>NC_091301.1:12183324-12237207 GCF_038502225.1 Cherax quadricarinatus
TACTGAATAATTGTATCTTGTAAATGTTTCTCATTATTGTATCTCATAAATGTCTAACCTGTGACCCAATCAAACTTTATTTTTTAATTACATTACCTAACAGAATACTCCAATCTACTGAATGCTCAGCAACACAGTAAATGACCATATGACCTGTCTTTGTAATACTCATTTGTGCTAAATTGTTATCTGTTTACAATAATGTATTTACCACTGAATATATCATTGCTTAGTTAATCTTAAGTTAATTTTAAGCCTGCTCATAATGCTCTGCATACAAGGGGCTTTGGCATGTTACACTGTAATAACTTTGTACTTCACTGTATCATGTTCAAATTAATAAATAAATAAAATAAATAAATATTGCGTTGGTGTCCTCTGCCAGCTGGAAAAGGAGGAACAGGCCTATTGGCCCAGGCCTATTGGCCCAGGCAATCTATAATCTATATTTTTCCTGTCTTCTATTGAAGTAAGTGCTGTAATTATTGTGATATCTGCAAAGGATGATACTGTTATGTCTGTTATGAGGATGAGAAATGGTGAAGGTGCCAAGATCGTACCCTGAGTTACTTCAGTTTATACTCTAAGACCGAATACAGAGATCTGTTTGTTACAAGAACATATAATAATATGAGAATAGAAGATCAGGACAGCAGGCCTACTGGCCTTCCGTAGGCATATGAATTTCCCTACTTTTCCTGTTGAACCCACCAAACTTCTCTCACGGGCTATCACTCCATGGTCACATTTGTCGCATTCCTATGCAGAGCACACGATGTATTTCTTGGTATCTTCTTACGTCGCCTCTGTGATTTTGTCAAAGTGATCTACTAACCTCAATTAGCAAGATCTTTCTGCTGAAAAACCATGTTGTCCTGGAGTGTGAAGTTCGTGGATTTCCAAAAAATTGGTAAATTGCTTTTTTTTTTTTTTAGGCATTCCCTCAGACATTTATGATGTGTGATGCTAGTGCCACTGGTCTGTGGTTTTTTTGCTATTGTTGTGCTGCCTCCCTAGTGTGGTGCAGCTATGTTTGCCCTTTTTTAGGACCTCTGGAATTTCACCCCTGTCTAGGCTCTTTCTCCATATATGTTGAGAAACCTTGCTAGGGTGTACTTTTTATTTCTTGTAGTGATATGGAAGTGCACCTTAGTTAGTGTACTCCTGCCATAGTTGTATAGAAGTTTACTTTAGTGAATTTATTCGTGCCAAGATTGTATTGAAACGTATTTCAGTGAGTTGATTTCAGTGAGTGTACTTCAGTGGGTGTACTTCAGTGAGTGTACCTCATGAGTGTACTTCAGTGAGTGTACTTCAGTGGGTGTACTTTTCCAGTGAAATCAAGTTAGAAATTAGGTATTCCCTGGCCAGGACACTATCGAATTAGGTTAATATCTTCCTCTATTACAAGTGTCGTAGGGGTGACCCGCTCCTGTGGGGTGATGCTGATAGGGATGAGGATGAGGAGGAGGAGACTCTACTGCTGGGGGCCCTGGAGGGAGAAGGGTATCTGGGGTTGTCTGTCGAGGTCAGTGTCCCCCCCAGGCGTAGTTCCACTGCCCGACCCGACTATAAATACCCCCGCGCCATAACACAATCCGCACGGGTGGCTGGGTATCCACTACCTGGTGTTATGAATGACCAGCTGCTCACGCAAGATGGAAATATGCAATAGAAGTAAGGGAGTGGAATGTATTTAAATGGGAGGGAGAGTATCGGATAATGGATGTGGTGTGGTGGTGGTGATGATGGTTGTGGTGTGGTGGTAGTGGTGATGATGGTTGTGGTGTGGTGGTGGTGATGATGATGATGATGATTGTGGTGTGGTGGTGATGATGGCGGTTGTGGTGTGATGGTGATGATGATGGTTGTGGTGTGGTGGTGATGATGATGGTTGTGGTGTGGTGGTGATGATGATGATGATGATGATTATGGTGTGGTGGTGGTGATGATGATGGTTGTGGTGTAGTGGTGATGATCACGGTTGTGGTGGTGGTGATGATGATGATGATGGTTGTGGTGTGGTGGTGATGATGATGATTGTGGTGTGGTGGTGATGATGATGGTTGTGGTGTGGTGGTGATGATGACGGTTGTGGTGTGGTGGTGATGATGATGGTTGTGGTGTGGTGATGATGATGGTTGTGGTGTGGTGGTGATGATGATGATGGTTGTGGTGTGGTGATGATGATGGTTGTGGTGTGGTGGTGATGATGATGATGGTTGTGGTGTGGTGATGATGATGATGATAGTTGTGGTGTGGTGGTGATGATGATGATGGTTGTGGTGTGGTGGTGATGATGATGATGATGATGATGGTTGTGGTGTGGTGGTGATGATGATGATGGTCGTGGTGTGGTGATGATGATGACGGTTGTGGTGTGGTGGTGATGATGATGATGGTTGTAGTGTGGTGGTGATGATGATGATGATGATGATGATGGTTGTGGTGTGGTGGTGGTGATGATGATGGTTGTGGTGTGGTGATGATGATGATGGTTGTGGTGTGGTGGTGATGATGATGATGGTTGTGGTGTGGTGGTGATGATGATGATGGTTGTGGTGTGGTGGTGATGATGATGATGATGGTTGTGGTGTGGTGGTGATGATGATGATGGTTGTGGTGTGGTGGTGATGATGATGGTTGTGATGTGGTGGTGATGATGATGATGGTTGTGGTGTGGTGGTGATGATGATGATGATGATGATGGTTGTGGTGTGGTGGTGGTGATGATGATGATGGTTGTGGTGTGGTGATGATGATGGTTGTGATGTGGTGGTGATGATGATGATGGTTGTGGTGGGGTGGTGATGATGATGATGGTTGTGGTGTGGTGGTGATGATGATGATGATGGTTGTGGTGTGGTGGTGATGATGATGATGGTTGTGGTGTGGTGGTGATGATGATGATGGTTGTGGTGTGGTGGTGATGATGATGGTTGTGATGGGGTGGTGATGATGATGATGATTATGGCGTGGTGGTGGTGATGATGATGGTTGTGGTGTAGTGGTGATGATCACGGTTGTGGTGGTGGTGGTGATGATGATGATGATGGTTGTGGTGTGGTGGTGATGATGATGATTGTGGTGTGGTGGTGATGATGATGGTTGTGGTGTGGTGATGATGATGGTTGTGGTGTGGTGGTGATGATGATGATGATGGTTGTGGTGTGATGATGATGACGGTTGTGGTGTGGTGGTGATGATGATGATGGTTGTGGTGTGGTGGTGATGATGATGATGATGATGATGGTTGTGGTGTGGTGGTGGTGATGATGATGGTTGTGGTGTGGTGATGATGATGATGGTTGTGGTGTGGTGGTGATGATGATGATGGTTGTGGTGTGGTGATGATGATGATGGTTGTGGTGTGGTGGTGATGATGATGATGATGATGATGATGATGGTTGTGGTGTGGTGGTGATGATGATGATGGTTGTGGTGTGGTGCTGATGATGATGGTTGTGATGTGGTGGTGATGATGATTATGGTGTGGTGGTGGTGATGATGATGGTTGTGGTGTGGTGGTGATGATGATGATGGTTGTGTGGTGATGATGATGGTTGTGGTGTGGTGATGATGATGATGATGATGATGATGGTTGTGGTGTGGTGATGATGATGATGATGGTTGTGTGGTGGTGATGATGATGGTTGTGGTGTGGTGATGATGATGGTTGTGGTGTGGTGGTGATGATGATGGTTGTGGTGTGGTGATGATGATGATGGTTGTGGTGTGGTGGTGATGATGATGATGGTTGTGGTGTGGTGATGATGATGGTTGTGGTGTGGTGGTGATGATGATGATGGTTGTGTGGTGGTGATGATGATGGTTGTGGTGTGGTGATGATGATGATGATGGTTGTGGTGTGGTGGTGATGATGATGGTTGTGGTGTTGTGATGATGATGATGGTTGTGGTGTGGTGGTGATGATGATGATGGTTGTGGTGCGGTGATGATGACGGTTGTGGTGTGGTGGTGATGATGATGATGATGGTTGTGGTGTGGTGGTGATGATGATGATGGTTGTGGTGTGGTGGTGATGATGATGGTTGTGGTGTGGTGGTGATGATGATGATGATTATGGTGTGGTGGTGGTGATGATGATGGTTGTGGTGTGGTGATGATGATGACGGTTGTGGTGTGGTTGTGATGATGATGATGATGATGGTTGTGGTGTGGTGGTGATGATGATGATGATGATGGTTGTGGTGTGGTGGTGGTGATTATGATGGTTGTGGTGTGGTGATGATGATGATGGTTGTGGTGTGGTGGTGATGATGATGATGGTTGTGGTGTGGTGGTGATGATGATGGTTGTGGTGTGGTGGTGATGATGATGATGATTATGGTGTGGTGGTGGTGATGATGATGGTTGTGGTGTGGTAATGATGATGACGGTTGTGGTGTGGTTGTGATGATGATGATGGTTGTGGTGTGGTGGTGATGATGATGATGGTTGTGGTGTGGTGGTGGTGATTATGATGGTTGTGGTGTGGTGGTGATGATGATGGTTGTGGTGTGGTGGTGATGATGATGATGGTTGTGGTGTGGTGGTGATGATGATGGTTGTGGTGTGGTGGTGATGATGATGATGATGGTTGTGGTGTGGTGGTGATGATGATGATGGTTGTGGTGTGGTGGTGATGATGATGGTTTTGGTGTGGTGGTGATGATGATGATGATTATGGTGTGGTGGTGGTGATGATGGTTGTGGTGTGGTGGTAATGATGACGGTTGTGGTGGTGGTGATGATGATGATGATGGTTGTGGTGTGGTGGTGATGATGATTGTGGTGTGGTGGTGATGATGATGGTTGTGGTGTGGTGGTGATGATGATGGTTGTGGTGTGGTGGTGATGATGACGGTTGTGGTGTGGTGGTGATGATGATGGTTGTGGTGTGGTGGTGATGATGATGGTTGTGGTGTGGTGGTGATGATGATGATGATGATGATGGTTGTGGTGTGGTGGTGGTGATGATGATGGTTGTGGTGTGGTGATGATGATGATGGTTGTGGTGTGGTGGTGATTATGATGATGGTTGTGGTGTGGTGGTGATGATGATGATGATTATGGTGTGGTGGTGGTGATGATGATGGTTGTGGTGTGGTGATGATGATGACGGTTGTGGTGTGGTTGTGATGATGATGATGATGATGGTTGTGGTGTGGTGGTGATGATGATGATGATGATGGTTGTGGTGTGGTGGTGGTGAGTATGATGGTTGTGGTGTGGTGATGATGATGATGGTTGTGGTGTGGTGGTGATGATGATGATGGTTGTGGTGTGGTGGTGATGATGATGGTTGTGGTGTGGTGGTGATGATGATGATGATTATGGTGTGGTGGTGGTGATGATGATGGTTGTGGTGTGGTAATGATGATGACGGTTGTGGTGTGGTTGTGATGATGATGATGATGATGGTTGTGGTGTGGTGGTGATGATGATGATGATGATGATGATGGTTGTGGTGCGGTGGTGGTGATTATTATGGTTGTGGTGTGGTGATGATGATGATGGTTGTGGTGTGGTGGTGATGATGATGATGGTTGTGGTGTGGTGGTGATGATGATGGTTGTGGTGTGGTGGTGATGATGATGGTTGTGGTGTGGTGGTGATGATGATGATGATGATGGTTGTGGTGTGGTGGTGATGATGATGATGGTTGTGGTGTGGTGGTGATGATGATGGTTTTGGTGTGGTGGTGATGATGATGATTATGGTGTGGTGGTGGTGATGATGGTTGTGGTGTGGTGGTAATGATGACGGTTGTGGTGGTGGTGATGATGATGATGATGGTTGTGGTGTGGTGGTGATGATGATTGTGGTGTGGTGATGATGATGATGGTTGTGGTGTGGTGGTGATGATGACGGTTGTGGTGTGGTGGTGATGATGATGGTTGTGGTGTGGTGGTGATGATGATGGTTGTGGTGTGGTGGTGATGATGGTGGTTGTGGTGTGGTGGTGATGATGATGATGATGATGGTTGTGGTGTGGTGGTGGTGATGATGATGGTTGTGGTGTGGTGATGATGATGATGGTTGTGGTGTGGTGGTGATTATGATGATGGTTGTGATGTGGTGATGATGATGATGGTTGTGGTGTAGTGGTGATGATGATGATGATGATGGTTGTGGTGTGGTGGTGATGATGATGATGGTTGTGGTGTGGTGGTGATGATGATGGTTGTGGTGTGGTGGTGATGATGATGATGGTTGTGGTGTGGTGGTGATGATGATGGTTGTGGTGTGGTGGTGATGATGATGGTTGTGGTGTGGTGGTGATGATGACGGTTGTGGTGTGGTGGTGATTATGACGGTTGTGGTGTGGTGGTGATGATGATGGTTGTGGTGTGGTGGTGGTGATGACGATTGTGGTGTGGTGGTGATGATGGTTGTTGTGGTGTGGTGGTGATGATGATGGTTGTGGTGTGGTGGTGATGATGATGGTTGTGGTGTGGTGGTGATGATGACGACGGTTGTGGCGTGGTGGTGTAGTGAAGACTGGTGTGATGGCGGTAGCAGTGTGGTGAAGACTGGTGTGGTGGGGGTGGTGGTGGTGGTGTAGTGAAAGATGGTGTGGTGGTGGTGGTGGTGGTGTAGTGAAAGATGGTGTGGTGGTGGTGATGGTGATAGTGTGGTGAAGACTGGTGCTTGGGTGGTGATGGTTGTGGTGTGGTGATGGTGGTAGTAGTGCGAAGGCTGGTGTGGTGATACCTGGAGAGGGTTTCGGGGGGTCAACCCCCTCGTGGCTCGGTCTGAGACCAGACCTCATGGTGGATCAGAGTCTGACAACCAGGCTGTTACTGCTGGCTGCACGCAAACTGAACATTAAAATGGTATAAAACGTTTCGCCTACACAGTAGGCTTCTTCAGTCGAGTACAGAAAAGTTGATAGAAGCAGTCAGTACCTGGCTGGTCAGGTACTGACTATGTGTCTGTCCAGTGCCTTCTTGAAGATAACCAGGAGTCTATTGGTAATCCCCCTTATGTATGCTGGGAGACAGTTGAACAGTCTTGGGCCCCTGATGGTGATGGTTGTGGTGTGGTGGTGATGGTGATAGTGGCGTGATGGTGATATTGGTAGTAGCTGTTGTTATAGTAGTGGTGGTGTTATAGGCGGAGGGAAACGTGATATAAAACAGGGTAAAACACACATATAACCCGCACTTGGGGGGACCGAAACGTCTTCGTGAGCAGCTGTGAATTGTTCCAATCGAGGTATTGTGACATTCTTTATAAAACAGGGAACAATAACTTACTTCCCTGTGGGTGTTGCTTCCCCATTCCCCATAACGTGGGACATGCTCCCTTCCCCATGAAACCTCGGAGAGCCAGAGCCACATAAAACCTCGGAGAGCCAGAGCCACAAAGAACCTTTGAGAGCCAGAGCCACAAAGAACCTTTGAGAGCCAGAGCCACAAAGAACCTTTGAGAGCCAGATTATTATTATTATTATAATCAAGGGGGAAGCGCTAAACCCGTAGGATTATACAGCGCCCAGGGGAGGGGGGATGTGGAAGGCATTCAGGCTTAATTCGGGGAACTGGAGCACAGATACAATTCCTTAAATCAAGAGCCCCTCACCAACATCAAGGAACCTTCCATGAGGGGACTTTGAGAGCCAGAGTAGACGACAGAGAGCCACGGGGAATTTCAGAAGCCACAGGCAGGCAGCTGTGTAGAGCAACAGTGATCCACAAAATAGCAAAGCCACAAAGAGGCCAGGTGGAGCCACGGAAAGCTACAGTGTAGCTACAGAGGTAATCACGGAGAGCCACTGGACGTCACTTGAAGCCAGAGTCACTGGAGGTCACTTGAACCAAGTCACTGGAGGTCACTTGAACCAAGTCACTGGAGGTCACCTGAAGCCACTGGAAATCACTTGATGCCACAGTCACTAGAGGTCACTTAGACCCACAGTCAGTGGAGGTCACTTAGAACCATAGTCATTGGAGGTCACTTGGAACCACATAGAGCCACTGAGAGTTGACATGGAGCCACGGGAGGAGGAGCGGTGGATGGGGAGGGGGTACGGTATGGAGAGGAGGGGGGTGTCTACCCAAGAGGAGGTCTGGAATAGTTGCATACCAGGGGCAGGTAACTCTACCCACCTGCCCTTGACTCTCCTGGGTCTGACCGCTACCCCAGGGTGGAGCACCCAGAACCAGGCTCAGAGTGAGAGTCAAAGAGAGAGAGAGATAAAACAGCTCTTAGCTTATAAATAAAGTTAGGAACCCTAAACCTAACTTTGTAAAACCCTGTGTAACAAGAGAGAAAATGGTAAATATAATGAGGTTATTCTCACCAGGATACTGTGTACACCTCTTCTCCAGGATGCCACGCACATTCAATTCATTCCAAAATCTTATATTTTCTATTACCAGGAAGCGCTATATCTGTACGGGTCTTATAACATCTTGGGGGGGGATCTGGGAGTCATCCCGGTTTGACCCACGGAAAGGTAAGATTGAGTTTAGCTCCCTGGATCAAGAGCCCCCTCACTCAGCATCCAACCCCCTGAGAAGGTTACTTGAATCTATAAGTTGATATTCGTCTCCAAGCTTCCCTCGGTTCTCTCTATCTTTTAATTCATGTCTGTGCCCTCCCACCCTGGTGGATAGCAGCAGTCTGAATGCTCAGTCCCCAATAATTCTACCTCACTTTAAGAAATACTCAATTGCCCAATTTTATTCTAAAATCCCTATTATTGCCCAATTTTGCTTTAAACTATATTGATCAAACTTATTGTAAACTTCTTTTATTGACCATTTTATTCTATACTTTTTTAAACTAGTATTTTCAACTACAACTTTTATATTATCCTGTCTACCATCTTACTAGCATATTATAACCAAGTCATTGCCATTTTTATTTTTATCATTTTTTTTATTATTATTCTTTTGCTACCTTAACTTGTGTATTTTATCCTGTCAATTTAAATCTAGCTATACTCTAATTCTTGTAAACAACTTATATAAGACCTTAGTGCAATTACAATTGAGAGTCTTGTGCCTTTTTTATATTATTAGATTAAACTCAGCTGTACTATAGTCAATACCAAATTCATTATATTAGACCATAGTGCAATTACTAGTGAGAGACTGGTGCTATTTTTAATTTGTATTTTTATATTATTAGATTAAATCTAGTTGTACTATAGCTCATTCTAGCTCAAAACATAGACTCCACAAAAGTCATTATATTAGACCTTAGTGCAATTACAAGTGAGAGCCTTGTTCTATTTTAAATTTGTATTTTTATATTACTAGTTTATACCTAGTTGTACTTTAGTTCATTCCAGCACAACACATAGACAACATCAACTTCATTATGTGTAGTAATGACTATACTCTATATGACCAAAATACTCTAGCTGTATACTTATCCAAACTTCCCACCACTACAGATATCAGTACTAGAACTCAACAGGATATAAATAACCATAATTTAAACCTAGAAGATGATTGATCACGTTGACCTCCATAATCTGACACCCAATCAAAACCTATTGGAAAGTAACTGCCTTTATTACACAGCATCACAAGCCAGCACTATCCTAAACAATGCTAAAAGTCTATCAGTACTTAACTACAACATCAGGTCCTTAAGCAAACACTATGATGACCTGGCACTCCTTGAATCACTAAAGACACCCTTCTCCTGCATTATTCTTACTGAGACCTGGCTTAAGCAGGACACAATAGATATCTACCCTCTACCAGGATACACAGCAATTCACAACTGCAGACCAAACCAAGTTGGGGGTGGTATTGCAATCTATTACTCTAACCAATTATCTTGTATTAGCACCACTTGCTTTAGTGATGAATATAGGGAATACATTTTTGCTAATTTTACTGTAAAAAACCTTAAGACACCTATAACAATCGGTGCCATTTACCGGATACCTCACACAAACATCCCAAATTTCAGTGAGAAATTAAAGTCACTGATAACAAACAGACAACTGAATAAGCACCACCTTCTCTTAGCTGGAGACTTCAACATCAACCTTGGCTTACTAGATGATCAGCCTGTAACTGATTTCATCAACAATATGAACAACACACTTCTCATACCAACAATAACTAAACCAACCAGGCTCACTGAGACAAGTGCAACCATAATAGACCACATATGGACCAATATACTAGCCCCCCTTAAATCAGAGATAATCACAGATAGCACTACAGACCACTACCCTACCTTCCTCCTGACAAACATTAGTAAACCACCACTTGAATACAACAAAGTCTCATTTAGACTCCATGACGAGGCCTCAATAAGGAAGTTCACAGCTGACCTAGAGATTGTTGACTGGCCTACAGAATTCTCCAAGGCCAATGGTATTGATGACTGGACAGACATTTTTCTTAACAAATTACTTAGACTATACAACAAACATTATCCTATAAAAACGAAACAGATCACAAACAAACGGCTTGGTTGCCCATGGCTAACCAGCACCATTCTGAAATCCATTGACAAGAAACACCAATATGAAAAGCAGTATAGACAGGGCTTAATACACAAAGATATTCTTAAACACTATTCATCAGTTCTCACCAAAGTAATAAAGAAAGCCAAACAACTATACTACTCCAGTAGATTCACAGACACTAGAGGAGATATAAAAAAGACCTGGAAAACACTCTCTCAGATTCTAGGGACCCACAAACTGAAAAAAAAACAAGAATATTGTCCTAACTAAACCTAATGAAACACCACTACATCCCACTGACACAGCTAACAAGATAAACGACTTCTTCTCAACCATAGGATCTAATCTCGCCAATAAAATCCCACATACCAATGCCCATGCCGGGGACTACCTAGATGGGAATTTCCCAAATTCCTTCTATCTTGCACCAACTGAGCCCTCGGAAGTCACCGAGATTATAAAGTCACTTAAAAACAACTCAGGGAATCTGTCTAATGTCCCACCATTACTGTACAAGCGAACGGCCCATATCCTTTCGCATGCTATTTCATTACTTTTTAACAAGTCACTAGAAACTAGCACCTTCCCGAAACTACTCAAGATGGCAAGGGTTACACCAATACATAAAGGTGGTGACCCTACAGACTTAAACAACTATAGGCCAATATCAAACTTACCATTGCTATCCAAAATCTTTGAGAAACTCGTGCACAGACTATATTCATTTATAACAACACAAAACATACTCAACCCCTGCCAATTTGGATTCAGGAAAAATAAAAGCACTAATGATGCAATCATAAAAATGCTAGATCTGCTTTACACAGCATTGGAAAATAAGGAATATCCACTAGGAATTTTTATTGACCTAAGAAAAGCTTTTGACACAGTAGACCACGACATCCTACTCCACAAACTTGACCATTACGGTATAAGAGGCCATGCGCTTGCTTATTTCAAATCTTACCTTACTAATAGGTATCAGTATGTCACCATTAAAGACACAGCATCAACAACACGGCCACTTGATACTGGAGTTCCGCAGGGAAGTGTCCTTGGTCCCCTGCTCTTCCTCATATGCATCAATGATCTTCCAAACGTATCCCAACACCTGAAACCCATTCTCTTTGCTGACGACACGACTTATGTCATCTCTCACCCTAATCTTGCTACCCTCAACACCATTGTTAATGAGGAGCTCATCAAAATATCGACTTGGATGACAGCCAATAAACTTATGCTTAACACTGACACAACCTACTATATTATGTTTGGTAGCAGAGCAGGAGATGCACAAATTAACATTAAGATCGACAACACTCTAATTACCAGACATAATGAGGGCAAATTCCTAGGCCTATACCTTGACAACAACCTGAATTTCAGCACCCATATCCAACACATAACCAAAAAAGTATCCAAAACGGTTGGGATCATCTCCAAGATACGATACTACGTGCCGCAAAATGCCCTTCTCACACTATACCACTCACTTATTTATCCATACCTCACCTATGCTATTTGTGCTTGGGGATCTACTGCAGCAACACACCTAAAGCCAGTAATAACCCAACAAAAAGCTGCAGTAAGAATAATCACTAAATCCCATCCCTGGCAACACACCCCCCCCCCCCACTCTTCATAGATTTAAACTTACTCCCTGTTCAGTACATCCACACTTACTGCTGTGCAATCTACATCTACAGGACCTTAAACTCCAATATCAACCTTTACCTAAAATGCTTTCTTGATAGTTGTGACAGAACCCACAGGCATAACACCAGACACAAACATCTCTATGACATTCCCCGTGTCCGACTAAACCTTTACAAAAATTCAATTTATGTCAAAGGCCCTAAAATCTGGAACACCCTACCTGAGAACTCTAGAACTGCAGACACATTCATCACCTTCAAAACTACCATTAGAAAACATCTTATCTCCCTGATAAACCCCATCAACTAACTACACGAATACCACCTGGTGGTTCACACTTACACTCATTCACCCATTTGACCATAAACAGAAATATTAATCTTAATCTTAAAATAATGAATCCTATGATACTCCAATACTGAAACTATGTACTGTGCCAAAACAAAAGCATTCACATTGCTAAACTCACAAACTAGTATTTAGTCACTTAGCCATAATACCAACTTACCTCATAATTTGTAATATTTTAAAATAAAGAATTAAACTAAGTCTGCCCGAAATGCCTAGCCATGCTAGGCGTTCTAGTGGTACACTCTGTAATCATTATTTAACTACATGTAAACCACACAACAACCAAATTCTGTAAATTCAACATTGTGATCTTTATAGAGAATAAACTTTGAATTGAATTGAATGGAAATAAGTCACTTAGACTTTTTTGGGGGGTCATCCTAGGTAATTTACACAAGTTAATGATAATCTTTTATTCTACAAGTACAAGTACAAGGTATACAGGCCTAGCTGACGTCAGTGACATATTACTACAGTATATAAAAAGCCTCTGGTTATGCAGAACATTTTGGGCAAATTAGGTCAATTTTGTCCCCAGGATGCGACTCACATCAGTCGACTAACACCCAGGTACCTATTTTACTGATAGGTGAACATGGACAGCAGGTACCTTAAGGAAATGCATCCTGATGTTTCCACCCTTACCAGAGACCAACCCTCGAACCTTAGTGTGTGAGCTGATTGTTCTAGCAAATAAGCTATGAGACATATGTTACTAGGTATGATCATTGTACATGTGTACCTGTACCAAAATTGACTTACTTTTAGCTACTAGTCCATCACCTCGCCTACAGCCTTGGTTTTTCTTTTCCTTAATTATTGTTATTGTAATCATGGAAAAGTGCTAAACCAATAGTTCATACAGTGCCTGAACATATCATTTATTCAATCACTGTCTTGCCAGAAGCTTGCTGACATCTGTTCAGATGGTCCTTAAAACTGCAATATCCTCACCTTTCCTTCAGAGAGACTTGTGCCGCATTCCCAGTTCAGAATCTTCTGATTGCTTGTTCCGTTTATCAGAAGGCCCATAGAGTTCAATTATGTCCTCTTTCTAAGCCTTCAGACAGTGCTACCTTCAATGCAGTCCATGTTTTCTTGGACACTCTTGTTAAAATGATTTGGACTTTCCCTTTTGTATGTATCGCCCTCTTCATGTGCCTCCTTACCATTAGCATTCTTCTCCCATCTCACGCTGGCCCAAACACACTAAACCAGTATTCCTTCTATTATATTAATTGGGAAGCACTAAATCCTGTATCCTGTTGCTCAATCACAAATGCACTCAGCTCACACACTGAGGTCCAAGGGTTGATTCCAGGTATGGGTGGAAATATTAGGACGTGTTTCCTTAAGGCACCTGTTGTCCAGTGTTCACCCATCAGTAAAATGCATACCTGGATGTTAGTCGACTGGTGTGGGTTGGGTCAAAATTGACCTAATTTGCCCAAAATGCTCTGCATAACAAGGGGCTTTCTACACAGTAGTATGTCATATATGTCAGCTAGGCCTGTATACCTTCCACATGAACTTGTATTATTATTATATGGGTCAAATCATGCCTGGGCAATGGATTAATTAATCATAGGAGAGCGCTAAACCCGCAGGATTATACAGTGCATGTGGGGGAGAGGGGAGATAGAAGGTATTCAGACTCAATTCAGGGAACTGGAGCACAGATCCAATTCCCTAGATCAAGAGCCCCTCACCAGCATCAAGGAACCTCCCTTGAGGGGCCTGGGAAATGGAATATGATCACATTTGCTCCAACAAAATGTTTAGTAGTTCCAACTCATTAGATCAAGAGGTCATCAGCAACACTGAGACACTCCTTTTTCTCTTATCATATTTATGGGGAACATTAAACCCATTAGGGTCATGCAGCCCTGCATGACTAAGAATGGGAAGATGGGGAAAAGAGAGTTAGTGTATTATAATAAACATGTGAACACTACACCAGATAGGGTCATACATGATCTGGGGGAATAGGAAGCATTCAGGTTTGATCAAAGGAAATTACTAGTCAGAACTCAACACTAAACCCACAAGGGCATACAGCACTACTCCAAGAAAGGAAAGAGCAGGTTCAATTACATGGATCAAGAGCTCATTTGCTTCAAGGAACATCCCTTGAAGGACACAGGGTAGTTGAGGGAAAAATATCAGCAGAGAAGAAAGAGGCTAATTAGGAAATTATGACATTCATGGAGGAGCACTAAACCCATAGGGGTTATGTAACAGTTGGGAGAATGGGTGCAATCCAAGGAAAGGGAAATTACATCCAATTCCTTGGATCAAGAGACCCTCACTGGCATCAAAGAAACTCTTGATAGAAGCCAACCTATCAAGCAAACCACTTCAGTTATCGAAGATAAGTTTCGTCACTGTGTTGGGGTGCCACTGTTGTGCCCCTCACCCATGAACAGAGGAATGCCCTTACTTTAAAACTAGGAAGGCCTTGCTATACAAGTTGTCTATGAAAGTCTTCCACACAATCCTCATCGGGTTGTATTTACGTATCGTCACATTCATGGAGCGGGTACTATAACATTAAAGAGTCTTTTATTTTATTTCAGCAGGGGAAGCACTAAACCTGGGTAATGGGAAGCATTCCAGTTTAAGGAAAAAAAAAGGGCAAGTTTCTTGATCAAGAGCCCTTCACCAGCATCAAGGCACCTCCCTGGAGAGGAAAGTGTTATATAGCACTTGAGAAAATAAAAGGAAAGCAGCTTTGATCCAAGGAAATTATTATAATAAAAAAAAAGAAGCACTAAACCTAAAAGGGTCATACAGCACTTATCCAAGGAAAGACATCCAATTCCTTGGAACGAGAGCCTCTTACCAACATCAAGGCAGCATCTTTGAGGGAGCTCAAGAGGGTTGTAGCAGACTGTACATTTAAAGAAAGTGCTAATCTTGTGAGGGACAGACACAGACAGCAGGAAGTGTTTCAGACTACGGAACAATGCTCTTCTCCAGACTGAGGGACTGACCACCTCAAAACTTTAAGGGTGATGGACTGATTACATCGTCTTCAAGTCTCTTCTGCTTCTATCAACTTTTCTGTACTCGACTGAAGAAGCCTACTGTGTAGGCGAAACGTTTCGAAATAAAGATACCTAACTGTTGCATATGTGTCTTACCTAACAACACAGGAAGTGTCTCATCACAGATTAAGTTGGATGTTGCTATGCCATCAGTCATGGAGAAGCATGAAACCCACAGGGGCCATACAGAGTTTGAGACTTAGAGGTAATCATGTCTGGTCAAAGGGAAAGGGGGTAGCTCCAATTCTTAGGCTTCCTTGAAAAATTAAATTATTGTACAGTATTCAATAACGGACTGAAAGAGGGCAGGAAATGCAATTGCTTTAAAAACAAGGTACAATTTTTGTTGAACATCCGAATAGGGACACTGAACATGTCTAAGTTGCATATCATGAAAGATAAATAGTACTGTATTTACTATTAAAATATTTAATTCAAAATACTTTTTCTTTGTCCATTTTGTATTTTATTCAATAACATTCTCTTAAATTTTTACAATATACATTTTTTCTAATAAATAAACCAGCAAATGGATTCAATTTTCACATTCCAAGAGAGATACACAAGTTATAAATAAGCCTTTTTTTTTTTAGGATATTGTCAGTGTCATGGGGAAATGCTAAAACTGAAGGGGGTCATACAGTGCTCCAGGAATGGAAGGAATTTCAAATTCTCAACTTCTGAAGGCATTTATTTGCATTAGTTATGAAAGGATGCAATAAAAATCTATAGCAATCTGACCACTAAATTTTTTTTCACTTTCATCACGCAATGACTAGGCAACTGGGGAAGATGGGGAGGGGGTTTAAGGCTTATTTTTTTTTAACTATAGCTGTAGCTGTGCAAAATTAAAAGGCTCATGTATATTACCAATCATGGAAACCATTTTAATCTGAGATGCTATGAAACAAATATGATGTCAGGATTCACACTTTTTCACAGTTCTGGTCACTGTGTTCTCAGAATATGATAAAACTTTAGACAAATATATATTACTTAATTACTAAATTTAAAAGGAAAAACTTTCGTTTCTCTCGTTAGTTCACCCTGCCTTGGTGGGATGCGGCTGGTGCATTGAAAAAAAATATATTAATTTCTATTTACAGCTTTATCTTATAACTAGCACATGATATACACTATACTTGTTTACACTCATGCTTGCATTTCACAGTAAAGAAAATATAATTAAATTAGGTAAAATATATTGCACTATATATATATATATATATATATATCTGAATGTGGCTTCAATTGAATTTAAATACACTTAATTTAGAAACTAATATTATGACTACAGTCAGGCACAGTCATTCCATACACTTTAAAATCAATAATTTATTTCTTCTTCAATTTGGTTATAAGGGTATTAAGTCCTGTACCATTTAAGAGTTTCTCCAATGACTAGGTTCAACCACTAAATCACAGCCCTGGCAGTTTCCCCACAACTCTGTTGGGACACGAAGAAGTGGTGTGTGCCACAAGTGTTTTCACTAGCCACTGTGATCAACCACTCGTAACGCTGCCCCTCATCCAGGCTGTGTTCACTCACTCTTTACAATGAAGAGTACCAATTTTGTTTTTACTGTGTATTTTTTCCATAAATGCAAGAAAAAGTCACTAATAATTGAAATGAAAGTACAATTACTGGTACATTATCATCATGAGAAAACAAGCACTAAACCCATATGGGCCATATACAACTCAGTACTTTAGAAACTGGAGTGTGGAGCAAGCGTATCGTAGTTCATGGAGTACACATTGGAAAAATAATTATGACAAAGTCCCAAAATGTCAAATTTCTAGAGTATTTCAGTTAAGATGTAAACAACGTTTCCTACATATAATTTTTTCAGCAGCACAATGAAGGCATTCCTCTTTATGGAAGAATTTTAAAGGCCAGTTATTTTTCATAAACTAAACAATTAGAATACATTGCCTATGGTCATAGCGGGTTGCACAGGTTTAAGAAACGCCACTGGATTCATCAGATAAAACTAGATGGAAAAAAAATAATAATGTTACTGCAAGAAAATATTTTTAAACAAATTTTCTTGTTTACTGAAATAATATAACTTAACTCCTAATGAATACACAAAGATGAGAAGAACAACTGTTTCAGAGACTTATTGAAGACTTATTGTTTGTAGCCAATGAAATAAGTGGCTGGGGTAAAAAAAAAAAAGGAAAATTAACTACTGTGAACTAAACAAATACAAAGCACAAGTAGCAAGTGCTAATCTGCAAGTGTTGAAGGGCCAAAAATGTTGCCAGATCTTTATAAGAAAAACAAGACCTAGACTGCACAAAGTTAACCAACAAGTGGTTTAAACATTGTGAATGTGGACAGGAAACACTGCAGAAAAGTAGTCCCCTTCAAGACTGCAATTCTTTTAGCCTAAATGCTGTATTTATGTGATGTAAGTGATATTATCATCATAATGGAACTGTGAATACTCCATAAACTTTCCCAGAGAAAATATCATACAATGGTGTAACTAGGCAACAGATATTGAACATCGATATATTAATAGACATGTTGATAAAACAGAGGCATAATCACATGAAGCAGCAGCAACAGCAGCAACACACTGATGTCAGTACAAGACAGCATTAGTATACAGGTTACATTACAAGCATTCACAAGTACCCATTTTTATTTGACATTTTTTTTCTTTAAGACAGTTTCTTTTGTGTGTATGTTCCAGAAATTCAAGGAGCCTCCAAATTCCAATGTCTAGAATGACAGTGCAAAGTTGTATTCCATTATTAAATTTTCTTTATGTAATTATTATTATCATTATTACAAAAATGTGCAAAACTTTTTCACATAATGAAGAATGGAGACTGTCTTCCTACTGCTGACATTGTTAGACCACTCAGGAAATATCAGATTAATATGGTAAAACATTTTTCAACACAGTGCATCAAAATCCTCAACACTTAAAATAATGAATGATAAGCGTACACTACTGTGTCAACTAATACCTACACAAATACTGTTTGTTCAGTGGGAAAATATTTTTAATAAAGCTTGGCAGTTTATATATGCAGCAAGAAGCTCTCAAAAATTCATGACATTGATAACCCCAACAGCCATAGGAATGGAATAAGTACAAAATGAACCACAAGATAGCCAACATATGAGAGTCAAGGGGTCAATGTATTTAAAGCATGTAATAACTGAAAAGTAACAGCCACTTAACAGCCATAGATGACACTCCACCTTTTACAGCCCTAAAAGAATTTGATATTCTACAGACATCCCCTATGGATGCAAGGAGGTACCCCACCGAATTTCATAGTTTTATGGATCCAAAATTGATAAAATGGAATCCAAATGTACCTACAATTCACAAGAATCACTATTTGTTTGAGGCACATTAAGTAGGTCGACGAGTCTGTGAAACAATACGTCTTTTTGCTCCCCCCTGCTCCTCATCAGTGGATTGACTGTCCTCACAAACATGGACAATAATTCCAGGTTTATCTTCCATTGCTGGATGCAGTTCATGGGCCTCCCCTGGAAAACAAGAAATTAATGTTTACATTTGAAAGATAACTACATGTAATAATAAATTTATGTGATAAAATATAGTGTTATTATTTTAATTGTGGTATGGACTTAAAACATTCAATTAAACCTTCGACAAGTGCAATCATGGTGTAACAGCACACAAAATGCGTGATAAAGGAATAACAGGAAAAGTGGGTAGATGGATCTATAACTTCCTACAAATCGAACACAGAGTAGTAGTAAACAGAGTAAAGTCAGAGGTGGCTACAGTGAAAATCTCTCTCCCAAAAGATACAGTACTCACTCCCATCCTGTTCCTCATCCTCGTATCTGACAGACAGATATAAGCCTACAGGGACTAGCCCCAAATCCACACACGAAAATCACTCCCTATGAAAACAAAAGACTCAGCGGGAGATGCAACATCCCCCCGATGAAAAGCAGGGCCGCCACGAGCGTCAGGGGCCCCAAGACTTTTAACTGCCTCCCAGCATACATAAGGGGAATCACCAATAGACCCCTGACTGTCTTCAAGGAGCTGGACAGGCATGTAAAGTCATACCTGACCAGCCAGGCTGTGGTTCATACGACGGTTAACATGTGGCCAGCAGTAACAGCCTGGATGATCAGGCCCTGATCCACCATGAGGCCTGGTCACAGATCAGGCTGCAGGAGCACTGACCCCCGAAATGCCCTCCAGGTATAGGTCAGCAGAAGGCACAGCATAGACATTATAATGGTTTTAGAAATGGCAAGAACGACAGCAGCTGGATTGTTTGTGGCAACAGAACAAAGGTTGCAAGACAGAGAGATGAAGGTATTCAGGTTTGATACAAAGAAATTAAAGGAAGTTCCTGTTCTTTGAAACTATAGCTTTTCACCTCAACAAAGAACCCACTTGTATATGAAACTGCTAAAGTACTTCCATATAAAATAAAGATGAGACTTTCAATCAAGCTGGTCATTCTTCAGGTATTGGAACCTTAGAAGAGGTATTCAATAGTTTTAAGTCTTCAAATTTATGTTCCAAATTGTGAATTTAGAAAATTTGTAAAATTATGTAAAATACTGACAAGAATAATTATGAGCAATAGATACTTCAGACTTGAGTATGAGAACCTTTTGGCTTGAAAGGAAAAATTCAGGAAACCAACAATGAATTTTCTTTCTGTACTGTAATTGCAACACTATGGTAACTAAAGCAACTGTTTAAAAAAATAAGTTAATGGGTTTTGGATCTAAGGATAAAGAGTTCTCCACACTAACAGCTTTAGTAAGTAAAGATGCAAATAAGGGAGCTATTCAATTTTCATTTTCAAATTAACATGCTACCACTTCAGGATACGTATGACAGAGCAGACTGCTTGTATTAACCCTTTCAATGACCATTATGCAGATCTATGCATGTTATTGATACCAGAGTCCCTCAAGTAGATCTATGCTTTGAGCACAGCTCCCTCGGATAAGCCGACCTAGTTATAAGAAAATGTGTCCGTGTAGTGTACACACAGCATAAAAGAAAATGTCCTGCCTCATGTGGTGTATGGTAGTAAAAGCAAAACTGACTGGTTTAAAATAGCAACTGAGGATGGTTTTCAATAGTGGTTTCTTTGTGTCATTTGATAGAAAGGAAGATATACTACTGAAATATGGATGATTTGAATGGTTTCAGAACTGGAAGTAGCTCGAAAATGGGCTCTAAGTAGCAAAAATATTTTTGCCGATGTTCCTGAGGACAGGTTAAGAACCCTACACCCCCCTCCTGGTCTGTTTTATGGGATTTTAACAAGCCAGATTCAATTGCTGGGATGTCATAAACCATGACCAATCATTCCTGGTTATATTTCATTATATGAGAAATAGGGTAAGTCTGATTTTTTTGTGTGATGATGAATTCAAGCTGGGGATGTGATTAATGAACACAGGAACTGTCTTAGTACCTGCAATATTTAGCATTTATTTTAGACTATTTTTTAAATCGGAGTTTTTTTTAATTTTGTGTAAAACTAGCCAAATTACTGCCTTCTGTGCATTATATAGGCTTGTTTTGATAGTTGAATGAGTGGTTTCTCTTGCTCAATCAATAGAACAGAAGGATTCTAGCAAAATAACCAAAAAATTGATCAAATGGAGCAGTGGAATTACCTTACAAAAGAACTCAGGCGAAATTGCTGATGCATAAATTGCGCCAGGACCGCTAACTTTGTGCCTGCATAATTTTGTAAGAACATAAGAAAGAAGGAGCACTGCAACAGGCCTACTGACCCATGCAGAGCAGGTCCATGTGTCCCCCCAGGATTAGCCCAATGACCCACCCAGTCTGGTCACCTCCACTCAAGGAAGGAGCACAGCACCAGACCCAGCAGCACAAGCTACTCGGGTCCAACTCACACAAACCCACACCCACTCATGTATCTATCTAACCTATTTTTAAAACTACACAACGTTTTAGCCTCAATAACTGTACTCGGGAGTTTGTTCCACTCATCCACAACTCTATTACCAAACCAGTGCTTTCCTATATCCTTCCTGAATCTGAATTTTTCCAACTTGAAACCATTGCTGCGAGTCCTCTCTTGGCTGAAAATTTTCAGCACGCTATTTACATCCCCTATATTTATTCCTGTTTTCCATTTATACACCTCGATCATATCCCCCCTAATTCTACGCCTTTCGAGAGAGTGCAGATTCAGGGCCCCCAGTCTATCCTCATTAAGTTGTCCATTAATTTTCACTTAAGAATAAAATTCTCTACCATTTCAGAAGAAACTTTTTTCTTCAATGTGGACACAAAGCAATAGCAATTTGGGAATCTGGACAGTGAAAGGGTTAAATGTAATAAACAGCAATTCCTGAGATTCTCTAAAATAAAAATATTTACCACATTACCTGGTACAAGGTTCACCACTGCTGAAATGAGATCATAATTGATGAGAGGTTCAGCCTCCTCAATGGGTTCCCACCCCACTGGTGGGGATGCTGGAGGAGAGATCAGGAACTGTTTTTCACGCTTTGGGGGCTGCAGATGAGGTCCTCCTTCTCGATTACTTCCAAGAATTATTGGCTAATTGAGAGAATTGCTTTGTTATATCAGATAATTTAGCTAAAGAACAGTTCATATGACTTTCTCAAAGGAAAATGTCATGCACAAGTTCATTATCACAGTAGTATAACAGAAGACAAGACAACGTGTACAAATTACTATACTGCCCTATGTACAGTACTCTGCACCTTGCATTCAGATCACAGAATATTATTTAAAAAAAAAAAAAAATTTCATCAAGTTTGAAAAGATTATCATACAGTACAGTATCTATCCTAAAAAATTCTTTAGTGCTGATGAATGTTATTTTCCTAAATGCCCACATTCCCCCCTCAATTTGGCCAAAACTTACATAAAATAAAACATCAGTCTCTGAATCAAACACTGCACAGTATTTTATTTATGATACCAAGATGAATTTGCAATCTGCTACTTGTCAGTACTTTTTATTGTGTTCTGACACTGCTATGCCCTCATTTAAAATCAAAGCTTTCATAATCAACATTTCAGTTTACCAGTGAAATATGTCTCAGAGCAACACTGATAATTCAAGTGTCAAGACTGAGAAACAGCTCACAACAGACAGTAAACAGTTCACTCTTCTAGGCAACAGATAACACCAGCCTGGAAAGAAGCTGCATAGAGTGATTTAAAAAATTTATGTCAATACAGGTACGGAGATTTTTGCTATACTGCACAGAGTGAAACCTCTGCATAACAGACTAATGGGGAGGGGGGGGGGTTGCATGTTTAAACAAAAATCTGTCTTCCTGAAATGCCTGACACAATGGACATGGTCCAATGTATGGAGAGCCTACTGGACATGCACACCACCACTAATGGACAATATCTCAATCCAACAGACTTAGTCCACTGCACCAATTATTTATCCAGCCAAATATTTTGCCTTGTACCCAAAATCAGATACATAAAGGTCCATGACATCAAGGCTTTACTGCATGTGTAGTTAGCTTATGTATGTTTTGTACAGAGTGGTCAAGAGCTGCAGAGTTAGTAAAGTTACGTACTGTCAGGGATGGTGCCAGAATGTCTATGAAAGGCAGGGGAGGGGATGGCGTAGGAGTGGCTATATGGTTGGAAAAAGTGGGACTAGAAACTATTTTGAAGCAGCATTATTACCATTTTTATTTGGGGGCTTGGGAGGTCTGAAGCTCTCCCTTCCCCAAACCTGCTCTTGGCACTACCCCTATGTACTGTACTTTCAGCTAAATTTCAGATTTATTTTTATCACATTGATTTCTTGTGTTTTGTTTGTTAATTTTTTGCATTTGATCATCTCAAATTTATCTGATGTAGATGTGTCAAGAACTATGTAGTACTGTGGAACCTCGGCTGACGAGTTCAATCCGTTCCATGACCTTGCTCGTATCCCAGTCTGCTCATATACCGAGTCAATTTTCCTTATTTAAATTAACTGAAATGCCATTAACCCGTTTCAGCGGAATTCCTGCTCTAGGAGGCAGGACAAAAACACTTTAATATGATGCTAATATCAACTCTATGGATTATTTATCTATCACAATTCATCTAATATGACATAATAAACAATATAAATAACATAAAAACCTGATACATACTATAGAATTAATAAAATACGTCATTATGTGACAAGTGGTGGCGGTCATTCCCTACCTCAAGCGATTGCCTTGTTGTGGGTTAGCGGGGGAGACCTCCTGCCATCCCCCATCCTGTCACCACACTCCCAGCTTTGTGAATACGTGTTTAGTTCCACTTTTCTCCTACAAGCTAGCTGTGTTTGTGAATTGTGTTTTGATCCTACTGACTTGTCTGAATGACTTACTGACTTGACTGACTGACTGACTGACTGGCTCGATTGACTTGACTGACTGAATAAATGACTTAGACTTTTTCACCGAAGAGAACTCTGAAACGGTGTCTAGAGCAGCTGATGCCTTACCGTCAGTTGTATAATGTACTGCATGGTAAAACAGAACAGAAATCCATTACAGAGTTTATGTACACTCCAGTACAACCATCAACTTCAGTACCAGACCCTCTACCATCTACCTCAGCCCAGTAGAGCTACAGCATAACTATCCATTCTTTTCACAATCACTGACAAACACCAGCACCCAATATCTAAGGTAAGAAATACAATTATTTCTGTTGCAGTTACAGTCTTAAGCAGTAAAAACAACATAATACATCACAACAATGAACTACAATTATATATTCACTTTCATTTTTGTATCCTGAAAAACTTGTATGGTGGGGCACCCATAAGCTGAGGTTCCACTGTATAATAATTATGTACACCGAGCTCAATTTTCGTGTGTTTCATCAAGCATTATACATTAATTACTTACCTTTATTCACTTCAAGCACATGAGGTGGTCATGTACAGTAAGACCCTCATTTTAACAGATTGACGAGAGGAGGCAGGTGCCCAATAAATGGCAATTATAGTGGATAAAGGGGATTGTTTTGCCATGATGGTAACAATTCTTTAAACAATGGATTTGTGCCCAATGTTCCTAAATCAACTGACCCCTCAGATTTTGTCCAATATTCCTGAAGTCAATTAAAACTTAAATCATGGGTTGACTGTGGTGTATTTGCTTGGCAGAAACAAGCCAAGAAATAGATTTATTTGAAGGCATAAAAAATATTTTTATCATAGTTTCCTCCATAAATCACAGAATGGGGAGAGCTTAAACCCATGGCAAACTAGTCTCAAAACTACCAGGCCAGAGTGTTCTCCAATCTTTACCTTTGATATACCTTTGATGAGTTTTGAGAGTTGCTACTCTCAGAGCTCTGCCATGGGCCAGGCTCATCTGTTGCTTACCTGGTCAACCTGGCTGTTGCTGCTGGAGGCCCACTGCCTCACAGCCATCACAGCCTGATTGATCAGGCACCCAGTGAAGATACTTGCCCAGTTTTCTCTTGAAGACTTCTACATCTGTTCCAGCCGTGTTTATGATATCTTCTGGTAAGATGTTGAATAATCTGGGGCCACAAATGTTGACCATCCTGGCCCCACCCATTCTGTTATTTGTTTGCAATCAGTGTTATTACGATTACACATGTTATTTCTATTACAGTAGGGCCCCACTTACATGCCAGGTTAGGTTCCAGGCTACTGCTGGAAAGCAGGCATCGTCGGAAAGCAGAACGCCATTTTTTCCACTAATAAATGTAAACAATTGCCAGATAACAATTTCACATTAACATATTAAACTAAAAGTACAACTAGGCATTAAGAAACAATAAAAAGTAAAATACATGCACAGTAGATTCATTATTTACCCTAAAATATCTGTAGTCTTAATGTAGGTTGAGAAGTGCAGGAAGTCAGGTGTAGGTAGACCCAGCTCCCACTCCCAAACATAACATGTATATGATATTTAAAGCTGCTCAGAGCGATAAAATACACACACAGTACACTCATTACTTACCTTAAAATATGTGTAGTCTTAATGTAGGGTGAGAGGCGAGTAGTATTTATTTGTAGGAAGTCAGGTGTAGGTACTCGGTAGGTGTAGATAGCCAGGAAACCCCCCTACACCAGCTACCTACACCAGCCCAGAGCGATATTATTAATATCGACATACCTATCTTTAGATGCCATCATAAATGAAGGGAGAAGTGATGAGAAGAAGTCATGCCGATAATTGTAAACAAAGCCAAATGCATTAAGGGGAGTGACTGGGTCAAAGGTGGACTGATACACATTTTCTCTGGTGCTGGACCAGAGAAAACAATTTTTTCCCTCCACTCAGTTAACACATCTCATATTTATGTGATATTTATTGTACTGTGGGTGTATGTATCATGTTTATATGCTATGTAATGTGTTTCTTCTATAATTTTGAAGAAAATACCATAGCTGGATTAATGAAAATGTCTATATTAATGTAAAATAAGACATTTAATGTGCCCAAGCGATTATTATGTATTAGTATTATTATTACTATGGCATCAAGACTAGAGGGACACTTAGCAATTTATATGTATACCTGCATGCCAGCACAGTGTATAAGTTTATTTAGGTACAGGTATACATGAGTATAATTATCAGAGTACGTACACAAAATACGCAATAACTTAACACTTGAAATTTTGTAAAGTTTCCAGATTTAATGGAGAGAGGTGCTCATGGAGAATGTATACAAACCAGGTGGTGCACAGTGACCGTATTACAGAATCAGGTGGGGGAGCTGTATAGCGAGTTTTGGTCATAATTTGAAATGTCCACATTAGTTAAACACCATAAGGCGAAATGCTGTAACATTGGGCCCTACTGTATATGTAGCTTTCTGGTACTGGATATGCTTGTTAGAGGTAGGTGTGGGAGGTTCATAGCTTTCGGTAGAAATTAGTCAAGAAATATAGTGTTTTTATATTTATGGTGAAATTAGTAAAACAATATATCAGCATCCTGGGTTCAAATATATTGTACATGTTTGATATCAAAATATTACACACAATTACACGATCCATCAAACTATAAACCGTATTTAAAAATATTAACTACAGATTTAGTTCGATAACCAGAACATCATAGATTGGAAGACCTAGATTCCTCTATAGTGCAGTAATTGCATTTAAACCTTTTCTTTTAGAGCTAACTAGTCATTCTCACCTGTGTGAAGTAGCACTTAATGATTTCACCACTAAACTCAGTCATGTGAAGTTTATCACGAGCTTGGGTAGCCTGCGCATGTGAAGCAAAGTTTACACGAACTCTTCTGAAGCTCTTGAAGTATTGAAATGTTACAGTCTCATCAATGTCATGAAACAGCGACTCAAAAATATCCTGCAAAAAATTAAATACTGTATAAATGTAATAAATATTCTTTAAAAATCTCAAGTGTTACAATTAATGACCACAATTAATGACCACAATTAATGACTCCTAATGGCAGTGTCAATGTTGGATTGCAGTTGTTTGGCCAGGGGTCTGGATACACTAGTTGCTTGACTATTACAGTACGTACTATGCACTTTCTCCTTAATTCTTTTGCTATGGTAGAGAAACAAATGCACCTACTGTTTATATATGTAACCTTTACTGACATTGACCATGCAGTGGGTTTTATCAAATCACATACATATATGCTCGTAATTTAATAAAGCTCAGTGGATAAAACTGAATCAATAGAGATTCCCTGTAACCATATTTGTATATAATGTTGCTACCTCATACCATTACTTACCCATTCTTTTCAGAGGTACTGCACAGCAGAAAATAAGTTCCAAATTCAAACAGTGGAGAAAAATGAAAATGTATACCTGGAGAGTATACCCGGAGAGAGTTCTGGGGGTCAACGCCCCTGCAGCCCAGACTGTGACCAGGGGTCTATTGGTAATCCCCCTGATGTATGCTGGGAGACTGGGAGATCAGAACAATAAAGCTCAAGTTACAAGTTATATTGGATTCTGAGCCCAACTTACAGATGCAGAAGACAATATAGTATTTGCACATTCCCACAAACAAAACACCAAGGAATCGGTTCTTTAACCTGGACTTTGGCTGTGGAAGGTTTTATTCTTTTCTGTCACACAATGCATCTTATGTTCCTATGCAATTTAAGAATGTCAAGTAATAAGCAGTGGCATGTCCATTACACCTGCCATGGAGTGTAAGCTAAAACTCAGACATTGATAATATACAGCCTCTCCTCACTTAACGACCGAGTATCGTTCCTAAGACCACGTCAGTAAAAGAATTCATGGCTAAGCAAGGAGCATACTATAATGGTAGCGGGTTTATGTTGACCATCTATGATATTGTTTTAATGTCACCTCTGCAGCATTTATAACATTTTTAGTATATTTTTAAATGTTCATACAGTAGTGTACTGTATTATTGTAATAAACATGATAGAGAAAATCAGCTCTAATATACATTATTTAGGTATACATACTGGTCAGAGCCCCCAACGTAAGTCCGAGTCGTCAGTAAACGAGTACGTCGCTAAGTGAGGAGAGGCTGTATTAACCAGTAATGAATACTGGCATTTCCTATAAATAATATTGTTAAAATAAATATCAAATAAGCAAAGAATACATTGATGGAAGCATTTAAAATACAGAAATAACAAATAAAGGACAAAGAATAAATACTGTACATGATAATTATGCTTAAGGCATATATTAACAAGTATACTTGGAGAGGGTTTCAGGGGTCGATGCCCCCGCAACCCAGTCTGTGACCAGGCCTTGCGGTGGATCAGGGCCTGATCAACCAGGCTGTTACTGCTGGCCACATGAAAACAGACGTATCAGTGAAATTCAATAGTGTAATATAATATTCTAATTAAAGTTTATTAACCCGTAAACGGTCCAAACGCATATATACGTTTTTTCAACATTTGAAAGTATGTAAAAAAAGTAGATCTTTTTGTTTTTTACATTTGAAAATGTGTAAAAATTTTTTTTTTTTTTTTTGCTATATTTGAAAATATGTAACAAAAACGTAGATCTATTTTTGTAGCACTACACACGTGAATGTAGATCTACTTGGACCGTTTACGGGTTAATACACACAAAAAAAAAAAAATTTAAATCCTATGGGAGTTACTAAAATCTTTAAATTAGCGATTTAACACAGGCTCAGTTTAACACTATAATTATGTGAAAATCTATAATATAGCTACAATAAAAAAGCTATATAGAAAGTTGTACAGCCAACTGAAGAACAGACAAAAGTACACGCAAGGCTAACACCTGACAACACTGACCACCAACCGTTGAGAAAGGTTCACTCAATGCTTACCAGCAGTCCACACTAGTAGTACAGTGGCTAACCACAATCATTTGACATTAATATTAAACAAATATTAAATATCAGATTGGAGGGAGAGAGTATGGAGGAGGTGAATGTATTCAGATATTTGGGAGTGGACGTGTCAGCGGATGGGTCTATGAAAGATGAGGTGAATCATAGAATTGATGAGGGGAAAAGAGTGAGTGGTGCACTTAGGAGTCTGTGGAGACAAAGAACTTTGTCCTTGGAGGCAAAGAGGGGAATGTATGAGAGTATAGTTTTACCAATGCTCTTATATGGGTGTGAGGCATGGGTGATGAATGTTGCAGCGAGGAGAAGGCTGGAGGCAGTGGAGATGTCATGTCTGAGGGCAATGTGTGGTGTGAATATAATGCAGAGAATTCGTAGTTTGGAAGTTAGGAGGAGGTGCGGGATTACCAAAACTGTTGTCCAGAGGGCTGAGGAAGGGTTGTTGAGGTGGTTCGGACATGTAGAGAGAATGGAACGAAACAGAATGACTTCAAGAGTGTATCAGTCTGTAGTGGAAGGAAGGCGGGGTAGGGGTCGGCCTAGGAAAGGTTGGAGAGAAGGGGTAAAGGAGGTTTTGTGTGCGAGGGGCTTGGACTTCCAGCAGGCATGCGTGAGCGTGTTTGATAGGAGTGAATGGAGACAAATGGTTTTTAATACTTGACGTGCTGTTGGAGTGTGAGCAAAGTAACATTTATGAAGGGGTTCAGGGAAACCGGCAGGCCGGACTTGAGTCCTGGAGATGGGAAGTACAGTGCCTGCACTCTGAAGGAGGGGCGTTAATGTTGCAGTTTAAAAACTGTAGTGTAAAGCACCCTTCTGGCAAGACAGTGATGGAGTGAATGATGGTGAAAGTTTTTCTTTTTCGGGCCACCCTGCCTTGGTGGGAATCGGCCAGTGTGATAATAAAAAAATTAAACAAATCATACATAGGTAGGAAGCACTATAATTTATATACTGCAGCACTTTATTTTAATTATTGGCAAGTTAAACAGAACTTAAGAAAACTAATTTTAACACGATCGCTTAACAAGCAAATAGCCATCCACACATCTTTTCATCAAGCCTATGCTTATGCTCGATTACAACATATTATAATTTACAACAAAAGGATATATGAATGTCTAGTCAAGTTACCTTGGCATTCATCACAACAGATATTAAAAAATTAATGCCGCCTGTGTAACTTGCTGACTTCAGTGCCTTTGAAATTTGGTGACTTCTCTGAATACTGTGTAAAACCCTTATTACTATTGTTCCTGAATCAATATGCAAAAAAAATCATTACAGTGGTACTCTAACTTGCTTAGCTAACAAAATGTTGGAGCTTAGTTACTGGACCTATATGTGCCTCTGTAATCTTTTGACTGAATAGTGGCATGTCATTGATGTCATGCAGCATGTACATGTACTTGTAGAAATAAAGATATTGTTATTATCTTTATTTCTACAAGTACATGCACATGCTGCATGACATCAATGACATGCTATATAGAAAGCCACTTGTTATGCAGAGCATTTTGGGCAAATTTGGTCAATTTTGTTCCGGGATGCGACCCACACCAGTCGACTAACACCAAGGTATCCATTTTACTGATTACCTGGAGTTTACCTGGAGAGATTTCCGGGGGTCAACGCCCCCGCGGCCCGGTATGTGACCAGGCCTCATGGAGGATCAGGGCCTGATCAACCAGGCTGTTACTGCTGGCTGCACACAATCCAACATACGAGCCACAGCCCGGCTGGTCAGGTACCGACTTTAGGTGCTTGTCCAGTGCCTGCTTGAAGACAGCCAGGGGTCTATTGGTAATCCCCCTTATAGAGCATCATGGCCGACGCGGCAGGTTGTGTAGCGGGCTAGCTGCGGGATTTTCAAGGATAGCTCCTGGTCAAAGAGGCTGACCAGGTCCCTACTTAACAGAACTCAGTGTGAATGCTTTGAGAAGATACCAGAGCAGCGAACGGACATCCCAGTGCATCGTTTCAGCGTAAATAGTTGAAGTGTTGTGCAGTTTTAGAGGGTTTAGTGTTGTTGAGTCACGACCAGTCAGCGCCTCCCCCCCTCTCCGCTGGGGGGGAGGGGGAGGGCGTGTGTAGTAAACAGTGACCCTCTCATAACGCCTCACCCCTGCCAGTCTCCCCCGCCTCACCCAACCAACTCCCAGCGCCACCCCATCTGTAGAGGGTACTTCTCCCCTAACCCACGATGTAAGCGATGGCACTGCAGGGAATGCCGGGCTCACAGGAACTTCTACTACAGGGACAGCATCGTGGAGTTCGACCGCGAGGCAGCTGTCAGGTGTGCCACAGGCAGTGTGTACTCAGTTCCTCAAGCTTCAACATCCGTGCACACGAGGGCCTGGGATCTTCAATCAACTTGGTGTCCACCAGGACGCTGACATGTCCCTAGGGCAGCTCTCCATCGGGCTGCTAACGGAGTCACTGGCTTCTTGGACCTCTTGGGGAGGGGCGATGGTGCTCGTGCAAGCAACAGATCCCGGGGCAACTTGCTGCTGTTTGCAATGGCTGTCTGCCGAGAGACAGGCACCTAGCAACATCTGTTGTTGGGGCATTGGATGAATTCCCTACTATTTATTTATTTATTTATTTATTTAGAAATTTTAGCATACATACAGAGGTACAAAAAAAATACAGGTAAGAGCAGCATGCCAAAGCCACTTATATGCATAGCATTACGGGCTGGCTTATAATTAACTTAAGATTAACTAAGCAATGATGAAATCAGTGATAAGACATTATTGTAAACAGATAACTATAAAGCACAAATGAGTATTACAAAGACAGGTCATATGGTTGCATGCATTGCTGTTCATTCAGTAGAATGGAGTATTCTGTTAGGTAGTATATGTTTGTTAACTGCTCATTACTCTGTAATGTGTCTATGATTGTAATCATGTGATAACGTGTTTATCATTCATTACCTTTGAAACTTGTCATGATTGTGACCAGCTCTACCTGGAGCTCATTACCTTTGTAAATTCTCATGATTAATGTGTTTGATTCATTACCTTTGCAATTATTCATGAGTGTGACCAGCTCTACCTGGAGCTCATTACCTTTGTAACTTGGTCATGATTATGACCAGATCTAGTTCATTACCTTTGTAACTTGCTCAGCTATCAAAACTTTGGAGTCCAGTCCCTGGACCAATTATGTACCTCTGTAATCTTTTGACTACCGCCCACAGGATGGGTATGGGGTGCATAATAAACATATTAAGCTAACTAACTGTATGCTGGGAGGCAGTTGAACAGTCTTGGGCCCCTGACACTTATTGTGTTGTCTCTTAACGTGCTAATGACACCCGTTTTTCATTGAGGGGGATGTTGCGTCGTCTGCCGAGTCTTTTGCTTTCATAAGTGATTTTCGTGTGGAAGTTCGGTACTAGTCCCTCTAGGATTTTCCAGGTGTATATAATCATGCATCTCTCCCACCAGAGTTCCAGGGAATACAGGTTCAGGAACTTCAAGCACTCCCAGTAATTGAGGCGTTTTATTTCCATTATGCGTGCCGTGAAGGTTCTCTGTACATTTTGTAAGTCAGCAGTATCACCTGTCTTGAAAGGGTGAACGTAGACAACTTATGTAAAGAAACACGCCCAATGTTTCTACCCTCACTGGGAATCGAACCCAGACACTCACTGTGTGAAGCGAGAGCTTTAGCCACCAGGCCACAGGCCATGGCAGTGATCTCACTGATATTACCACGTTACAATCACTCAGGAGAAGGCTCTTATTTTTCTACAAATGTAGTCCTACCATACCTAACTTTAGCAAAAGTGAGAAGCACTAACCTAACAATCTAACTTGACCTAAACCCATAAGGGTCATACAGCATCTTAGGGAATGGGAAGAACTCAGACTCAATCCAAAGAAAGGGAGGGCAGGTCCAATTCCTCTGATCAAGAACTCACAAACATTAAGGAGCCTCCCTTAAGGGGTTTACTTAGATAACGCGTGACTATATTTTAATAGGTCGTCAACTATGCCGCCTGGATAAGTCGCCGACTTTGGTGATTTGAATGAAGAATCAGTGACTGCCATACAAAATAAGAATTGTTTGGATTTTTAACCTGAAGGATTAACCCCCCAGAATAACCCAATTAAGCCAGTGCATCATCAGGGACTTATTTCCACTGGGGTCCCCCCAGGGTGCAACCAACACCAGTCGACTAACACCCAGGTACCTACTTATTGCTATGCAAAGAGAGACAGCAGGTGTAAGGAAACATGCCCAACATTTCCACCCATGCCAGGGATTGTACCACGGACAGTGAGGCGAGAGCGTTGCCAACCGAACCACCGACAATATGAGAATGGGGTGGCTACCCCATACAGGATGGGTATAGGGTAAGTAATAACGCTGTCAAGTTACACTATGAGAACTTTAATTAAGAATATCCCCCCAAAAAAAATTCCTCGAAAGGATTAAATCCAAATTAACGACGACAGCGGTCACAGCTTCCCTCCTGCAGATCCCAAACCCCAACACTGGTAAAGCAGACTCGTGGTATATAAACCAGCTACAAGACTCACTCGTTCATGTGGGTCATCAAAAGTAGGAGCGAGGAGGTTGGTGACGATGATGGAGGTGGAGGGTACCTCGTCCGCCACCATTTCCGCCTCCTCGTCCTTCTCATCCTCCATGACCAGGTCTGAGCTGTACCCCGCTGCTTCTCCTCCTTCCTCCTCACAATTATTCACAACGGTGCCTATGTCCTCGATCAACATGTCTGCCATACACCGACTAAAATAAAGATCAGCTCGCCAGGTCGTCGCCTTGTTTACCACTCAGTTCTGATGACTGAAGAACAACATTATAAAGAAAATGTGCAGGAGTAACTATTCAAATCATTTCCACGAAATTAAATGAGAATTTCACATTTTCGCTGTACCGTGAAAGTGTCGCCCAATATCTCTAACCAGTTGCTTGTGAGACATTTGAGAGGATGGTCATATATCGTTTCATTCATGGAAGGAATGGAATTACCTATTAATAATTACCTATTTGTACTGCAAAGAAAGAGTTATGCTCATGGCATTCTCTTTTCAATAATTTTTTTCATATATATATATATATATATATATATATATATATATATATATATATATATATATATATATATATATATATATATATATTATTGCTGGTGAGGGGCTCTTGATTTAGGAAATTGGATCTGTGCTCCAGTTCCCCGAATTAAGCCTGAATGCCTTCAACATTCCCCCCCCCCCCCCCAGGCGCTGTATAATCCTCCGGGTTGAGCTCTTCCCCTTGATTATAATAATAAAATCCGCACCATGAGAGATTACCTACTTCCTGATCACTGTCCCTCATTTTGGGATCATACTCATGGCTATGTTTTGAAGCTAAACTTGTTTAATGGCTTAATTTGTAATGATGCTAAGTCACACAGTACTCTCTCTTTCATAAGTTATGTATGTTGATGGCTCTGTCCATCAACCCACTGGTGCCGCTGGTGGTGGTGATGATGCTGTCACGCAGAGCGATGGTTCCTATATAGACATTGGAACAGGTATCAGTAACCGAGTTTCCATTTTTCAGATGAACTGTTTACTATTCTTTTTGATCTCAAGTGAGTCTATGTATCTAAAGCTGACACCTTAATTGTAAATGATTCCCATCCATAAGTGCTTTTAACTCCATAGAATGTCAATTTTGACATGCTTGGGCCAGAAGCTAGGCATAAGTATTGTAGAATTGGAGACAGTATTAACAACAATAATGACATACTACTATAAAGAAAGCCGTTTATTTTGCAGAACATTTCGGGCAAATTAGGTCAGTTTTGTCCCTAGATGAGACCCATAACAGTCGACTAACACCCAGTTACCCATTTAACTGATGGATGAACATGGACAGTAGGTATCTTATGGAAACATGTCCTAATGTTTTCCAGCCGTACCGGGATTAGATCCCCAGACCTCAGTGTGTGAGCTGAGTGCGCTAGCGATTGAGCTACGGGAAATCTCAGTACATCTATGGATTCCTCTCACATTGGACTGAAAATACATAATAGAATAACTATTTTTTTCACTTTCAATAGGCAACATGGTTGTTGTTTATAATATAAAATCTTAATTGATTCCTATCCCGGAGAAAAATGTATATAATGATCAAATTTACAAATGAACGGGAATAAAATTTACTACCCGAGCTGTCACAACGCATTAACCCAGTAACAGCATCTTGATCTTTGGACTGTTACAATCCATCAACCCAGTAAGAGCATCTTGCTCCTGGGACTGTTACAACCCAGTAACAGCACTTTGCTCCTTGGACTGTTACAACCCATCAACCCAGTAACAGCATCTTGCTCATTGGATTGTCACAACCAAGTAACAGCAACTTGCTCACTTGACTGTCACAGCCCATCAACCCAGTAACAACAACTTGCTCGCTGGACTGTCACAACCCAGTAACAGCATCTTGCTCACTGGACTGTCACAACCCAGTAACAGCATCTTGCTCACTGGACTGTCACAACCCAGTAACAGCATCTTGCTCACTGGACTGTCACAACCCAGTAACAGCATCTTGCTCACTGGACTGTCACAACCCAGTAACAGCATCTTGCTCACTGGACTGTCACAACTCAGTAACAGCATCTTGCTCACTGGACTGTCACAACCCAGTAACAACATCTTGCTCACTGGACTGTCACAGCCCATCAACATAGTAACAGCAACTTGCTCACTGGACTGTCACAGCCCATCAACTCAGTAACAGCATCTTGCTCACTGGACTGTCACTACTCAGTAACAGCATCTTGCTCACTGGACTGTCACAGCCCATCAACCCAGTAACAGCATCTTGATCTTTGGACTGTTACAATCCATCAACCCAGTAAGAGCATCTTGCTCCTGGGACTGTTACAATACAGTAACAGCATCTTGCTCACTGGACTGTCACAACCCAGTAACAGCATCTTGCTCGCTGGACTGTCACAACCCAGTAACAGCATCTTGCTCACTGGACTGTCACAACCCAATAACAGCATCTTGCTCACTGGACTGTCACAACCCAATAACAGCATCTTGCTCACTGGACTGTCACAACCCAGTAACAGCATCTTGCTCACTGGACTGTCACAACCCAGTAACAGCATCTTGGCAATATAAACACAAATGCAGTATAATGTGATCCTTTATTGACTACGTTTCGCCCACACAGTGGGCTTTTTCAAGTCACAAACAGAACTACCTGGGGTGGAAGGAACGCGAGTATTTATAGTCCGGCTGAAGTCAGGTGAAGAATGCTGCATCTGATGATGTACCGAGTGGGGTTATAGAGTCTAAAAACTTGGGTAGCTTGGAAAGGAGATTGGATAAGTTTGTGAGCAGACCTTCTACAGTGTTCTTATGTGGGATAGCGATGAAGAAGTTTCTTGGCAAGTGGTTCAGCTATGTTATAGAAGCCACTATTCTGGTTGAAGTTGTCGGATATAGAAATAAGTGATGATTCCAGGATTCTTCAATAAAGGATCACATTATACTGCATTTGTGTTTATATTGCCATTGTGTCGGTATTTTATACCATTTATTTCCAACAGCATCTTGCTCACTGTACTGTCACAACCCAGTAACAGCATCTTGCTCACTGGACTGTCACAACCCAGTAACAGCATCTTGCTCACTGGACTGTTACAACCCAGTAACAGTAAGATAAGATCTCGTTCGGATTTTTAACCCCGGAGGGTTAGCCACCCAGGATAACCCAAGAAAGTCAGTGCGTCATCGAGGACTGTCTAACTTATTTCCATTGGGGTCCTTAATCTTGTCCCCCAGGATGCGACCCACACCAGTCGACTAACACCCAGGTACCTATTTGCTGCTAGGTGAACAGGACAACAGGTGTAAGGAAACGTGTCGAAATGTTTCAACCCGCCGGGAATCGAACCCGGGCCCTCCGTGTGTGAAGCGGGAGCTTTAGCCACCAGGCCACCAGGACCTGGAGTTTACCTGGAGAGAGTTCCGGGGGTCAACGCCCCCGCGGCCCGGTCTGTGACCAGGCCTCCTGGTGGATCAGAGCCTCATCAACCAGGCTGTTGCTGCTGGCTGCACGCAAACCAACGTACGAGCCACAGCCCGGCTGGTCAGGAACCGACTTTAGGTGCTTGTCCAGTGCCAGCTTGAAGACTGCCAGGGATACCTGGAGTTTACCTGGAGAGAGTTTCGGGGGTCAACGCCCCCGCGGCCCGGTCTGTGACCAGGCCTCCTGGTGGATCAGCGCCTGATCAACCAGGCTGTTGCTGCTGGCTGCACGCAAACCAACGTACGAGCCACAGCCCGGCTGATCAGGAACTGACTTTAGGTGCTTGTCCAGTGCCAGCTTGAAGACTGCCAGGGGTCTGTTGGTAATCCCCCTTATGTGTGCTGGGAGGCAGTTGAACAGTCTCGGGCCCCTGACACTTATTGTATGGTCTCTTAACGTGCTAGTGACACCCCTGCTTTTCATTGGGGGGATGGTGCATCGTCTGCCAAGTCTTTTGATTTCGTAGTGAGTGATTTTCGTGTGCAAGTTCGGTACTAGTCCCTCTAGGATTTTCCAGGTGTATATAATCATGTATCTCTCCCTCCTGCGTTCCAGGGAATACAGGTTTAGAAACCTCAAGCGCTCCCAGTAATTGAGGTGTTTTATCTCCGTTATGCGCGCCGTGAAAGTTCTCTGTACATTTTCTAGGTCGGCAATTTCACCTGCCTTGAAAGGTGCTGTTAGAGTGCAGCAATATTCCAGCCTAGATAGAACAAGTGACCTGAAGAGTGTCATCATGGGCTTGGCCTCCCTAGTTTTGAAGGTTCTCATTATCCATCCTGTCATTTTTCTAGCAGATGCGATTGATACAATGTTATGGTCCTTGAAGGTGAGATCCTCCGACATAATCACTCCCAGGTCTTTGACGTTGGTGTTTCGCTCTATTTTGTGGCCAGAATTTGTTTTGTACTCTGATGAAGATTTAATTTCCTCATGTTTACCATATCTGAGTAATTGAAATTTCTCATCGTTGAACTTCATATTGTTTTCTGCAGCCCACTGAAAGATTTGGTTGATGTCCGCCTGGAGCCTTGCAGTGTCTGTTGGTAATCCCCCTTATGTATGCTGGGAGGCAGTTGAACAGTATCGGGCCCCTGACACTTATTGTATGGTCTCTTAACGTGCTATTGACACCCCTGCTTTTCATTGCGGGAATGTTGCATCGTCTGCCAAGTCTTTTGCTTTCGTAGTGAGTGATTTTCGTGTGCAAGTTCGGTACTAGTCCCTCTAGGATTTTCCAGGTGTATATAATCATGTATCTCTCCCGCCTGTGTTCCAGGGAATACAGTTTTAGGAACCTCAAGCGCTCCCAGTAATTGAGGTGTTTTATCTCCGCTATGTGTGCCATGAAGGTTCTCTGTACATTTTCTAGGTCAGCAATTTCACCTGCCTTGAAAGGTGCTGTTAGTGTGCAGCAATATTCCAGCCTAGATAGAACAAGTGACCTGAAGTGTCATCATGGGCTTGGCCTCCCTAGTTTTGAAGGTTCTCATTATCCATCCTGTCATTTTTCTAGCAGATGCGATTGATACAATGTTATGGTCCTTGAAGGTGAGATCCTCCGACATGATCACTCCCAGGTCTTTGACGTTGGTGTTTCGCTCTATTTTGTGGCCAGAATTTGTTTTGTACTCTGATGAAGATTTAATTTCCTCGTGTTTACCATATCTGAGTAATTGAAATTTCTCATAGTTGAACTTCATATTGTTTTCTGCAGCCCACTGAAAGATTTGGTTGATGTCCGCCTGGAGCCTTCCAGTGTCTGCAATGGAAGACACTGTCATGCAGATTCGGGTGTCATCTGCAAAGGAAGACACGGTGCTGTGGCTGACATCCTTGTCTATGTCGGATATGAGGATGAGGAACAAGATGGGAGCGAGTACTGTGCCTTGTGGAACAGAGCTTTTCACCGTGCCTGCCTCGGACTTTACTCTGTTGACGACTACTCTCTGTGTTCTGTTAGTGAGGAAATTATAGATCCATCGACCGACTTTTCCTGTTATTCCTTTAGCACGCATTTTGTGCGCTATTACGCCATGGTCACACTTGTCGAAGGCTTTTGCAAAGTCTGTATATATTACATCTGCATTATTTTTATCTTCTAGTGCATTTAGGACCTTGTCGTAGTGATCCAATAGTTGAGACAGACAGGAGCGACCTGTTCTAAACCCATGTTGCCCTGGGTTGTGTAACTGATGGGTTTCTAGATGGGTGGTGATCTTGCTTCTTAGGACCCTTTCAAAGATTTTTATGATATGGGATGTTAGTTGCTTTACTGCCCCCTTTGTGGAGTGGGGCTATGTCTGTTGTTTTTAGTAACTGTTGGACGACCCCCGTGTCCATGCTCCCTCTCCATAGGATGGAAAAGGCTCGTGATTGGGGCTTCTTGTAGTTCTTGATGAACACGGAGTTCCATGAGTCTGGCCCTGGGGCAGAGTACATGGGCATGTCATTTATCGCCTGTTCGAAGTCATTTGGCGTCAGGATAACACCGGATAGGCTTGTGTTAACCAAATTCTGTGGCTCTCTCATAAAAAATTAATTTTGATCTTCGACTCTCAGTCTGGTTAGCGGCTTGCTAAAAACTGAGTCATATTGGGACTTGAGTAGCTCACTCATTTCCTTGCTGTCATCTGTGTAGGGCCCATCTTGTTTAAGTAGGGGCCCAATACTGGACGTTGTTCTCGACTTTGATTTGGCATAGGAGAAGAAATACTTTGGGTTTCTTTCGATTTCATTTATGGCTTTTAGTTCTTCCCGCGATTCCTGACTCCTACAAGATTCCTTTAGCTTAAGTTCGATGCTTGCTATTTCTCTGACCAGTGTCTCCCTACGCATTTCAGATATATTGACCTCTTTTAGCCGCTCTGTTATTCTTTTCCGTCGCCTGTAAAGGGAGCGCCTGTCTCTTTCTATTTTACATCTACTCCTCCTTTTTCCTAGAGGAATAAGCCTTGTGCATACATCGAGTGCCACGAAGTTAATCTGTTCTAGGCATAAGTTGGGGTCTGTGTTGCTTATCACAACCCAGTAACAGCACTTTGCTCCTTGGACTGTTACAACCCATCAACCCAGTAACAGCATCTTGCTCATTGGGTTGTCACAACCAAGTAACAGCATCTTGCTCACTGGACTGTCACAGCCCATCAACATAGTAACAGCAACTTGCTCACTGGACTGTCACAGCCCATCAACTCAGTAACAGCATCTTGCTCACTGGACTGTCACAACCCAGTAACAGCATGGTTGGTAGGTAAGACACATAGGCAACAGTTAGGCAACTTTATTCCGAAACGTTTCGCCTACACAGTAGGCTTCTTCAGTCGAATACAGAAAGTAGGCAGGAACAGTAGAGAAGACGATGTAATCAGTCCATCACCCTTAAAGTCGTAGAATTTGAGGTTGTCAGTCCCTCGGCCTGGAGAAGTTCAGTTCCATAGTCAGGAACTATCTGTTCAGTAACAGCATCTTGCTCACTGGACTATCACAACCCAGTAACAGCATCTTGCTCACTGGACTGTCACAGCCCATCAACCCAGTAGCACTATACGGCTCCCTGAGTTGTCACAACCCATCAACCCAACAATAACAAGATAATTCAGCTTATATAGGGCTTTCCTCTTGTTTTTCCTCCCCCGAGGCTGTCAAGACCATCAGACTCCGCCCAGATTACAGTAATATTTGTACCCCGGTCACCAGGAAGTAGGTCTTAATACAGCATAGTTTAGCACTGCTCTTGTGGCTATACTAATAATAATAATCGATACGGCTTGAGTTATCCATTTCTTATCTTGTGCTGTAGTGACCTTTGTGGGTTTAGCGCTTAATCTTGATTTTAATAATAATAATTATATTGTGGTTAGCTTTAACAATTTAAAAGGAAGCAATTTGGGATTTATTTTTGTTTAATTTTGTAGCTGAACGTCGTATAAAGGTATTACAGTATACATAGCTGTATGACTCTAGTGGGTTTAGCGCTTGCTTTTGATTATAATACAGTATATATAATTTGTACTACTAGTAATGTCGTAAGTTTATATAGTAATAGATTCACTTCACTGACATGCTTCCATGAAGGATTTATTTAATTTTCAATCACTTGCTTTAATTTAAACTTGTGGATATATTTTATAAATTAGGATGGCAGATCAGGAGTGACTCCTTCAGATGCCTTACAACTTATGCATTTGATTGTGATCCATTTCTTGTTACTTCAAATAATAACTACTTACATCATGGTTAATTTACTAATAATATCTTGAAATTTTACTTTCCAACTTCCATTTTCAAATTATATATCTAATACTACTTTTTTTTCCAGATTATTTAACTCTGAAGAATGGAGGATAATGCTGAGAAAGTACACAGGTGAGACCAAAAGGCTGACTGAAATTTTGAAGGAATGTTTATTTTTCTTTGTATAATATTTCATATACAGTATATTTACATTATTAGCCTGCAGAACTAAAACCTAGTTGTAGACATCTTGGTAGTACTACACAGTAATTAAAAATGTATGAGACCTGCATAATCTCATGGGACTTTATGTTTCACTCACTATTTATGTTAGTCCAGCCCACTATGCTGAAGCTGAATAATAATAATAATAATAATAATAATAATAATAATAATAATAATTAGTATTTCTACATGATACAACTTATACAGACTAGCTGACATCAGTGACTTGCTATATAGAAAGCTTCTGGTTATGCAGTGCATTTCAGGAAAATTAGGGTAATATTGTCTCCAGGATGTGACCCACACCAATCAGATAACACCCATGTACCTATTTACTGCTAGGTGAACAGGAACAGTACGTGTCCCCTTCACAGGAGTTTCCACCTGTGAAGGGGATTCCTTGAATTATGCTTGGTTACTACTGTCTTTCAAGCATGGTCCATGGATAGATTGGCCAGTAATTTGTTTAGTTTAAATATTGTAATTTTAGATTGTTTTCATATCAAAAAAAGTTGCCTTATTAATGTGATTTATTTGATTTTGTTATTCACTCCATTCATCTTCGGTATATCATTTAGTCTCTTCAGTTGATCTTTCCTTTGGTGATCAGTTGTGTGAGCAAAGAAGTTGGGCATTTAACCTAGTGATAATTTTAATAATTCATATTAAGTGTTACAGCCATGTGGGTCATTCAGTGCAAGACATAGTGAAGGCTTGAACCTCTGTTTGCTGAGGGCGACACATGTGCACTTCCGATTTGTACTCATCTAGATGATCTATGACAGTACATTCCCATTTTTATAAGATGGAGAAACATTTGTTAGAAAAATGGAAATTTATAGTAGAAAAAATAGCAAAATTTAGAGACACCATTGGTAGTACCACATGTATCCTCATAATACAGGAGTAAAGTGTAAGAATGCCACCAAGATAATCGAAATTTATGCCAATGTAATGCCTTGTTTACAGTTTTTAGTTAAATATCAGCAACTTGTAGGGTATGTATTTTGTAAAATCTATAATGTAATGACTTACATTCTTTTGATACTACAGCTTGATTCACCTTGACTTGAAGGGCGCTCCTCCAAGACTCGGCTACTTTGAACAGGTAAAATGATTTTAGCCTTTCCCAGAAGGTTTCAGCCTTTCACAGAATTATACACTGATGTGTATTTTTAGCTGTAATGCTATAGTCCCTTGTAAGTTTTCTCTAGTGCTAGTGCTTCCCTAGGAATATAATAATAATGATGCCATTGAGTTTGTAGCGTTCATCCCAAGCAAATATAACTGGCTTAAACCAGTTATATTTGCAGATGACACAACCTTGGCTATTTCAAATTCAGAACCAGTCGTCCTCACCAACACTGTTAATGAGGAGATAATAAAGATATTTACTTGAATGATTACCAACAAACTCTGAGTCATGCTGAGTAATGCATATAATAATAATGATAATAATAATAATACAGTGGACCCCCGCTTTACGATCAGCTCCCAATGCGACCAATTATGTAAGTGTATTTATGTAAGTGCATTTGTACGTGTATGTTTGGGGGTCTGAAATGGACTAATCTAATTCACATTATTCCTTACGGGAACAAATTCGTTCAGTTCTGGCACCTGAACATACATCTGGAATGAAATAATATCGTAAACCGGGGGTCCACTGTATATCTTCATTTCTACAAGTACATGTACAAGATATACAGGCCTAGCTGACATCGATGGCATACAACTATATAGAAAGCCCCTTGTTATGCAGAGCATTTTGGTCAAATTAAGTCAATTTTGTTCCAGGATGCAATCCACACCACTCGACTAACACCCAGGTACCCATTTTACTGATGGATGAACAGGGACAACAGGTGTATGGAAACACGCCCAATGTTTCCACCCTTGCTAAGAATCGAACCATGGACCATCAGCTAAATAAGTACCCCACAGGGCAATCAAAAATACAGTGGACCCCCAAATATCAGCCGGTATGGATATCGGCCAAATCAGATTTCGGCTGCTTTTTTGGCCAAAATTCTATCCTGGATTTTGGCTGGCAACTTGGAAATCAGCTGTATTGGTTGCGTTCACCCATCATGCCGCGTGTGTGAGTCAGTGAGCAACACTCTGCGCATTCATACAAACATTTTGTTATAATCCATTGTTTTTTGTGGTCGTTTATTGAGTGCGACTGTGAAATAAGCCACCATGGGCCCAAGAGCTAACCACTGAAGAGCTGCAAGACTTTCATCTGTAACAGCAACAGACCACAGCTGAGGAAATTGGTTCAGAGGAGGAGGAAGAGAGAGGGAAGAAGGTGCCTTCTTCAGCGATTAAGGACATTTGTGCAAAGTGAAGGGATGTGCAAAGTTTTGTGGAGAAATATCACCCTGACCAAGCTGAAACAAACCATATCTGCAACATGTTCAGTGACAAAACCTTGTCCCACTTCAGGCAAATCTTAAAAGAGACGCCAGAAACAGACCTCTATGGACAATTTTTTGAGTGACGGGGGTGCAGTGACTCTTGAGCTGGTCCTAGTGCCAGTAAAAGACAAAGAAGGGAAGTAACCCCAGATAGGGACTTGATACCTGAATTCCTTATGGAGGGGGATTCCCTTTCCAAATAATAATCAATCCTCCCTCTCCCCTCCTCCCTGTCTTCCATATGCCAACAAGAATCTTCAGTAAGCATAAATGTGATGTTAAGTGTTCATTTATCCATTTCATTGTCATTTTATTTAGTTCTCATTGTTTTGTGTATGTAAAACTATAGTTAATCTTTAAAAAATGTATTTTTTGTTAATATTTTTGGGTGTCTGGAATGGATTAATTGTATTTACACTGACTCATGAAATCGTAAGGGCACGATTGCAAACAAACCATACCACGGGCAGGATTGAACCCGTGGTCAGAGAGTCTCAAAACTCCAGACTGTCGCGTTAGCCACTGGACCAGCTAGCCACAATAATATTCATCCAACTAGGTATATTTCTACACCTTCCTATGGTGTAGAAATATACCTAATTGGATGAATCTTATTGTGGCTAGCTGATCCAGTGGCTAACGCAACGGTCTGGAGTTTTGAGACTCTCTGACCGCGGGTTCAATCCTGCCCGTGGTATGGTTTGTATTTACACTAATTCTTATGGGAAATATTACTTTGGTTTTTGGCCTTTTCGGATTTAGGCTGACCTGGAACGGATTACAGCCGAAATCTGGGGTTCCACTGTATACAGATTAAGAGAATGGTTATAATCATTAAAATATTTAATCAAAACATGTAGGTAAATAAAACACATTGAAAGGCAAGAATTCTTAGATACAGAAACCACCTTGACCATAAGCTAAAATTTATCACTCATCCAGCAAATCTAAGAAAATGTCTAAAACAGTGGGCATTCTTTGAAAATTCATTACCATGTATTGTATACTAACATTACTCACTCTGTACTACTCCTATCTATTCTTATATCACCTATGGTATATGTGCATGAAAATCTAAAACCCATCACAACTCAACAAAATTCTATTTAAATGATAAACTCTTGAAATTCCAGACAGTGCACACTCCTTAATATAATATATATGACACTCATTACAAATATTAACCTGGTACTAAAACTCATATTGGAGAGCTTCAACAAAATGCATACACACAATACAAGAAATAAATAGCTCTTTGATATCTCACATGTAGAAACTTCTCAAAAATAAAAGATTCACAAATATAAACTATCACAAATAAACACTATCTGAATTTTATGTAAATGTGTGGATTGACTATAAATGTCAAATTTGTATAATGGAGTTTGCTTATCTAGATTCCAAGTAGCATTCATACTTGTGTAATAATAATAATAATGAAGCCTGGCCAAGGACTGTACTTGTGATCATTCCCTAAATTACATTAAAAATATTTATACTGTAGATTGAAACTGTCTTGTTATTTTGGATAGTGACAAAATGTTTTCACCCATTTTCAGCTGTTTCCGATACTGTCATCATTTGGTGCCACGGGTTTGCTAGTGGAATATGAAGATATGTTTCCTTACCACGGCAAAGTTGCACACATAAGAGCACCACATGCCTACTTACCTGATGACATTATAAAATTGCACACTCTTGCTACAAACAATAATCTCATTGTAATCCCTTTAGTTCAGACATTTGGACACTTTGAGGTGAGTTTTGAACTTTACAGTTTAAAAATAATTTTTTTAATGTTTGTTTAATCTGAATGTGTAGTTCTGTATGTTCATTTTAGAAATCTCTTGGTATCCTGACTCCTTACTCTTCTTATTTGAATCCTTCAATTTTTCATTTAGTATTAATTAGTTATGTTAAATTACCAATGGCTGTCTTAATATCACCACATAATTTATTGATGTTGATGTTATAAGTGTAATTATTCATTTGTTTATCTTGTTTTGTATTGGTGTTTTACAGTTTGTATTAAAACACGACGAGAACCGAGCTATTAGAGAAATAGAGCGCTACCCTAATGCTCTTTGTCCAACTCACCCGGATGCTTTCCCATTGGTTTCCAGAATTATCGCTCAGGTGGTCGAGTTACACCCTAACGATAAATTTTTCCACATAGGAGCTGATGAGGTTTGTATTTTAATATTGCTTTTGTGTCTCTCCATTATTCTATTTAAAACTCTACTGTAGTGATCTGGTATACGTACTATAATTTTTCCATACTGTATTTGGTATTAAACTACTCTGTTGTACAGTCTGTAACTTGTACTTTTCACTACGTTTTTAGCATCGGAAAGATCATTAAAGAGCTGCCTCATATTTTCAAGATTTTTATTTATATTTTCCCGTGTAAGGCTTAAGACTGTAAATTATCCTTCTCCTTTTAAGCTTATTACATGATCAGACCAGCTCAGTATGAAGCCAAGACATGAAAATTCTCTGTTGACAAGCTCTGTTTCTAAAAATACTCAAACATCACATACTCCTGAGCACTCTTGGCCTGTACTATACTTTACCAAAGTGGTTATAAATAATTTTTATGGTAGATCTTAGAATTTGGTATTAGTCTGTGGTGACTCATCCATTTTTCTTGGTGACCATAGTTGATTTTAACAGCATGCAAAATCATAATGACACAATTGTAAACAGCTTGCCAAACTGAGGGTTCAAACCTGTGGCAAGTCAGTTCCAAAACTAACAGGCAGTGCACTATTCACTGTACAATGCCATCATGATACAGCACTTGGATAGTGTGCTGGGCTGCTTGTTTAGAACTGGCTTGCCATTGGTTCGAACCATCAGTTCAGTGACAACACTTGATTTTGTTCTGCTTATTATTCTTGAATCCAGTGGCACCACTTTTTTTTTTTTTTAGGCTGTACTGCTAAAACCTTTTTTATATATTCATCAAGACATTTTTGGAGACTTTAAAGAAAGCTGTGTTAAATTCAATGATGCATTCCATATTATGCAAACTTGTGTATGCATACACCAAGTATCCTGTACCCCTTCCACTTCCATGAGAAGGGCATTTAAATCCTTTTGAAGTAGTCATCATACCATTCTAATCAATACATACTCTCTGTGGCTCAAGTGTTAATGCCCTTGGCTCACAACTGTTGGACTAAGGATTCGAGCCCAGCGGAAGTGGAAATGTTGGGTATGTTTCCTTTCACCAGTTGCCTCTGTTCACCAAGTAGTAAATAAGTACCTGAGTTCTAACCAAGTGTTGTGGATTGCATCCCAGGGAGGGTGTTAGTATACCTTAGATAAGGCTTGGCTTTGAAATGAGCTTGTTCTCTGTAAATTCATCTGTGTAAAAAATAAGAACCGGATATCAAGTCCAGCTAAGGTATACATCTGTCTGTTCACAGTGCCCCGTGGCCTGGTGACTAAAGCTCTTGCTTTATACGTGAGGTCCAGGTTCGATTCCCGGCAAGAAACATTGGGCAAGTTTCTTTACACCGGTTGTCCATGTTCCTCAGTAAAATGGGTACCTGGGTGTTAGTCGACTGGTGTAGGTCGCATCCTGGGACAAAACTGACCTAATTTGCCTGAAATGTTCTGCATAAGTGGCTTTCTGTATAGTAGTATGTCACTGATGTCAGCTAGGCCTGTATACCTTGTACATGTTTTTCTTTTCATTATTTACACACTGGCCAATTCCCACCAAGGCAGGGTGGCCCGAAAAAGAAAAACTTTCACCATCATTCACTCCATCACTGTCTTGCCAGAAGGGTGTTTTACACTACAGTTTTTAAACTGCAACATTAACACCCCTCCTTCAGAGTGCAGGCACTGTGCTTCCTGCACTCTGAAGGAGGGGTGTTAATGCACATGTACTTGTAGAAATAAAGATATTATTATTATTATTAATATTATTATTATTATTATTATTATTATTATTATTATTATTATTATTATTATTATTATTATTATTATTATAACATGCATTTTACATAGACCTCAGTAGTTTGAATTGTGATGGTTGCACAAACTGGCTCTTGAGTGAGTGATGGAGAATGTTTCTTTTGAGCGACCCTGCCTTGGTGGGAAATTGTTGAGATGTTAAAAAAAAATTAAGTATTTTTTGCAAGCTATGGGTTGTTTTGTCTTTTGGTAGTGATTTAATTAACAAATGTCAGTATGTACTGAATTACAAAAATTTATTGGTTGATCGAGTTATTTAATTTAGTACAGTATTAATGCATTTACTTTACAGTACAGTAGACCGTCGTTTAACACGGTAGTTACGTTCTATTTTGTTAGACAAACTGAAGAACTTATGGGAAAAATAGAGTTACGTTCCTGGGAGCTCCCAAAAAGCCAAACAACCTTTTTTTAGACCGACAGATCTTACAAAAATAAAAGTGGACATGTAATTGTAGTTCATTGTCATGATATAGTACGGCTTAAGACTACATATCCAATAGAAATAATAGTATTTCTTACCTTAAATTGTGGGTAATGGTGTTTGTGGATAATTGTGAAGAGAGTGGATATGCATGGTGTGGCCCTAATGGGCTGAGGTGGATGGTTGTTGGTTGTTGGCAGAAGTGGATGGTAGAAGTTCTGGTGCTAAAGTCGATGGTTGTATTGGAGTGTGCATAAATTCTGTAATGGATCTCCGGGCTCTTTTACCCTGCAGTACATTATACAGCTGACAGTAAGGCATCATCAGCTGGTCTAGACCCCATTTTAAAGCACTACTTCTAGATTTGTCAGGGTCTTCTTCATTGAAAAAGTCTGCTAGTCTAGCAGCAACATGGAACTGCTCATGTAACTGCTGCAATGTTAACTGGTTTTTCTTCAGGTTCTTCTTCATCTTCTGTTATGTGGCTCCCTTGTATCTGTACATTGAGCTCTGCCAACATTTCCTCTGGACTCCTGTCTTCATCATCTTCTAAGAGCTCATTCACATCTTTTTCATTCATATCTTCAAAACCATCACCTAGTAATCTCTTTGCCAGCTGAACAATTTCCTGAACCTGACTCTCAAGCAAGGGAAAATCAGTGAAGGAACTACAGAAGGCCATAACTTTCCCCAGCCTGCATTTAATGTTGATTGAGGCACTTCATTCCATGCACTTCTAGCATAGCTGATGGCATCTGCAATGTTAAATTTATTCCAGAAGCTTGGTACTGCCAGATTGGAGTCAGAGCCCATTGACACAACTAGTTTTTTCATTACTTTTTTTTTGTGTAGTTACACTTGAATGACTTAATAACTCCCTGATCCAGTGGTTGTATTAAAAATATTGTATTTGGAGGTAGAAATACAGTGGTACCTCAAGTAATGAATTTGAGTTGTTCCAGAAGGCTGTTCGAATGCCGATACCAAACGAATTTGTTCCCATAAGGAATAATGTAAATTAGATTAGTCCGTTTCAGACCCCCAAAAATACACATACAAAAGCACTTACAAAAATACACTTACATAATTGTTCGAGTTGGGAGCTGTTCGAAACTCAAGGTACCACTGTACAACTTTTACATGTGGAGTCATATATAGCAAAGCTTGTGGATGAATACGGGAATTATCAAGAATGAAGAGAGCCTTGAATGCAAGGTTCTTGCTGTGCAGGTAAAACTTGACTTCAGGAATAAAGTGATGCTTAAATCAGTCAATAAATATTTCCTCTGTCATCCAGAGAAAATATTTATTGACTGGTTTAAGATATGGCAGATTTAAGATATGGCAATTAAAAGATCTAAACTCAATCCACAAACAAAAATAAACACATCTAGCTCCTAGCAGAGGATGGTTCTACACATGTATGAACCGGCGGGGACAAGGGTGGTAGGAGTGTTGGAGGGTGACTGGGGATGGTGGTAGGTCTACCCCGTTGACTCAGTGGTCTAACTCACAGCCAAGCAGAGTGTATCCCGTGGGCGACTCGCTCCAAATTTTTTCCCCTCCGCAAACTAGACCGTGTTCAGTTAATTTTACGAAGTGTACAAAAATATGCTGCAATTCTTCAGTAGTGCTATAACCAAAATGTGCCAAATAAAACCATGTTAAACGACAGTCTACTGTATATTGATGTTTTGTATAATGTTCAGTTTCCCAGTTTATTCCTTTAATTTCTTTGATATACACGTATACATATTACATATTTAATATGTATTGCATAGTCTGAACTTTAGTTTCATGGTTTATAGAAATGTTTTAGTAATTGAAATGCAGTATAAGGACAAGAAAACAATTCACAACTAAACAATTGGAGAGAAGACTTTAAATGTACAGTGGTCTAAAATTGCTCTCAGATTTGTAACTATGTTGTGTAATGTTCCAACCAGAGTATTATTAGTTTGCTTTACAAATTACTCTTGCACCCTTATCTTTATTGCTGTATTGAAGCATGGAGACCACAGCTGTGGAGATATGTCCTCAATGGAAAGGTTCAGTGGAAGATAGTAAAAGTCACCCACCAGTCATATACATACCAGAATTGGTAGAAGGCAACAGGACTGACAACTCTTAATTAAGTCATGACAGGGCCGATCTCATACAAATATTTAATCAATTTAATAAGATTAATGACTTAACTTATAGCCATTGGCTGGGGTTTTAAGTTAATTTTTCTATATGAAAATCTAAATTAAATTTATTAACACAGTCCTATATGGGTGTGAAGCATGTGTTTTAAACATTACAGCTAGGGAGAGGTTCAATACATTGAAGATGTTGTGTTTAGGGTGCTGTGTAGTGTGAATATTATGAAGAGAATTCTGAATTTGGAGATTGGAAAAAGGTGTGGGAATTCCTAAGTGTATTATTCAGAGGGCTGAGGAGGGGTTATCGAGAATATATGGACATTTATAGAGAAGGGTATTTAAATTGGGGGTGGAGGGAAGTAGGGGTAAGGGTCATCTTTCAGGAAGGGATGGAGATTGAGGAAAAGGTTTTGAATACTAACTGCTTGAACATCCAACAGGCTTGTGTGAGTGGCAGCAAGTGGGTTTTAATGGCTTGACATGCTGTTGGAGTGTGAGCAAGGTAATGTTAATGAAGGGATTCAGGGAAACTGGTTAGCCAAATTCAAGTCCTGGAGATGGAAAGTACAATGTCTGCACCAAAGACAAGGTGAGGATGTTGCAGTTTGAAGGACCATCTGAACTGTGATGTCAGTATGTTTCTGGCAAGACAGTGACTGAATGAATGAGAGTGAGTGTGTCCTCTGGAAAGACTGTCTGTATGTTCAGTCCTATTATTGTGTAAGGTAAAATAAAAGTATATATAAAGGGGTTTTCTCTGTTTTTTGCTTTTCAGGTATGGCATATTGGTAAGTGCCCAAGGTGTCAGAATGAGATGGAAGTCAAAAAAATGTCCAGCAGTGATTTATTCCTAGCATGGGTGTTCAAAGTGGCTTGGTGGATGAAAAAAGAATACCCAAACCTTACTATTATCATGTGGGATGACATGATGCGAAACATGCCTCTGGATAAACTTAAAAGTTAGTAATGTATATAAGTTGTTATAACATTTAAGTAATGTATATAAGTTGTTATAACATTTAAACCTTTTCATAGAAATATTGTTTTATGTAGTGTACAGTAGGACCCCCATATCCATGGGGGATGTGTTCCAAGGACCTGCCATGGATACCAAAACCATGGATAGTAGCAAATCCTATACACCCTCTCCTCACTTAGCAACGTACTTGTTTACTGACGACTCGGACTTACGACAGGCTTTCTAACCAGTATGCATACCTGAATGATGTATATTAGAGCTGATTTCCTCTTTTCTGTTTATTACAGTATACAGTACACTACTATATAAACATTTAAAAATATACCAGTAATGTTGTAAATGGTGCAAAGGTGACATTAAAACAATATCAAAGATGGTTGACACAGTATGCTCCTCACTTAGCAACAAATTCATTTATTGACATGGTCTTAGGAATGGAACTCCGTCGCTAAGTGAGGAGAGGTTGTATATGTCCTAGACATACCTATTTTAAAGTTTAATTGATAAATTATGCACAGTAAATAGAGAATTATCACATTTTCACTGATGGGAAGCACTTCACGGCTTCTCTTAGGCTTTGAAGAACTGCCAGCTTCTCTTGTTTTGCACTTTGGGGCCAGTATTATGCAAAGTTAAGAGGTATTTTTGGGCCACAGTAAATAGTGGATAACTGAAACTGCGGATGCTGAATCAGTGGATACGGGGGTTTTACTGTATTACAAATTTTGTTTTTATTTTTTTACTGCCTTAATGTAAATATTTGCTGCTGGAAATGGTTAACATTACACTGCTTTAATTACTTTCTTAATTATAACTGGTTTACTGACTAGTTTGTTCTCTAAGGCAGTAGGATTGGTGAGCTTGTTGAACCAATGGTGTGGCAGTACCAGGCAAAGAAGTTTGACCTTCCTGCAGGTATGTTTGTGAACTTCTGATTGGGCAGTAATAGTATATTAGGAGTAATAATAATAGTAATAATAATAATAATACAATATTCTATAATATGTTTTAAGAATTTGGAGATAGTAATATTAACAGTAGGAATACTGTAATAGTACTGTACAATAGTAAAAAAGAAAATAGATTTTATATTGACCTGCGGTTTGAGAGAGGGATCCCCACTTCTGTAGATTGATGTTTTTCTGAAACTTTCAAGTATGGTCATCCTTGGATATCCCTCCACTGTTATAGTAAATCAGTTGTGCATACCCCAGTATATTATTTCTTCATTTATGCCAGCCTCAGGACAAGTGATGTTTCAAGAAGATATAATTTATGACTTTAGATTGTAGTATGTTTTAATTGTTAAAATAGAATATTCCTTGCAGATATATTTAATCGGTACTCGGCAGTGTTTGATGGCATATGGGTGGCCAGTGCTTTTAAGGGTGCAACTGGCAGCACTCAGTTCCTACCCCCAATCCAGCACCACATCAACAATCATTTGACCTGGATTAGTGTTTTATCTGAATACAAACATCAGTTTAAGATTTACCGAGGTATAGCTCTCACCGGCTGGCAGAGGTTAGTACAGTCTTGGGAGTCATGGTCATCATTATTATTATCCTGTTCTCTTTCATGGGAGGGCAAATTTTATAAAAACAGAAAGTAGAGATTATAATTTTTTTCTTTTGCTATAAATAAATAATTTGTACTTGTAATTAAAAAACCTCAGCCATACCATAATTAATAGGCTTATATTATTATAATGATTATAATAATATCCTTGGCTCACTCTGCCATGGTGGGAGACAGCTATTGAGGTAAAATAGAAATTACAGTACATACTTTAAAATAAACTATACTGAGCTGAACACCGGTATATTCATCTCCATATGTACATACATATAGATGATATTCCAATAACAACAATAAGAATATTAGCTAAATAAATTTGAATGTTGGTTTGTCATGCACAGGAAAGCATTTGCCACTCTACATAGCAAATCAAATGTATTAATTATTGAATAAAAATAGGAAATTAAATAGTTATAGAATTTTAGAAGCAGAGAGTACTACTGTGTTGTAAATTTCAATACTGTATAGCAAATTTATCTGAACTTCTTTAATTATTACAAAATGCAATATTTTTCCTAGTTTTAATCAAACAAGCATTAGCACAATGCTATACTGTACTTATATTACAAGATAAAATTTAACCAAAAATCATTACTCCTCTTTTATTCAATGTTTGTTAGTTACATTAAGTTCTTTTGTGCACCAACAGATATGATCATTATGCTGTATTATGTGAATTATTACCAGTTGCTCTCCCCTGCTTATGTTTATGCTTGAGAGTAGCTACCCGCAATTCATTCACTGAGGCCGATCATGACTATGTATCTCAAAGGTTGGGTTTTCCCCATCGTGTTAACCTCGTGCCATTCCCGAGGTAAGGCTTCAGAAGTGAGGGGAAATTAGTGTTATAGCTTACATTTTTGTTAATAGAAAATTTGCATGTTTTTTCCTAATTTTAATACCTCATTTCCCCCCCCAAAAAAAAAATTCCAGTAAGTAGAGTTGACAACAAAATATGAAATATGTACTGCAAATTCA
>NC_091301.1:12237307-12239807 GCF_038502225.1 Cherax quadricarinatus
TGGTAGACGCTGGCTACACCTGCTGCTGTGGAAAACGCTTACTACACCTGCTGCTGTGGAAAACGCTGGCTACACCTGCTGCTGTGGAAAACGCTGGCTACACCTGCTGCTGTGGAAAACGCTTACTACACCTGCTGCTGTGGAAAACGCTTACTACACCTGCTGCTGTGGAAAACGCTGGCTACACCTGCTGCTGTGGAAAACGCTTACTACACCTGCTGCTGTGGAAAACGCTGGCTACACCTGCTGCTGTGGAAAACGCTGGCTACACCTGCTGCTGTGGTAGACGCTGGCTACACCTGCTGCTGTCTTAGACGCTGCCTACACCTGCTGCTGTGGTAAACGCTGGCTACACCTGTTGCTGTGGTAAACTCTGGCTGCACCTGCTGCTGTGGTAGACGCTGGCTACACCTGCTGCTGTGGTAGACGCTGGCTATACCTTCTGCTGTGGTAGACGCTAGCTACACCTGTTTCTGTGGTAGACGCTGGCTACACCAGCTGCTTTGGTAGATGCTGGCTACACCTGCTGCTGTGGTAGACGCTGGCTACACCTGCTGCTGTGGTAGACGCTGGCTACAGCTGCTTCTGTGGTAGACGCTGGCTACACCTGCTGCTGTTGCAGACGCAGGCTACACCTGCTGCTGTTGCACACGCAGGCTACACCTGCTGCTGTGGTAGACGCTGGCTACACCTGCTGCTGTGGTAGACGCTGGCTACACCTGCTGCTGTGGTAGACGCTGGCTACACCTGCTGCTGTGGTAGACGCTGGCTACACCTGCTGCTGTGGTAGACGCTGGCTACACCTGCTGCTGTGGTAGACGCTGGCTACACCTGCTGCTGTGGCAGACGCAGGCTACACTTGCTGCTGTGGTAGACGCTGGCTACACCTGCTGCTGTGGTAGACGCTGGCTACAGCTGCTTCTGTGGTAGACGCTGGCTACACCTGCTGCTGTTGCAGACGCTGGCTACACCTGCTGCTGTGGTAGACGCTGGCTACACCTGCTGCTGTGGTAGACGCTGGCTACACCTGCTGCTGTGGTAGACGCAGGCTACACCTGCTGCTGTGGTAGACGCTGGCTACACCTGCTGCTGTGGTAGACGCTGGCTACACCTGCTGCTGTGGTAGACGCTGGCTACACCTGCTGCTGTGGTAGACGATGGCTACATCTGCTGCTGTGGTAGACGCTGGCTACACCTGCTGGTGTGGTAGACGCTGGCTACACCTGCTGCTGTGGTAGACACTGGCTACACCTGCTGCTGTCGTAGACGCTGGCTGCACCTGCTGGTATGGTAGACGCTGGCTACACCTGCTGCTGTCTTAGACGCTGGTTATACCTGCTGCTGTGGTAGACGCTGGCTACACCTGCTTCTGTGGTAGACGCTGGCTACACCTGCTTCCGTGGTAGACGCTGGCTACACCTGCTTCTGTGGAAGACGCTGGCTACACCTTTTTCTGTGGTAGACGCCGTCTACACCTGCTGCTGTGGTAGACGCTGGCTACACCTGCTGCTGTGGTAGACGCTGGCTACACTTGCTTCTGTGGTAGACGCTGGCTACACCTGCTGCTGTCTTAGACGCTGGCTACAGCTGCTGCTGTGGTAGACGCTGGCTACACCTGCTTCTGTGGTAGACGCTGGCTACACCTGCTGCTGTCTTAGACGCTGGCTACACCTGCTTCTGTGGTAGACGCTGGCTACACCTGCTGCTGTCTTAGACGCTGGCTACACCTGCTGCTGTGGTAGACGCTGGCTACTCCTGCTTCTGTGGTAGACGCTGGCTACACCTGCTTCTGTGGTAGACGCTGGCTACACCTGCTGCTGTCTTAGACGCTGGCTACACCTGCTGCTGTGGTAGACGCTGGCTACACCTGCTGCTGTGGTAGACGCTGGCTACACCTGCTGCTGTCTTAGACGCTGGCTACACCTGCTGCTGTGGTAAACGCTGGCTACACCTGTTGCTGTGGTAGACGCTGGCTACACCTGCTGCTGTGGTAGACGCTGGCTACACCTGCTGCTGTGGTAGACGCTGGCTATACCTTCTGCTGTGGTAGACGCTAGCTACACCTGTTTCTGTGGTAAAAGCTGGCTACACCTGCTGCTGTGGTAGACGCTGGCTACACCTGCTGCTGTGGTAGACGCTGGCTACACCTGCTGCTGTGGTAGACGCTGGCTACACCTGCTGCTGTGGTAGACGCTGGCTACACCTGCTGCTGTGGTAGACGCTAGCTACACCTGCTGGTGTACTGGACGCTGGCTACACCTGCTGGTGTGTCAAATGCTGGCTACACCTGCTGCTGTGGTAGACGCTGGTTACACCTGCTGCTGAGGTAGACGCTGGCTACACTTGCTGGTGTGGTAAACGCTGGTTACTCCTTCTGGCTACACCTGCTGGTGTGGTAGACGCTGGCTACACCTGCTGCTGTGGTAAACGCTGGCTGCACTTGCTGGTATGGTAAACGCTGGTTACACCTGCTGGTGTGGTAGACGCTGGCTACACCTGC
>NC_091301.1:12244807-12258685 GCF_038502225.1 Cherax quadricarinatus
GTTGACGTACCTGGCTGCTCCTTCTGAAGATCGACAAAAGTACCTGATTCTTTGCATTATGTTTCCTTCTGCCAAGTGCCATATCAACCAGGCTGTGATGTTTATATGGGCCAGCAGCTTGGATAAACAAAGAGTATGGAAACCTGGACCCTGGCCAGGGTAAGAAAAAGCTCTTGAAATCAGTTGCAGGCTTATCATAGGTAAGTCATTTTTCTTACCTTGAGTATATAGTTTCATTCTTCTTAGTCTGCATTACGTTTCCACATTTACTCCTTCTTCCTTGTTTTTTTCGCATATTTACACTTGCTGGGTTTGAACTCAAACAGCCACCTACTAGTTTAAAGTCTCTCAGAGGTTTCAGTTATCTTCTCCAGTATTTTATGTAATCGTTAGTGCCACGTCGTCCTTAGACAAGGATACGCAGGACGCCAGCTCGTCAAGCACATACCAACTAACTGTCTGTAAAAGCCTTTGTTAATATCCTGAGTAATGGTTCACCTATCTTATCTTTTATATAGGCCTACAGACTCTACTTCATTCTCCTTCCCTCCATCACTCCAATTCTCCCTCCCCCCCGTCACTCCCCTACACATACACATGTACATAGTTCATTACCACTGTAACTTGCTCAGCTATCAAAACTTTGCGCCCCAGTTCCTGGACCCATTACGTACCTTTGTAATATTGAGGTACAGTCCCTGGACCCATTAGGTACCTCAGTAATCTCTTAACTACCACCCACAGGATGGGTATGGGGTGCATAATAAAGATATTAAGCCAACTCCCTTATACTCATTCCCTCGTCTATAAAGAACAAAAAGGCACAATACCGTGACTGGAACAATACACAGGAGAATGACATTTATGACTAGTCAGTGGTTCAAATCGGACCGAGACGTCGTCATAAGCTTCTTTCTCCTACGTCCGAGTTATTTGTGTATCCCTCCTTTATCCTCCCTTACTTCAGTTTCCCACACTTTCCAACCCTCCATTACTTCCAGGCTCAGGATAAGAAACGAGTGGAGCTGAAAAAAGTCGGCCCATAAATCACAGTCTAATGGAGCCGAAATTCCAGAAAGGAAATGGAAAGGAGAGTGAGTGCAGTAATTGTAAGTCTGGCTCTCACTCACCAGACTGCCAGCAGGAAAGTACATATCTGACCTTACTCTTGTTACAAGGCATGACGACTTATTTATAACTCATAACTCAGTGATAAAACGTCTTGCTCGCAACCGAAAGGACTCTGATTCGACGCCCAGGCGAAGCGAAACCTAGGAGTTAGCAGACTCTCGTGGGTGGTATTCTGGGGAAGAGTCCCAAAGCACCCCATTGGAAATAAACCACACTGACTGATCCTCTTAGGTTACCCTGGGTTATCCTGGATAACGGACCTATCAGGTCAAAACCGCTACTGCTTCCAGTGCTGCATTCGCCTGTATTTGACTGAGAACCCTCTTGTGAAGGCTTAACGTTTCTGTACTAAAGATACCCAAGTGTTGCAGGTGTGTCTTATTCATCAATTCGTCGGTATTGTATACCATTAATAACAGCCTAACACTTGTAAATATTGGCTCCATTCTGGTCTGAGTTCCCCTCTATAAACAGCACATGTTTTTTTTCACTGTATAGCTTCTTTTCCGCCTTTCTTCTCATTCTTCCTGTCTATCTTTTCCTTTTCCTTCTTTTCCATTTGATATATTTTTACTAGCAATTAATTATCAAAACCCTCCTAAAAGGAAAATGAAAAGTAAGGGAAGAGAGAGAATGCAATACGTTCTTCAGCACTCAGTGATCAGCAGAGATGGGCGACTTAGTGTTTCCTAACATCTATAATCCCACCTGAGGTCCTTTTTTTAGAAATGAAGGAGGAAATGGTGCTGTTCGTTGCCACTATTGACCGCTGTTATTAGGTTTGGTGTCCGCTGCATGCCGCAATATTCCTGGAATGACGGGTAGTGGCCATAGCACCTTGAGACGTCCTTCCTTGTACGCTTGTCACTCTAGCTTGGTGCACATTTTTTACCGGTCTCTGAAATTCTCCATTTTGGGAAGGCTGTTGAATTAATCCACTAACATTTGTGGCCAAATATGCAATCTGACCACAACGGTGGTGAAGATTCTTCCAGAATACTTAAGAGGTTCTGTTGGGAGTGATGACAGCAAGTTTACAGAGAGCATCAGTCAACGGAGATACTTTCTAAGGTTAACGTAGATTACAGTTCCAAAAATACAAAAACAATTTTACTGAAGTAGTTTCACACTGGAGGTCACCACCTCCACAGTGCTGAAGAATATATCAGGGAAGGACAGAGTTCACCCGTAGCTGTGAGGGTTCGTTCGTCTTGAGGGGGGGATTTCCCAGTTTCTACTTCGTCCTGGACGCACCTCGACCCTCAAGACCTTCACACTGGTGTAGGTCATCTCGCTGCCTTACACCTACTCGAACCCAGACGTTACTGCGGCTCTTCACTAGACCAGCAAGATCCTTACAGCATTATACGTCATAATATGGAAAGACTGTCAAGTAAAGAACAAAAAGGCGCAAGACCGTGACTGGAACAATACACACATAACCCACACATAAGAGAAATCTTCTTTCTCCTATTTGCGGGTTATTTGTGTACCGTCAAGTAAAAATGAATCAACGATATCATGAAGTACCGCGCTACGGCCTAGCTATCCAAGGCGATAGGAATGCCAGCCACGCGAGCTTAGTGAGCTAGAGAGAATCAGACGGGACCACCATGTTAGCCTGTATATATGATAGGCAGGTAGTGTGGGACTACACGTGTGCTTCCATATCTGGTGACAACTAACTCTTGAACTGGCAGTTAAGAACGTGGTGCTGCCAGGAAGACACAGCTCAGAGTCTACATCTGAAAAAGGTGTTGTCAGCTGTTTAGAGACTAAAGGTAAATACTAAATACAAAGGTAAACATTAAACAATATGGACATAATTATATATCAAATATTAATAAGCAATAAATGGTGTTATCAAAGATTTCTGGTAATCTGTTATTCTCCTCTCACACGAGTGTAAAACAGATTCCTGTTCAATTTTTTATATTATGGCCAAATTGCTGGTCTTCATCTTTGTCTCACGAACATGTAAGATGACAGGTAATCTTACAAAATTCTACTTATATTCAGTATACACGTAGATTCGTTTTCCAGTGAAATCCTTAATAAATTCCATTCCTCTAGCATTTAGTTTTCATTTCCATTGAAGAAGTGGGTTAGATTTTTTCCTCGTACAATACATGTTGAAGGGAGAGACAATAATGTTTCCAGCAAGGGGCTAAGGTATCCCCACTTTTTGTATTTTACTATTAAAAAGAGAAAAAAAAAAGAAATATTTTGGGATTGTATATTCCTTTTGGGGGTCACTTGCCTTAGTGGGACACGTCTGATGTCTTGAGATCATTTCTGACCAATTAAAACCTCTCTAATTTAGTACATACGTGTGTGCCATGAATAAGGAAAAATGGGGAAACTCCCTCCTCGTTGTTGTGGCAGCTGTCAAAAATGCCCATACAAAGGTGTCCACAATGCGTCGAAGCCAAATTAGCTTCACTGCCATTTTTTCCTGAAGACAGAGAAGCAGCCGTTCATGCAGCCAAGACATGCAGCCAAGACATGCAGCCAAGACATGCATCACTAGCCTGCCTGGAGACAAGACAGCCTTCAGATTAGACTTTAAGAATGCTTTCAACCTAGTGAAGAGAGACATCCTACATATAATAAAAACATAAGAATAGAGGAACACAGCTGCAAGCCTACTGGCCCATACAATGCAGATCCATATCAAAAGCACTCATGTACTTGACCAACATTTTCCCAAGACTAACCAAGCACCAATCAGCGTTCCAGTTAGCCGCATAGCTCTAGTTTCCAACATGCTGGAAAATCTGCAAAACTGTCCTGTGAACATCACACTTCGTGCATTTAGTAGCTCCACTGTTTAAAATTTCATCGTGTTTTACCTGTTGGATCATTTATAACCTCTACGAGGACTCTCATACACACACTGCATCAAAGATGCTTCGTGTTTTTAAGCTGTTGACAACACAGTTTGTCAGGGTAACAGAGAACATCGTTGAAAATGGTATAATATACCGACAAGTTGATGATTAGACGTGTAATAGTTGGGTATCTTTATTGTTGAAACGTTTCGCATACACAGTAGACTTCTTCAGTCAAATACAAAGGGAACAGTAGAGATAATAGAGAACACTTATGTTCTGAGTGGGTGTTATATTTTTTCGTGTTCTTGCACGTTTATGTGATAAGAAACTGGCAATTTAATATCAGATTCCCTTGCGTTGTTTTCAGTCTTTTATGGGAATCATTCTGTATGGTCCAGTATTTCGTGTCAATCATTCTGAATGGTACTGTCTTTTGAACTCTTCAGTGATAGTGCTAAGCAGTGGAGAGGTAAAAGGTGACGTGATCAGTCCATCAACACTAAAGTAGTTTTGAGGTGGTCAGTCCCTCAGCCTTAAGAAGTGTTCAGCTCCATAATCATGAACAAAGTGATAATTATTGGATAATGAACTGTACCATAACCTGAGAAGTGATGCTTGCCAATATATTCCAAGACTGGGAACGGCCGGTGAGTGTCCAGAGTCTTGGTTATCGGAATAAAACAAGCTGATACAAACACACATACAACCTAGTTATGGACACACACACACACACACACACACACACACACACACACACACACAAACACACATACAACCTAGTTATGGACACACACACACACACACACACACACACACACACACACACACACACACTCTCTCTCTTGCTCTCTCTCTTGCTCTCTCTCTCTCTTGCTCTCTCTCTCTCTTGCTCTCTCTCTCTCTTGCTCTCTCTCGCTCTCTTGCTCTCTCTCTCTCTCTCTCTTGCTCTCTCTCCCTCTTGCTCTCTCTCTCTCTCTTGCTCTCTCTCTTTCCTGCTCTCTCTCTCTCTTGCTCTCTCTCTTGCTCTCTCTCTCTTGCTCTCTCTCTTGCTCTCTCTCTCTCTCTTGCTCTCTCTCTCTCCTGCTCTCTCTCTCTCCTGCTCTCTCTCTCTCTTGCTCTCTCTCTTGCTCTCTCTCTCTCTCTTGCTCTCTCTCTCTCTTGCTCTCTCTCTTGCTCTCCCTCTTGCTCTCTCTCTCTTGCTCTCTCTCTCTCTTGCTCTCTCTCTCTCTCTTGCTCTCTCTCTCTCTTGCTCTCTCTCTCTCTTGCTCTCTCTCTCTCTTTTGCTCTCTCTCTTGCTCTCTCTCTCTCTTGCTCTCTCTCTCTCTTGCTCTCTCTCTCTCTTGCTCTCTCTCTCTCTTGCTCTCTCTCGCTCTCTTGCTCTCTCTCTCTCTCTTGCTCTCTCTCCCTCTTGCTCTTGCTCTCTCTCTCTTGCTCTCTCTCTCTCTTGCTCGCTTTCTTGCTCTCTCTCTCTCTTGCTCTCTCTCCCTCTTGCTCTCTCTCTCTCTTGCTCTCTCTCTTGCTCTCTCTCTCTCTCTTGCTCTCTCTCTTGCTCTCTCTCTCTCTCTTGTTCTCTCTCTTGCTCTCTCTCTCTCTCTTGCTCTCTCTCTTGCTCTCTCTCTCTCCTGCTCTATCTTTCTCTTGCTCTCTCTCTCTCTTGCTCTCTCTCTCTCTTGCTCTCTCTCGTCCCCATTTTCCCTTCTAACTCTCCCCTCTCCTACTCTTAAAAAAAAAAAAAAAAAAAACACAAAAAAAAAAAAAAAAAAAAAAAAAAAAAAAAAAAAAAATGGTGGGGACTCGCAGGACCCAAGGATCAGATGAGAATGGTTCGGGTAGGGAGGAGTGGATGGAGGAGCAGTGGAAAAGGATGGAACAAGAGTGGGAGAGAAAATTAGGAGAGCTTTCTGAAAAAATGGAGAAAGAGCTCTCTGTGAAATTGGAAAGGTGGTTGGAGAAGGAGACAAAGAATTGGGAGGCACAAGTCGAAACTGCAGTAGCCAAGATAAGGGTCCTAGAAGTTGAGATAAATAGGCTGGAGCGAGTTACAGGGGCAGTGACCAGAGAAGACACAGCATATGAAGCTGCGAGGCTGAACAGGAAGGAAGGAATTATGAATTATGCTAAGGCCACATCAATCTGCCAAGGAGGACCAAGGAGTGAAAGGGAAGATCAACTGGTTGCAGATGGAGAGGGTGATAGGTCGAATGCTGAGGCACAACAAGGCTATCAAGAGCCACTGGAAAAATCAAGGGAGAAACTGACCACACACAGGCAGGATCCAGAGCCACAGAGGGTGAGGCAATGCGAGGAAGAAAGGGCAAAATCAGTGTTTATCCATGGGCTTCAGGAGAGAGAGGAAAGGACACACACTGAAAGGAAGCAGGAAGAAAGGAAGGAGATTGAGAAAATCATAACAGAAATAGGTGAAGAGAGGGACGAGATTGTAAATTTTCAGAGAATAGGGGGGTACTCGAAGGTGAGAAACCGACCAATCAAGCTGATTCTCAGGACGGAAACAGTGCGGAACAGGATCCTCCAAGAGAAACCACGATTGAAATACTCGGAAGAGTACAAGAGGGTGTTCCTAGACAGAGACAGAACAAAATCAGAACGACAGCAGCTGAGGGAGAGGACAAAAAAGCGAAAGGAGCTAGGAAAAGAGACAAGGAGGGAACCAGCAGAGGTCAGTCAGAGCAGGACAGAACAGCAAGGGCAAGCACACACACAACTACTCTCAGAACCACACAACCTATCACACCATCCCAACACACCCTACAATCCATACCCACAGCCTCCACCCAACACCAAGCTATAGAACCCCACAGTATGCCACCAGGTCTCCCACCCTCACAGGCCCCCCAAACCACAGTGTTGGAAAGGAAACTGAAGGTATGGTACACAAACGCTGATGGAATAACAAATAAGTGGGAGGAGTGGCAAGAAAGAGTCAAAGAAGCATCACCGGACATCATAGCTCTCACAGAAACCAAGCTTACAGGTATGATAACAGATGCCATCTTTCCAACGGGATACCAAATCCTGAGGAAAGACAGAGGGAACAGGGGGGGTGGAGGAGTGGCGTTGCTGATCAAAAATCGCTGGAATTTTGATGAGCTGGAGAGAGAAGATAGCGGAGAAGAAAGTGATTACATAGTGGGAACACTTCACTCTGGAGGTCCCAAGGTGGTAATAGCAGTGATGTATAACCCACCACAGAACAGCAGGAGGCCAAGGCAAGAGTACGACGAGAGCAATAGAGCGATGGTTGACACACTGGCTAGAGTGGCCAGAAGAGCTCATGCATGCAGGGCAAAGCTCCTGATCATGGGTGACTTTAACCACAAGGAGATAGATTGGGAGAACTTGGACCCACATGGGGGCCAAGATACTTGGAGGGCTAAGATGATGGAGGTGGTACTGGAGAACTTCATGTACCAACACGTAAGGGACACTACAAGAGAGAGAGGAGAGGATGAACCAGCAAGGCTGGACTTAGTATTCACCTTCAGTAGTGCAGATATCGAGGACATCACATATGAAAGACCCCTTGGGGCCAGTGACCATGTGGTTGTAAGCTTCGAATACACAGTAGAGCTACAAGTGGAGGGAGAAGCAGGAAGGCCAGGACGAATGAAGCCAAACTACAAGAAAGGGGACTACACAGGAATGAGGAACTACCTGAACGGGGTTCAGTGGGACAGAGAACTGGCAGGGAAACCAGTTAATGAGATGATGGAATATGTAGCAATAAAATGCAAGGAGGCTGAGGAGAGGTTTGTACCCAAGGGTAACAGGAGTAATGAAAAAGCCAGGATGAGCCCATGGTTTACCCAAAGGTGCAGGGAGGCAAAAACCAAGTGTGCTAGGGAATGGAAGAAATATAGAAGGCAAAGGACCCAGGAGAATAAGGAGAACAGTCGTAGAGCCAGAAATGAATATGCACAGATAAGAAGGGAGGCCCAAAGACAATATGAAAATGACATAGCAGCGAAAGCCAAATCTGACCCGAAACTGTTGTACAGCCACATCAGGAGGAAAACAACAGTCAAGGACCAGGTAATCAGGCTAAGGAAGGAAGGAGGAGAGACAACAGGAAATGACCGGGAAGTATGTGAAGAACTCAACAAGAGATTCAAAGAAGTGTTCACAGAGGAGACAGAAGGGACTCCAGAAAGACGGAGAGGTGGGGCACACCACCAAGTGCTGGACACAGTGCACACAACCGAGGAAGAAGTGAAGAGGCTTCTGAGTGAGCTAGATACCTCAAAGGCAATGGGGCCAGATAACATCTCCCCATGGGTATTGAGAGAGGGAGCAGAGGCGCTATGTGTACCCCTAACAACAATATTCAATACATCTATCGAAACAGGGAGATTGCCTGAGGCATGGAAGACAGCAAATGTAGTCCCAATCTTTAAAAAAGGAGACAGACATGAAGCATTAAACTACAGACCAGTGTCACTGACATGTATAGTATGCAAAATCATGGAGAAGATTATCAGGAGAAGAGTGGTGGAACACCTAGAAAGGAATGATCTCATCAACAGCAGCCAGCATGGTTTCAGGGACGGGAAATCCTGTGTCACAAACCTACTGGAGTTCTATGACATGGTGACAGCAGTAAGACAAGAGAGAGAGGGGTGGGTGGATTGCATTTTCTTGGACTGCAAGAAGGCGTTTGACACAGTTCCACACAAGAGATTGGTGCAAAAACTGGAGGACCAAGCAGGGATAACAGGGAAGGCACTACAATGGATCAGGGAATACTTGTCAGGAAGACAGCAGCGAGTCATGGTACGTGGCGAGGTGTCAGAGTGGGCACCTGTGACCAGCGGGGTCCCGCAGGGGTCAGTCCTAGGACCAGTGCTGTTTCTGGTATTTGTGAACGACATGACGGAAGGAATAGACTCTGAGGTGTCCCTGTTTGCAGATGACGTGAAGTTGATGAGAAGAATACACTCGATCGAAGACCAGGCAGAACTACAAAGGGATCTGGACAGGCTGCAGAACTGGTCCAGCAATTGGCTCCTGGAGTTCAATCCCACCAAGTGCAAAGTCATGAAGATTGGGGAAGGGCAAAGAAGGCCGCAGACGGAGTACAGTCTAGGGGGTCAGAGACTACAAACCTCACTCAAGGAAAAAGATCTTGGGGTGAGTATAACACCAGGCACATCTCCTGAAGCGCACATCAACCAAATAACTGCTGCAGCATATGGGCGCCTAGCAAACCTCAGAACAGCATTCCGACATCTTAATAAGGAATCGTTCAGGACCCTGTACACCGTATACGTTAGGCCCATATTGGAGTATGCGGCACCAGTTTGGAACCCACACCTAGCCAAGCACGTAAAGAAACTAGAGAAAGTGCAAAGGTTTGCAACAAGACTAGTCCCAGAGCTAAGAGGTATGTCCTACGAGGAGAGGTTAAGGGAAATCAACCTGACGACACTGGAGGACAGGAGAGATAGGGGGGACATGATAACGACATACAAAATACTGAGAGGAATTGACAAGGTGGACAAAAACAGGATGTTCCAGAGATTGGACACAGTAACAAGGGGACACAGTTGGAAGCTAAAGACACAGATGAATCACAGGGATGTTAGGAAGTATTTCTTCAGCCACAGAGTAGTCAGTAAGTGGAATAGTTTGGGAAGCGATGTAGTGGAGGCAGGATCCATACATAGCTTTAAGCAGAGGTACGATAAAGCTCACGGCTCAGGGAGAGTGACCTAGTAGCGATCAGTGAAGAGGCGGGGCCAGGAGCTCGGACTCGACCCCCGCAACCTCAACTAGGTGAGTACAACTAGGTGAGTACACACACACACACACACACACACACACACACACACACACACACACACACACACACACACAACACACACACACGAAAGGTATGAAGTGGGATCAGCACACACACACACACAAGAGGTACACTTGGGACATGTAGAGAGTGGACTAGTAACAGCGAAGTGGCGCGGCCAGGAGCTACGAACACACACACTCCGGAGGGTTACACAGGATAAGCGACCCACACCAGTCGACTAGCACACAGGTGCCTACTTGCTTATTAGGTGAAAGGGGACAGTAGGTGTAAGGAAACAAACCCAATGTTTCCACCCTTCCCGGGATCGAACCATGGACCTACGTGAAGGAAAAGCGTTGTCTACCAGGCCACGGGTCACCTACACAATATAGGCACACAGACGACATTTGGGTCAGTGTGTTCACTGAGACGCGGGTCAACAGTCGTACCCACACACTGACCCTAGTACCCACACACTAACCCTAGTACACACACGCTGTCCCTAGTACGCACACACTGACCCTAGTACACACACGCTGTCCCTAGTAAACACACACACTGACCCTAATACCCACACACTGACACTAGTACCCACACACTGACCCTAGTATCCACACACTGACCCTAGTACCCACACACTGACCCTAGTACCTACAAACTGACACTAGTATCCACACACTGACCCTAGTACACATACACTGACCCTAATACCCACATACTGACCTTAGTACCCACACACTGACCTTAGTACCCACACACTGACCTTAGTACCCACACATAACCCTAGTACCCATGCACTGACCTTAGTACCCGCACACTGACCTTAGTACCCACACACTGGCACTACTACCCACACACTGACCTTAGTACACCACACTGGCACTACTACCCGCAACTGACCTTAGTACCCATAAACTGACTCTAGTACCCACACACTGACCCTAGTACCCACACACTGACCCTAGTACCCACACACTGACTCTAGTACCCACACACTGACCTTAGTACCCACACACTGACCTTAGTACCCACACACTGACCCTAGTACCCACACACTGGTCCTAGTACCCACACACTGACCTTAGTACCCACACACTGACCTTAGTACCCACACACTGACCCTAGTACCCACACACTGACCCTAGTACCCACACACTGACCTTAGTACCCACACACTGACTCTAGTACCCACACACTGACCCTAGTACCCTCACACTGACCTTAGTACCCACACACTGACCTTAGTACACACACACTGACTCTAGTACCCACATACTGGTCCTAGAACCCACACACTGACCCTAGTACCCACACACTGACCTTAGTACCCACACACTGACCTTAGTACCCACACACTGACTCTAGTACCCACACACCGGTCCTAGTACCCACACACTGACCCTAGTACCCACACACTGACCTTAGTACACACACACACACTGACTCTAGTACCCACACACTGACCCTAGTACCCACACACTGACCTTAGTACCCACACACTGACCCTAGTACCCACACACTGACCTTAGTACCAACACACTGACACTAGTACCCACACACTGACACTAGTACCCACACACTGACTCTAGTACCCACACACTGACACTAGTACCCACACACTGACACTAGTAACCACACACTGACACCAGTACCCACACACTGACACTAGTACCCACACATTGACACTAGTACCCACACCTAGTACCCGCACACTGACACTAGTACCCACACACTGACACGAGTACCCACACATTGACACTAGTACCCACACACTGACACTAGTACCCACACACTGACACTAGTACCCACACACTGACACTAGAACCCACACACTGACACTAGTACACACACACTGACACTAGTACCCACACACTGACACTAGTACCCACACACTGACACTAGTACCCACACACTGACACTAGTACCCACACACTGACACTAGTACCCACACACACTGACACTAGTACTCACAAACTGACACTAGTACCCACACACTGATACTAGTACCCACACTCTGACACTAGTACCCACACACTGATACTAGTACCCACACACTGACGCTAGTACCCACACACTGACTCTAGTACCCACACACTGATACTAGTACCCACACACTGACACTAGTACCCACACACTGACTCTAGTACCCACACACTGACACTAGTACCCACACACTGACACTAGTACCCACACACTGATACTAGTACCCACACACTGACACTAGTACCCACACACTGATACTAGTACCCCACACACTAGTCCCCACACACTGATACTAGTACCCACACACTGACACTAGTACCCACACACTGACTCTAGTACCCACACACTGATACTAGTACCCACACACTGACACTAGTACCCACACACTGACTCTAGTACCCACACACTGATACTAGTACCCACACACTGACTCTAGTACCCACACACTGATACTAGTACCCACACACTGACACTAGTACCCACACACTGACTCTAGTACCCACACACTGACACTAGTACCCACACACTGACACTAGTACCCACACACTGACTCTAGTACCCACACACTGACACTAGTACCCACACACTGACTCTAGTACCCACACACTGACACTAGTACCCACACACTGACACTACTACCCACACACTGACCCTAGTACCCACTATGAGAAAACTAGCGGACGAAGGATCGAACCTCCCGTACTCTTTGGCTCCTTGCGGGTTTAGCGCATCACAAAGTATGCAAAAAAGACAGTCAAGTGAGAACTTGATAACTTCCTTAAGTTATTTCCTGATCAGCCGAGCTGTGGTGCACACGTTGGCTTGCGTGCGGCCAGAACCAATAACCTGATTGATCAGGTCCTCAACTAGGAGACCTGGTCTGCGACCGGGCCACGGGGGGGGGGGAAGGTTGACTCCCGAAATCTTCTTCAGCAAACCTTAAGGTACCATGTGCTCTTAGCACCGGGGTGGTGCCACCTGTGGTCACCTCCGGTGGGTCAGCGCCCCCGCGGCCCGGTCTCAGACCAGGCCTTCTGCTTGCTGACCTAATCGGTCAGGCTGTCAGTGTCCGCTGCACGTATGTACCACAGCCCAGCTGATCAGGAACCGATTTGAGGAACTTATTCAGTTTCCTCTTGATTATACACGGTGGGAGGACGATGAAGAGTCGTGGATCCTTTACACTTACTGAGTTTTCTCTCAGTGTATTCAAGAGGAAATTAGAGATGTACCTCGGCCAAGTGCCAGATCAACCAGGCTGTGATGGGTATGTGGGCCAGCGGGCAGCCAGCATTAGCAGCCTGGTTGATCAGGCAAACACCAGACATGCCTGGCTCTAGGCCGGGCTGCGAGGGTAGGAAAACTCTAGAAAGTCTCCAAAGGTATACCAAAGGTGAGGGTTGAAAAGTCCTGGGCCCCAGATATTGACACTTTGTTATGGCCTTCCTGGTCATCGTCAGTTTTAGTCTACACTTCCTCTCATGCCTCTTACTCCTCTAAGCTGTGGTGGTGGTGTCAGTACTCACCACCTGACCATTAAATATTTACCTTGTATATAAATACAATGTCTCAGTACCGTAGATGGAATATTTCACAAATAACTCGTACTGAAGCGAGGAACATAATAATAATAATAATAATAATAATAATAATAATAATAATAATAATAATAATAATAATAATAATAATAATAATAATAATAATAATAATAATAGTAATAATAATAATCTTTATTTCTACAAGTACATGTACAACGTATACATATTATAGATGGCAACAGTGACATATTATATGGAAATCCCCTGGTTATGCAGAGCATTTCGGGCAGATTAGGTTAGTTTTGTCCTCAGGATGCGACCCACACCAGTCGGCTAGCACCCAGGTACCTATTTACTGCTAGGTGCACAGGGACATCAGGTGCAATCAAGCCTCAACTATGACTTGACGATGGTCACTCTTTGATGTTCCTCGTGTCCATCTCACGCTATGAAAAAACTCAATGCACATAAAAGGCCCTAAAATCTGGAATTCATTACCTGTGAATATAAAAGAAACACTGTCTGTTTATAAATTCAAGTCTCTTCTCAAAAATCACTTACTCACAACTAAATAAATACTGAATAATTG
>NC_091301.1:12258785-12271285 GCF_038502225.1 Cherax quadricarinatus
TATGTACACTATGTACAGTGATAAGTATAGTGCACTCTACGGTAAGCAAGGCAGAAATAGAAGCCATAAGATAGCAGACCGTGCTTCAACCAGCTCTAGAATGGGAATGACAAGGGCAGACAGGAGAGCGGTACTCACATAACCTCTGCGATTGCTAAAACCATCTTCTTATTGGCTAGAACATGGTCACTAGTTGAACGACGGGGCCCCATCATCAACTCTTAGCAACCTGGTTCGCTGGTTGGGGGAGATAGCCTGTAAATGTGGGTGTGTACATGCGCCGAATAAAGGTTACGTACTCTTTGCATGCCACACCCCCACCCCGAGAAGGCTCAGGATTAGGCTGCCACCTCCCAGTGGTAACCGTGCCGCCATGGCACAAAATAATGGGACCGCCTTTCCTATCCACCATCCAACTCTTAGATAGAGCTCAGATTTTCTCGTGACCAAAAGCCAAACCCTAAACTTAGAGTGAGACAGCAGTCAGACAGGCTAGCATAATAACATCCTAACCTAAATAAATAAAAATATTAGACTCTAGATAAAGAGTCTGCCAACATATTTTCTTTGCCGGCAATACATTTAATGGAAATATTATAGGGCTGCAGCCTTAGCGTCCAGTGCATAAGCCTTGTGTTGTGGTTCTTCATGGCTTGGAGATATACTAGAGGATTGTGATCACTGTAGACTGTGACCACCTGCGATGTCTGGCCCACATAAACATCCAAATGCTCCAAAGCCAGTACCAGCGCGAGGGCTTCTTTTTCAATGGTAGAGTAAGCCCTTTGATGTGGCTGGAACTTGGCTGAAAAGTATGCTACAGGCTGCAACTCCTCGTTCCCGATTTGTAATAGTACTGCCCCAACCCCAGACTCACAAGCTTCAACCTGTAATGAAAAAGGTTTGGAGAAGTCTGGAGACAAGAGAATGGGTGCAGTACACAATAATCTTTTTGCTTTATTAAAAGCAGTGTTACAGTCTAAGGTCCAATTAAAGGGAACTTTGTGACTGGTAAGAGAGGTAAGAGGGGCTACAATATCTGAGAAATTCTTACAGAATCTTCTGTAAAATCCTATCATGCCTAGGAAACGTTGAAGAGATTTCCTATCATGAGGAACTGGATAATCTTCAATAGAAAGAACTTTAGCAAGTTTAGGTGCAACTTTACCACTACCTACTTCATGGCCTAGAAAAGTGACAGTGGCCTGGCCAAAGGAAGATTTAGATAAATTAACTGTTAAATGGGAACTCTTAAAGGTCTCAAAAAGAGCCTTAAGTCTAAGTAGGTGTTGATCCCAAGTATCAGACACCACAACAATATCATCTAGGTACGCTGCCGTGCCTTCAAGTCCTTTAATAGCCTGATGGATAAGTTTCTGGAATGAAGAGGGGGAATTTTTCATTCCGAAGGGGGTAACTGTGTATTGATAATGACCTCCTGGAATTACGAAGGCAGAGATTTCCTTCGCCTTATCTGTTAAAGGTACCTGATAGTAGCCTTTAAGGAGATCTAACTTGGACACAAAAGTAGCCTTACCCACAAAGTCAATTACGTCATCCAGACGAGGAAGAGGGTAAGCATCTGTAATTGTGACCTCGTTCACTTTACGGTAGTCTGTACACATACGAAACCCTCCATCAGCCTTCTTCACAAGGATGCACGGTGAAGCCCATGGACTAGATGACTCCTCCACTAAACCATGCTTTAACAAAAATTCTACTTCCTGCTGAAGTAGCCTTTGCTTTTCAGGATTAGCTCTGTAGGGGGAGAGTTTAATTGGTTTAGAGTTTCCCACATCTACATCATGATAACCTAACTTACATTTTTTCGGCACATCCGAAAAAATATTAGGATATGACTGTAGAAGCTCAGTTAAATTTGTTGCTTGCGTTTCAGATAATCCCTCCATTAAAGGGCTAGGATCCTTGAGGAGGACAGAATTTGAAAGTTTAATATTAATTTCAGAGATAGAGTGCAAAGAGTCAGAGTCGTCCTCAGAGGTAGAGGACAGAGTCATTACTGGGACTTTATCTGGTGTATGGAAATACTTTAATTGATTAATGTGGTAAGTTTTAGTTTTTGAGGTCTTATCAATGGGAGCTACCACATAATTTACATCAGATAATCTACTTACAATCTGCATAGGTCCCGTAAATCTAGCTTTCAAGGTGTGGCCAGGTATAGGTTCCTGCACCAACACCTTGTCTCCTGGATGGAAGGAGCGGAATTGTGCACTTCTGTCATACCTCTGTTTCATCTTACTTTGAGCTGTCTTTAGGTTAGCCTTGGCTAACTGACGTGCCACCTGCAACCTTGAAGACGGGTTGTAGAGTGTTGAGCTAACGTCTTCTCCCATCCATCCTTCTTTGAGTACCCGAAGAGGACCTCGTACATTGTGCCCAAAGATCAGCTCAAACGGACTATACCCTGTAGACTCTTGCACCGTCTCTCGTACTGAGAACAGCAACAAAGGTAGTGATTCATCCCAGTCTGTAGGAAAGTGCATGCAAAAAGTTCTCAGCATTGTTTTTAATGTCTGATGGAATCTTTCCAAGGCGCCTTGGGACTGAGGATGATAGGCAGTGGATAAGTTGTGGATTATCCCTAACCTAATTAATACTTCCCAAAATGCTTTGGCAATAAAGTTAGTACCTTGATCACTTTGAATAGTTTTAGGAATGCCAAAACAAGAAATTAATTTTGTCAAAGCTTTGAGAATAGCTTTAGTATTAATACTGCGCATGGGAATTGTTTCAGGGTATCTGGTTACTTTATCCATAATCGTAAATAAATACTGATTTCCAGACTTTGACCTAGGTAGTGGACCTAGACAATCTATAATTAAATCTGCAAAAGGTTCTTCATCAGCAGGTATAGGTTGGAGAGGTGCAGGTTTAATGGAATGTCCAGGTTTCCCAACTTGCTGACATTCTCGGCAACACCTAATATGATTCTTCACATCTTTCTTTAATTTTGGCCAATAAAATTCTTTTGTGATTCTATACAAGGTTTTTGTAATTCCTAAGTGACCTCCTAATGACGTATTATGAGCTATATTTAATATTTGAGGTCTATACTTTGTTGGAACCACTAACCTGTCATACAATTGCCGGCCCTCTATCTCCTTACCAGTCTCAGTGCAGATCAAATAATCGTTTTTAACTTCATACTTGACCGGATGACCCAAAGAGGATTTACCCATGGCTGCCTCAAAAGCGAATTTTAAAGAAGGGTCCTTTCGTTGTTCCTCCCGGAAGGACAGTCCCTCGGGCATGGAAACAGAGACATCTGGCAATCCTGCAACCTGGGAATAGGAAGGCTTGATCGGGGTCTGTTCACTTGATCTACGAGGCTCTGGCCAGTTTTCCTCGTAAAACAATGTGGCTATTCCGAGATCGGAGTCGTCCAAGGATAGGTCAACATTCCCTCCAGACAACCCTTGGGATGTTGCCCGAGTTATGGCCAACACCGGAGAAGAATTAATCATTATAGGTTCAGGACACGAACTAACAGTAGTAATGTTATTACCCAGTAATAACATGGCATCTTTCATGGGGAATCCTTTTGAGACACCTACAGTCAAGTACCCAGTGTAATATTTGCACTGTACATAAATTTTATGCAAAGGAACAGAATATATAGCTCCTCCAAATGCTTCCAATAAAACAGAGGAATTCAAAGAAGTATTCTCTGAAAGGGGTAATATTCCTTCTCTTACAAGTGAGCAATATGCTCCAGTATCTCTAAAGGTCTTTACTTTAGTTGTTTCTGAGTTTTCCTGAAGGGAAATAAGACTCTTGCAATAATAAGGGGCCATACCTTTTTTTTCTACTTCTCTAGGGGACATGTTACTAGGGATATTAGAGATTTTCCCAATGGGTTGGGGTTTATGGGGGCAGTTGGGACGGATGTGACCTACTTTGTTGCAGAGGAAGCAGACGACAGGCTTGCCCTTTACTCCCTGCTGACGTTGCAAATGGTGTCGTTCTGGCTGGTGTCTCTCTGGATACTGTTGTCGAGATGCACCATGAGTAGTTTGCCTCTCCGCAGGTGGACCATAGGTTGAGAAGCGTGGCTCACCAGGTGGCTTAGTTGGCTGACGTAGACGTTCTCCCTCCGGCTGGCACTTCATTCTCCAAGGTTGACGATCTCTGCTCATGCCAGGCTGTTGAAAAGAGAGACGGGACCGCTCGGACAAGGAGCGGTTAGTTTCGAAGGTATCAGCCAACCTGGCTGCCTCCAATGCAGTGGTTAAGTCACGATCCTGCAGAAAGACTCGAACCTCTGGTCCCACAGACTCCAGCAGGTTATCAATCAGAATAAGCTGCACCAGCTCCTCAAAGGTAGAGACACCACTTGCTTTATACCAGCTGGTAAAAGCTTTGGTTTGCTGTCTCACAAAGTCCACTAGGGATTGACCAAGCTGTCGTCTGCACAGCTTAATTTTTTTTTATATTTGGCTGAGATACATGTATATGCTCCCAACACTGTGGTCTTCACTACTTGATAATCAGAAAATTCAGCGTCATTTAATACTGACGTAAATTCCTGTGCCTTACCCAATAATGCTGTATGAACCAACGATGCCCAATGCTGTTCCGGCCACCTCAAGGCTCGAGCCTGATTTTCGAAGCTTTCGAAAAATTGCTCTGGTTCGGCCTCATTGAAGCGGGGAACAAGCTGTACTGCTTTTTGTAAACTAAAATCATTTACAGAATGCGAAAACTGCCTCCTTTCTCTTTCCCTATCAAATTCTTCCCTTGCGAATGCTCTCTGTTCCCTAGTTTGCTCAAGATTGATTTTTGCCAGCTCAAGTGCCAACGACGCTGATTCACCTTGAGACAACCCAGCTGCACTATACTGACCATTTTGCTCCGTAGGTGTATCATCTTCCTCGTGCGAGAACATAGGAGTTTTTGCCCTAGCTCCCGTAGAGGGAGGAGTCTGATGTGCCATCTCTTCTTCTATAAGTTTGTCAGCAATCAGTGAACGCAGTTGCGCAGCTGTGAGAGTGCGTTTGTATTTAATGCCAATGGAACGAGCAATTTGCCAACAACGCTGTAGGGACAATTTAGGTAGGTTATGCAAAGTATATGCCGACACCAGACGTCTGACTCGTCTAGGTGGCATAAGTTATTCGCTATGCACAGTACGATTGCAGAATACCCCAACGTAACACGTTAATTTGCAGAACACGCTTAGCTATGCACAGTACGATTGCAGAATACACATACAAGCAAAGCTGACTGCAAAATTCTCCACACCGAACAGGCTAGTAACAACTGACACACAAAATTTGTAAAGCAATGCCAGAGAGCTACACTGTTCTAGAAGATTGACTGTAGTGAAGCGAGCACACCGAACAAGCTAGTAGCGAGCTGTTGGACGATCACACAATAGCAAGGCTGACCATAAAGCAACTGACACACAAAATTTGTAAAGCAATGCCAGATAGCAAGATGCACAATGTTCCTGCTACGAGCTTCACCCTAAGCTCAACCGTTTCTCTAAGTCCAGCTCCAGCTCCCGGACAGGCCCCCATATTACAACCCAGGATTCCAAATGGCCTGTTATCCCGGGTGTAATGGGAGCAAAATAAACACAGCAGAAAAAGTTTAGACTTATATTATCCTTCACCAATTTAGAACAGCAATATGTACACTATGTACAGTGATAAGTATAGTGCACTCCACAGTAAGCAAGGCAGAAATAGAAGCCCAAGATAGCAGACCGTGCTTCAACCAGCTCTAGAATGGGAATGACAAGGGCAGACAGGAGAGCGGTACCCACATAACCTCTGCGATTGCCAAAACCATCTTCTTATTGGCTAGAACCTGGTCACTAGTTGAACGACGGGGCCCCATTATCAACTCTTAGCAACCTGGTTCGCTGGTTGGGGGGGATAGCCTGTAAATGAGGGTGTGTACATGCGCCGAATAAAGGTTACGTACTCTTTGCATGCCACAGTGTGTGTGTGTGTGTGGTGTGTGTGTGTGGTGGTGTGTGTGTGTGGTGGTGTGTGTGTGTGTGTGGTGGTGTGTGTGTGTGGTGGTGTGTGTGTGGTGGGGTGTGTTTGTGGTGGTGTGTGTGTTGTGGGGTGTGTGTGTGGTGTGTGTGTGTGGTGGTGTGTGTGTGTGGTGGTGGTGTGTGTGTGTGTGTGTGTGTGGTGTGTGTGTGTGGTGGGGTGTGTGTGTGGTGGTGTGTGCGTGGTGGTGTGTGTGGTGGTGTGTGTGGTGGTGTGTGTGGTGGTGTGTGTGTGTGGTGTGTGTGTGGTGGTGTGTGTAGTGGTGTGTGTGGTGGTGTGTGTGTGGTGGTGTGTGTGGTGGTGTGTGTGTGTGGTGGTGTGTGTGTGTGGTGGTGTGTGTCGTGGGGTGTGTGTCGTGGGGCGTGTGTGTGGTGGGGTGTGTGTGGTGGGGTGTGTGTGTGTGTGGTGGGGTGTGTGTGTGTGGTGTGTGTTTGTGGTGGGGTGTTTGGTGGGGTGTGTGTGGTGGTGTGTGTGTGGTGGGGTGTGTGGTGTGGTGTGTGTGGTGGTGTGTGTGTTTGGTGGTGTGTGTGTGTGGTGGGGTGTGTGGGGAGGGGTTGTGTGTGGTGGGGTGTGTGTGGTGGGGTGATGTGGGGGAGAGATGGTCTGTAGGTGCCGGGGCGCTGGGGTGACAGGGTTTATGAGATGGGATAATGAAAGTAGAAGAGAGGATATGGTGGGAAAGGGATGATAAGGGATGAGGAGGGATGATAAAGAGAGAGAGAGAGAGAGAGAGAGAGAGAGAGAGAGAGAGAGAGAGAGAGAGAGAGAAGAGAAGAGAGAGAGAGAGAGAGAGAGAGAGAGAGAGAGAGAGAGAGAGAGAGAGAGAGAGAGAGATCTTTAGGATTTTGGGAGAAAGGATCCTTGACAATCTTCTGGATTCCTGTAAAATCCATTTTGGGATCCTTAAGTATCTGTAAAGACCCTTAGAGCCCTTTTGGGTTCCTTCAGGTAAGCCTCGATCCATTGGATCATTTTATCCCCTACCCTTACGCCCTGTTCCTCCAGTCTGTATATAAATATCTAAAGGAGAACCGTGTCAGAGAGGTTCTTGTCGTTCGTGGCTGGAACAACGCACAAATAACCAGCACTCTGGAAACTGACGTGTATGACCACCGAGACGTCGCTGTAAATTTCACTCTCTTAATTGCGGTTTATCTGTGAAATGTATTCATAAATTAGACACATATGCACCACACTTGGGTATCTTTATTGTGGAAACGTTTCGCCCCGTATTGCCTTCTGATCTTCATTCGTCTTTTGGCTTCAACAGTCCTATACAAGACGAATGATGAAGATCAGAAGGCAATACGGGGCGAAACGTTTCCACAATAAAGATACCCAAGTGTTGCACATGTATGTAATTAATCATACTGTCGGTTTTATGAACCATTTATCTATATTCGTGAATTTTGTTTTTCCTCTGGCTGTTTTTCAGAGATTCTTTCGTAGTCCTACAGTAGGCTGACAGTACCCTGGACATTGCGATTATATGTCATTTCAGCCTATTTTACCTGTCATTTCCGCCTGTCACCTGCCAGTTCAGCCTGTCACACAGGCTGTCACACAGGCTGTCACACTGACAGCTTTCCAGATGTCCTACCTCTAGTGATTTGCTGAAAATATTTTCGTAATGGGTTGATAGAGAGGTTGTGCTCAGTTCAGCTTCCGAGGAAAACTTGTCGCCAGCTTCCAGAGCTCTCACTGGGCCCAGGAAATTTAATGGTTCTATCACTTAATTTGCTTGGCTGATTTGCTGCGTTGCATGATGATCTCTCTCTTCTTCGTTGACCTGCTGCATCTTTCATTATACACGACGTTTCTCTCTCTGGGTAGAGCTTTAGCAAGCTCGAAACGTCCCTCATTCGGTTACTCTTCTTCTTCTTCTTCTTCTTCTTCTTCTTCTTCTTCTTCTTCTCCTGATGAGTGAAACACCTGTGCAACACGTGTCTTAGTCATCACGAACGCAGGTAGTGTCCTAGAGCCTGAAGTGCCAGGATGATGCCAGAAGTACCAGATGATACCAGCAGTGCCAGGCAGTTCCAGCAGTGCCTGGCCACCAGTAACTAACCGTGCTCCAGGGTGGCTCAGATGACAGGCAGGAAAGTGGTTCTCTGTGCCGAACGTTGAATACAAGACGATAGCTGAATTAGCGGCTATAAACACTCGTATTTATTAGATATCTAACTGGAAATGCTAAAACGTCTGGCTCATCTCGGAGAGTAGCTACGTTAGCGATGTAAGATGGAAAATTTTGAGGACAATTCATGCCGAAATACGATACTGTTGGAATGAAAACGATGGTATGTATTGTGAAAGGCGGGTTACGGTAGTTATAAACTGATTATCGTACAACCGCCATCCTCCTGATAGTAAACAATAAGTACGGTACAGTGGTGAGGTGCCGTGGCTAGTGAGACTTTCTCTCTCTCTCACACACATTGCGCAACATGCGCAGTGATGTTGACTCCAGCGTCGACTGGAGGTGTCAGGTGGGTGGATGTGTGGGTGGGGAAGACGAGATGAAGAGGATAACAAGTCTAGTTTTTATGTTGTTGTGGATGTGAGAGGAAAGGGAGGGAAGAAAATCAGGTGTATTTTTTCTTTTGTTTTTGAGTGGTTGTCTTTTTTTTCCTAATACCTCTGTAACTGTTGTTGCTGTAGCTGTAGCTGTTGTTACTGTAGTTGTAGCTGTAGCTGTTGTTACTGTAGTTATAGCTGTAGCTGTTGTTGCTGTAGTTGTAGCTGTAGCTGTTGTTGCTGTGGTTGTAGCTGTAGCTGTTGTTGCTGTAGTTGTAGCTGTAGCTGTTGTTACTGTAGTTATAGCTGTAGCTGTTGTTGCTGTAGTTGTAGCTGTAGCTGTTGTTGCTGTAACTGTTGCTAATGTTGCTGTTGTCCTTGTTATACGCTGTCCTTGTAACACCTTACGTTGTCCTGTTCTTGTTGCCACTGATATTATTGCTGGCGTTGTTGATGCTATTGTTGTTACTATAGACAATGGATTATGATTTTTCCCTGTCTTGTGTACTTCCCGAACTGTAGCGGGTGGGTCGTGCTAGAGCTCCTGGTCTGCCTCTTTACCCCCCCCCCTCACTCGACCGGAGCAACTGGTTTTGAGAGTTCTGTAGGAACTGCTTACGATTTCAGGTACTGTGTTCACCTCCACTGTGTCTTCTGGTTCCATTCTCCCACTGAAGAAAGCGTCCTTCCACTGAAGCAGTAGTTCCTGTCGTCTTCCCACTGAAAAAGTAGTTCCTGTCGTCGTCCCACTGAAAAAGTAGTTCCTTTCGTCTTTCCACTGAAAAAGTAGTTCCTATCGTCTTCCCACTGAAAAAGTAGTTCCCATCGTCTTCCCACTGAAAAGGTAGTTCCTATAGGCCTTCCACTGAAAAAGTAGCTATCACCTTCCCAATGAAAAAGTAGTTCCTGTCGCCTTCCCACTGAAAAAGTAGTTCCTGTCGCCTTCCACTGAAAAAGTAGCTCCTATCACCTTCCCACTGAAAAAGTAGTTCCTGTCGCCTTCCCACTGAAAAAGTAGTTCCTGTCGCCTTCCCACTGAAAAAGTAGTTCCTGTCGCCTTCCCACTGAAAAAGTAGTTCCTGTCGCCTTCCCACTGAAAAAGTAGTTCCTGTCGCCTTCGCACTGCAAAAGTAGTTCTTGTCGCCTTCCCACTGAAAAAGTAGTTCCTGTCGCCTTCCCACTGCAAAAGTAGTTTTTGTCGCCTTCCCACTGCAAAAGTAGCTCCTGTCGCCTTCCCACTGCAAAAGTAGTTCTTGTCGCCTTCCCACTGAAAAAGTAGTTCCTGTCGCCTTCCCACTGAAAAAGTAGTTCTTGTCGCCTTCCCACTGCAAAAGTAGCTCCTGTCGCCTTCCCACTGCAAAAGTAGTTCTTGTCTTCCCACTGAAAAAGTAGTTCCTGTCGTCTTCCCACTGAAAAAGTAGTTCCTGTCGTCGTCCCACTGAAAAAGTAGTTCCTGTCGTCGTCCCACTGAAAAAGTAGTTCCTGTCGTCGTCCCACTGAAAAAATAGTTAGTGGTTTTTCAATAAATCAGTTGTGTGGTGGGAGGAAGGTGAAGTCTCTGGACGTCAGGCGGACACATACGAGAGACATCAGGAAGCATGGGATAACACTGGTGCTGGTGGTCCATGGCCACAGCTGGTCACAGGTGGTCACGGATCATTAACAAGACGCATCAAAACAATGGTGTCCCAAAACTCACGTACATGCGTGTCTGAATACACTCATGTTAGAGGAAAACAATAGGTGATTTACACCTCTGTACCGGACATCAGTCACATTCAAGCGACTGACCTACCCAGCAGGCATGTCTCACCATTCACACACACACACACACACACACACACACACACACACACACGTACACACACACGCACACACACACACACACACACACACACACACACACACACACACACACACACACACACACACACACACACACACACACACACAAACACACACACATATATATATATATATATATATATATATATATATATATATATATTAATTGGGACAGGAGTAAATTTTGGGATTATATCATAATGTCTTAGTCTCCGTCTTAATTAATGTACTTTGGATTCTTTTCTTTTCAGAAGAGTTTATTACCTACTTCTGGCAACCATCCAGCTGTAGTGTTACTCTGCGACTCTCGTCAGTACTACAACAGCTGTTGTTCTGTTAGGGTATTCCTGCATGCGTGCTCCGTGAGTGAATGTGGTTTCGCCAAATTCTCCCCTTCTATTCATGATTACTGCTGAAATTCATGATGAATGTTTACACCTAGAAAGCGTCTAATACTCAAATCAGCATAACATGCTGATTTGAATATCAGACAGATCGCCGAAAATTTGAGCCTATCAAAGTCAACTGTTGGTCGGATTCTGAAGAGAGCTGACAACACTGGTGATTGTTGAGCATTGCGTCCAGGAACATGTGGAAGAAAACGCAAGACAGCACCTCACGATGACAAGGTTATCAAAGAAATAGTGTCAAGGCTCCCAAGAAAACCAGCAAAGATCTACAGAGAGATTTGGCTTCATTTGATGTAAATGTTGATTCTTCAACTGTTCGACGAAGGCTCCTTGAAGTTGGCAGAACTGCTAGAAAACAGATAGAGAAACAATTATTGACAGCTGCTATGAAGAACAAATTGATGTGGTGGTGAGCACTCGATCATAAAGGATGGACGACAGATGTACGGAGAAAAGTTATATTTTCAGATAAGGAGAATTTTGAAGAACATGGTTACAGATCAGTGGTAGTGAGACGGAGCAAAGGCGAACCTCTTCAGAATGGATATATTCAACAAGCACCAAAACACCCACCTAAGATGTTTTAGGGTACTTTTACTGCTAAAGGCCCTGGACGGCTTGTTATTGTTGAGGGAACGAGGAGCAGAGACAAATATAAGGTAATCTTGCCAACTCATTTGCTTCCCATTGTGGATATAGACTTTCTTGATGGAGAAGGCATTTTCCAGCAGAATCTTGCTCCAAGCCACACTTCCAGAGAAATGTTGACATTTCTCGAAGAGAGTGGGGTAAGCGTGCAAAACTGGCCTGAAAACTCTCCTGACCTCAACCTAATCGAGCATCTTTGGGCAATAAACAAATACAGGATCGCGAAATAGAACTGTTCAGCTGTGGAGAAGCTAATTGCTGCTGTTATTAGGACCAGGTACCACGATGAAGAACTTGATGAATGTGTTTATGATAGATCGATTCTATGGCGCAGCTTGTAGCAATGCTTATGAAAGCAAAGGGTAGTCATATCTCTTATTAAATCCATTATATGTCATATCATTGCCGTGTATTTTTCAAATAAATATATTTAATGACACCACGAAACAAGTGGTCTTGAATTATTAACAAACTGCGGCATGGCCAGGGATCGATCCCGAGCTACTTTGGCCCTCCTCGTGGGAAGCTTAGGATTGTTGGTCCAGTGGTTAGAGCGTCAACTTCATCTAGCTTCCTAAAGTAGCACAGGATCGATCTCCGGCCATGCCGCAGTTTGTTAATGATTCAAGACCACTTGTTTCGTGGTTTCATTAATATATATATATATATATATATATATATATATATATATATATATATATATATATATGGAGATTCTGAAGAGAAGCTGCAGAGGTTGATGGATGAATTTGGTAGGGTATGTAAAAGAAGAAAATTAAAAGTGAATATAGGAAAGAGTAAGGTTATGAGGATAACAAAAAGATTAGGTGATGAAAGATTGGTTATCAGATTGGAGGGAGAGAGTATGGAGGAGGTGAATGTATTCAGATATTTGGGAGTGGACGTGTCAGCGGATGGATCTATGAAAGATGAGGTGAATCATAGAATAGATGAGGGGAAAAGGGTGAGTGGTGCACTTAGGAGTCTGTGGAGACAAAGAACTTTGTCTGTGGAGGCAAAGAGGGAAATGTATGAGAGTATAGTTTTACCAACG
>NC_091301.1:12281285-12303785 GCF_038502225.1 Cherax quadricarinatus
TCTCCTGTGTCCTCCTACGATTTATGTGGACTGACGGCTTCCTTTCGATGGTCCCATTCCAGCGATTCAGAGATGTATTTGAGTCTTCCATCCCTGTCAGTGGATACCTAAAATGTAATAAACACGCGTCAGTACTCAGTAACAACCTACATGGAGACAACCACTCAGAAGATTGATTGATCTGTATATTTTGATTTCCTTCTGGGATCCTTTTCAGCAGATCTGCTGAAGAGTTTCTGTCCCCATGCTGGTTATCACTGAGTATCCCTGTCAATCCTTAACGAAGGACCACCAGGATTTGGAACCCTCTCTACCTGATGCCAGTTTACCTTGTGCTGCAGCTTCCCACTGAGAGCTGGCCTAGCTTTAAACTTTCTTTATTGGCCGATAAGCTTGTAAAAATTCTTGTTGTTAGTAAAGGAAAGATTTCGCACCTCCATCAAGCCTGGTACACACCATCAGCTGCTTCACGGCAGCGGGACAATTAAACCGAGACTGATTTAAAGAGCTTTTGCAGGTGAGGGATGTGCTGGTGCGGTATATCCATGATGTGATAATTTTCTTGGTTTTAACATTACACTAGAGGAAGGTAGACAGTAGCAACAATTAACAAGTGGAAATAAAGACAATGGTAGCAGAGACTCCTTTTAAAATAAGGAGTTTCACTCCATGAGGCTTCTTTACCTTGCATACCATGTATGTGTTCGTTCCTGTACATTTGATAAAGCCCAACCTTGAGTGAAACGTTGAATTAAAAGGATTCTCTACTACCATTGTCTCTATTTCCCAGTGGAAGACTTCCGTATCAGTAGCAGCAGGGCTCAGAGGGAAGGTCTGAGTCGCTCTCATTTTCCCATAGCGAGACTGTGTGAGATGGTTCTTCACCTCGTCTTGTTGGGGTATTCAGTGTAGTAAAGACAACCATGGCTCAGATGAGACGACGTATTCAAACAATCCGCTTGTAACCCGTCTTCCCTCCGCTTGTAACCTGTCTTCAGTTCGTCTGTAACCTGTCTTCAGTCCGCTTGTAACCCGTCTTCAGTCCGCTTGTAACCCGTCTTCAGTCTGCTTGTAACTCTTCAGTCCGCTTGTAACCTGCCTCCTATGTCAGCCACTGGGCTGGCACAGGAGGCAGATACGCATGGGGAAAAAATCTATTGAGAATCGAGGAGTTCACGGAAGTCCCTCAAATGAAGGTGGCGGCCGCGGTCATCGAGTTATATAAACAGTTATGTTGCGGTAAAAACAAACGTTGACCATCAGAAAGGTGATTTGGTTTGCATCCTGCTAATGGAGGTCAGAATATTGCACATGCTGTTATGGCGAAAGGCAGAGTGAGGTCACGAACTTCGGTGATGAGACTGCTAAGGCCAGGTCAAGTCACGTAGTGAATTGTTTTTAATCGTGTGGGTTGTTTACAGTTATGCGGGTTGTTTATAATAGTGCCATGACAACTTTGAGACTTACCATGACGGTGTTTGTGAAGGCTGGAAGATGAAACGATAAGCCTGGAGGAGGGCTATCTGATGGGCTTGTCGTAGACCCTAACATGACAGACACGAACGTTGCTCTTGGAAAGAGAGCAAAGCAACTTCATCCATGTCTTAGAGAGGGCAAGACGGGGAGGAAATAAGAGCAAGACTCGCTAGTATCGGTGACAAGAGGGAAGTGGACTACACGACTAACTAACACAGACTAAGGGCTGCAGAACACGCACATTTTTAAATAAAGTTTCGTCTTATTGAATTCAGGGATATCCTACACAGTTCACGGACATCCTACACATTTCAGGGATATCCTACACAGTTCACGGACATCCTACACATTTCAGGGATATCCTACACAGTTCACGGACATCCTACACATTTCAGGGATATCCTACACAGTTCACGGACATCCTACACATTTCAGGGATATCCTACACAGTTCACGGACATCCTACGCATTTCAGGGACATACTACACAGTTCACGGACATCTTACACATTTCAGGGATATCCTACACAGTTCAGGGACATCCTACACATATCAGAGACATCTTACATAATTAAGGGACATCCTGCACAGTGCAGAGACTTCATACACATTTCAGGGATATCCTACACAGTTTAAGGACATCCTAAGTATTTCAAGGACATCCTTCACATTTCACAGACTTCCTACACAACTCCGGGACTTCCTGCTCCCTCCCCCCCCCCTCCTCTTCATCATCATCTCACTACAAGGACATTCTGGCCTTGACACTAGGCCTTGACTCTCTCCTTCCTCTCCTCTCCCCACCTCCTTAATGCCCCTCCCACTATCCCTTATCCTCTCCTTCTCCTCTCGTATACCCTCTCCTCCTCCTCTTTCCATCTTCCTCTGACCACTCCCCATCGACCTTTCCATCCTGACATTCTCTCTTACGTTTCCCTTTCCTATCCTTCATCTAATTAAAATTTTCTTTATTTATATCTGTTTTCCATATTCACACATCAGGTGACGTCGAATATTTTTTTTTAACACGCCGGCCGTCTCCCACCGGGGTGGATGTCTTGCCAGAAGCACATTAACATCATACATCAAATGGCTCTCCGAACTGCACCTTCCCCAGGCCTACTTCAGAGTGCAGGCACAGTGCCTCCCACCTCCAGGACTTGAGTCTGGCCTAACTAGTTTCCCCGAATCCCTTCATAAATGTCACCTTGCTCACACTCCACTACTGAAGTCAGGCTGGTTCACTCACTCCTTCCCTCGTGTTTAATACCATACCTGTTTTTCAAGCTGCGTTTGTCTACCTCCAGTACTGCTGGTCATTCCACTCTTTGACCACCTTGATGCTGAAGAAATATTTACTGACATCTTTGTGGTTTATTTATGCTTTTATTTTAAGATGCACCTGTGTCCCCGTGTATCCTGCTTCTCAGACAGCTTCATGTCTTGGTTCATCTCTCTCCTCTGATGTCATCAGGTTCAATTCTTTTAACTCTCCTCGTATTTTTTCCCTCATAGTTTCGGGATTAATCAAACTGAAGATTGATCGGTTTTTGAAACCATTCATTACTTTAATCAAACTGCAAACTGCGATTTCTTCTGTTTCTAGACATGCTTGAACAGGGGTGGGTTCCATGCTGGTGCTGTGTACTCCAAAACAGACCTCAACTATGCCATGTAGAGGATCCTGAAAACATGTCTGTTGAGGCGCCTGGAAGTTACTATTACTATTTTTTAGAATGGCTGGTTAACTGGGGTTTAAAGACTATCGACCTGTCAATGGGTCATTAAGGCTGCATGTCACTTATTCACCACCAGTCAAGAATACGTCCATCCTTAAAAGAAAGAGTCGAGTACACTCCCAGCACACATACACTGAGAGATACACATATCTTGCTGTGTCGTGTAGAGGCACTGAACAAGTCAGCACAGACTGGCACACACTACGTAAGACAATGGATACTGAATCAGCATAAAAAAGAATTTGGGGAAATACCATTAAATACAACACACAGAAAGGAAAACGCAACGCACAAGTGAGTGTTTGTGTATGTTTTGCTGTTTTTCTGCTCATCACTGAGTGTTTTATGAGAGGTTGTGTGTGGTAGACACCTGACGTCTTCACAATAGGTACGTCAGCCTCACACTTCAAGCTCTCGGTACTTCATGTGATTTATCAACCAATAAATTACTTGGTTGACGGCAACAACACAAAGACTGCAGCTTGCCAGGGTCTTCTTTACTCTCTTTCTTCTTTCTTCTTCCTCCTCCTCTCCTATTTCATATTTTTTGTTATTATTATTAATACTGTTGTGATTATGATTATTATTATTATTCGTAGTAGTAGCAGTAGTACTAGCAGTAGCAGCAGCAGCAGCAGTAGTAGCAGTAGTAGTAGTAGTAGTAGTACTAGCAGAAATATTAGTAGTAGTACTAGCAGTAGCAGCAGCAGCAGCAGTAGTAGCAGTAGTAGTAGTAGTAGTAGTACTAGCAGAAATATTAGTAGTAGTACTAGCAGTAGCAGCAGCAGCAGCAGTAGTAGCAGTAGTAGTAGCAGTAGTAGTACTAGCAGAAATATTAGTAGTAGTACTAGCAGTAGCAGCAGCAGCAGTAGTAGCAGTAGTAGTAGTAGTAGTAGTACTAGCAGAAATATTAGTAGTAGTACTAGCAGTAGCAGCAGCAGCAGCAGTAGTAACAGTAGTAGTAGCAGTAGTACTAGCAGAAATATTAGTAGTAGTACTAGCAGTAGCAGCAGCAGCAGCAGTAGTAGCAGTAGTAGTAGTAGTAGTAGTACTAGCAGAAATATTAGTAGTAGTACTAACAGTAGCAGCAGCAGCAGCAGTAGTAACAGTAGTAGTAGCAGTAGTACTAGCAGAAATATTAGTAGTAGTACTAGCAGTAGCAGCAGCAGCAGCAGTAGTAACAGTAGTAGTAGCAGTAGTACTAGCAGAAATATTAGTAGTAGTACTAGCAGTAGCAGCAGCAGCAGCAGTAGTAGCAGTAGTAGTAGCAGTAGTACTAGCAGAAATATTAGTAGTAGTACTAGCAGTAGCAGCAGCAGCAGCAGTAGTAGCAGTAGTAGTAGTAGTAGTACTAGCAGAAATATTAGTAGTAGTACTAGCAGTAGCAGCAGCAGCAGCAGTAGTAGCAGTAGTAGTAGCAGTAGTACTAGCAGAAATATTAGTAGTAGTACTAGCAGTAGCAGCAGCAGCAGCAGTAGTAGCAGTAGTAGTAGTAGTAGTAGTACTAGCAGAAATATTAGTAGTAGTACTAGCAGTAGCAGCAGCAGCAGCAGTAGTAACAGTAGTAGTAGCAGTAGTACTAGCAGAAATATTAGTAGTAGTACTAGCAGTAGCAGCAGCAGCAGCAGTAGTAGCAGTAGTAGTAGCAGTAGTACTAGCAGAAATATTAGTAGTAGTACTAGCAGTAGCAGCAGCAGCAGCAGTAGTAGCAGTAGTAGTAGCAGTAGTACTAGCAGAAATATTAGTAGTAGTACTAGCAGTAGCAGCAGCAGCAGCAGTAGTAGCAGTAGTAGTAGTAGTAGTACTAGCAGAAATATTAGTAGTAGTACTAGCAGTAGCAGCAGCAGCAGCAGTAGTAGCAGTAGTACTAGCAGAAATATTAGTAGTAGTACTAGCAGTAGCAGCAGCAGCAGCAGTAGTAGCAGTAGTAGTAGTAGTAGTAGTAGTAGTAGTAGTAGTAGTAGTAGTAGTAGTGGTAGCAGTAGCAGCAGTAGTATTAGCAGTAGCAGTAGTAGTAGTAGTAGTAGCAGGAGTAGTAGTAGTGGTGGTAGTAGTAGTAGTAGTAGCAGCAGTAGTAGTAGTAGTAGTGGCAGGAATAGTAGTAGCAGTAGTAGTAATAGAACTACCAGTAGGTTTATATTAACTACGAGTTTATTTTCGTCAAGTTTATATTCTTGACTGGTGGTGAACAGGTGACCTGCAGCCTTAATGACCCTCGTGCAGTAGACACACTCTATTAAAGCCCATCAACCAGGTAACCGAGAAGTGTATGTCTCAGTGTATATACAACATACACTGAAAGTTTACCTTAATCCATATTTTAAGTATTAAAATATTCTCGACTGGTGGTCAACAGGAAAAAATCAGTTTTAATGGCCCTCGTGTAGTTGAGAACCTTATAGCCTAAATACCTAACCAGCCGCTAGTATAAGTCTTTGATCTTACACCAAGAACCCATCCAGGATTAATGGGACACTGTTTTGAGTTCTCAGTCCTTCTTCTGATGCATTCACATTGTTATTGTCACCACAGGAGTGTAAACAAATGAAGACCACGGAACGGGTGGGGTTTGAAATCGTGGTATTACGATTTCGTGAGAGGTGAGTGTAGACTGCCTCTTGGCCTGCACTGAACACATCTTCCTGGAGCCACAGTCACCTGGATACTCAAACATTCGACTCTACATTCTTCGCAGTAGTTTACATTCAGCTGTTTTGCGGAAATGTTAGGCGTTGCTGGCCAGACACAACTGTGAATATGATAATGGTACACAAAACCCTTCTCCAGGCTGAGGGACTGACCACCTCAAAACTACGTCTTCAAGGGTGATGGACTGATTACATCGTCTTTACATCTTTACTGCTCCTGCTGCCTCCTCTGTGCTGGACTGAAGAAGAATACTGTGTAGGCGCAACGTTTCGGAATAAAGATACCTAACTGTCGCACATTTGTCTTATGAGATGCCATCGTAAATTTGCAGCTCGCAGTGTTACAAACAGCGTAGACTAGTAAACTACGTCCCACGTAAATTGGAATTATTCCTATATCACGAAGCAAGATACCGGGATGCTGGAGAGTGTAAATACAATGGTTAGACCCCCGTATGCAGACATCCCTCGTGTTTGTGACAAGAGTTTCCCTAATGTAACATGTCCAGACATGACTCCATCTCTACGTTGCCCCTCTCTTACCGTATTTTCCGGCATATAAGGCGCGCCTTTTTCCCCCCAAAAGGTTTTGAAAAATCAGCTTCCGCCTTATATGCTCAAAGTCAAGGTTAAGGGTAAGCTTTGGGTTAAGCTTTAGAGTAAAGTAATAATATACTGATTTACCTTTATGGTTCTTCTGTCGGAAAATACGATATATATGACGTAAGTGTTGATTCAACTGGTTAATGGCTGGTTAAGGGCGATTAAGGCGCCACTAGGCAAGAGTTCCTTCAGTTCCTAAATTAGGGATAAAAGTAGACTCTGGGTGTATATAAGCTGAGAGAAATAAACCTGGCGATGCATATATATCCTGTTTTTCAGCTAAATGATAAATTGGTCAGCCATGTAGCGTGGCACTGAGTCCTTACAGGTAATTTGTCTTATACTGGGTACTGAGTCAGAGTTATTATTGATACTGTTACTGCATGTAGCTCAACCTTTACAGTTTCGAACTTTGTTAGAGTTCCTAGACACACTGTTAGAGCTCCTAGACACACTCTTAAAGCTTTAGACACACGGTTAGAGTTCCTAGTCACATTGTTTGAGCTCCTAGACACACAGAGTTCCTAACAGGAATGTAGATGAATGGTTCAGAACACCGACAAGTTGATAAATTAGACACAGGTGCAACACTTGGGTCTTCTGACACAGCAACATCTTGCGATCTTAATACAGGGAATTCTTCACATGCCTAATCCTTGGGCACGACCTACTTCCACACTGGACAAATGTGACACCACCTAAGACTGCTGCACCTCTCCTGCCTACAGTATATAAGCTACTTCTTCGCACATATGCTGTATTCTTTTCAAGATTGATGGACTGACTACATCGACTCATGGCTAAGGGACTGATAAACTCAAATTCCTCCTGTTCTTCAACGGTCTTCCTTATATGGACTGACGAAGCCACTATGTGGCGAAACGTTTCCTCAATAAAGATACCCAAGTGCTGCACCTGCGTCTAATTTATCATAGTCACATGGCTTTGTATTCCTCCAGTATACGTCGATTCTTTTGTGCTCTGTATTACTAATGTGAGTGAAAGTGAGATAGTTTTTATGGTTCTACCTGACGTGTTGACACCTGACACTGCCTCACATGTTGACAATGATACACAAAGTGACTGTCGATCAACATGTTATTATTGCATATATATATATATATGTATATATATATATATATATATATATATATATATATATATATATATATATATATATATATATATATATATATATATATATATATTACACTGGGTTTTTTCCAAGAAAGTGATTCACTGAAGGAAAGTACATTTACCAGTGATCAATGACTCATGTTATCTTACCAGAAAAACAGAGATGTCAGAATTCTACTGTATCGTGGAAGGGCAACATTCCTGTCACTCATCCTTAACATTACAGCCGCTGTACTTCCCACCACCAGAACTCCAGCCCATGTAACCGGCTCTCCTGAACCCCATCCTGGATGTTACCTCACTCCAACCACTCCAACACCTCCTAGAATCACACACGAAGAGGAAACACTTGTCTGCTCTAACTCCGATCTGATATGTATTTTTAGCTGTTGTGTGTGTGTGTGTGTGTGTACTCACCTAGTTGAGGTTGCGGGGGTCGAGTCCGAGTGTGTATGTGTGTGTGTGTCTGTGTGTGTGTGTGTGTGTGTGTGTATTTTGAGTGTGTGTCTATATATATATGTGTGTGTAATTTTTTTCACTTCTTACATTAATTCAAGTCATAAATCTCTTGTCTGGTACCATATATGTTCACCGAATAAATTCAGGCACTACACAGTCTGGGAAAACTTCAGTTCTTGAGCGCAGACAGCGCAGATAGCGCAGAGAGCGCAGACAGCGTTGTCTGCGCTGTTACAGGGTATTCTCGTGGCCGCGTCCTTCAAGCTGACTGCTGATCACACCGTCTGTAACCCCTAACTCAAAAACATCGATGAGAGATGATAATTTCGTGGTTCGGGTAGATTTGGTTCGTCAGGAAACAAGACAAGTGTTTCCTGACGCGGGTCTTAGTCATATGGTGACCCGCAGCTGGAACTTTAAGTCATCCGACAGAGGCCTTCCGCTGGCTTACTCCTCCACCCCATTAAAAACTAAGGTTTTGCTAATGCAACATATAGGGATTCTTCCAGTCAATGAAGATGATGTAAGCAGTCGTTGTTTATTGAGGTAAGTTGGCAATATCTGTCTGAAAAACACAACAGCAGACAGGTGGAGACTGGGCCATCACTGAGTAGTTCCTGGTGAGGACCTAGACTGCTCAGACCATTATTGGTTGTCGTTCCAGTCGTTGGGAACGATAAATCAATAGGATGACTCCAGACTCACACCCTGGTACCTACGCTCCAGACTCACACCCTGGTACCTACACTCCAGACTCACACCCTGGTACCTACGCTCCAGACTCACACCCTGGTACCTACACTCCAGACTCACACCCTGGTACCTACGCTCCAGACTCACACCCTGGTACCTACACTCCAGACTCACACCCTGGTACCTACGCTCCAGACTCACACCCTGGTACCTACACTCCAGACTCACACCCTGGTACCTACACTCCAGACTCACACCCTGGTACCTACGCTCCAGACTCACACCCTGGTACCTACGCTCCAGACTCACACCCTGGTACCTACACTCCAGACTCACACCCTGGTACCTACGCTCCAGACTCACACCCTGGTACCTACACTCCAGACTCACACCCTGGTACCTACGCTCCAGACTCACACCCTGGTACCTACACTCCAGACTCACACCCTGGTACCTACACTCCAGACTCACACCCTGGTACCTACGCTCCAGACTCACACCCTGGTACCTACACTCCAGACTCACACCCTGGTACCTACGCTCCAGACTCACACCCTGGTACCTACACTCCAGACTCACACCCTGGTACCTACACTCCAGACTCACACCCTGGTACCTACACTCCAGACTCACACCCTGGTACCTACACTCCAGACTCACACCCTGGTACCTACGCTCCAGACTCACACCCTGGTACCTACGCTCCAGACTCACACCCTGGTACCTACACTCCAGACTCACACCCTGGTACCTACGCTCCAGACTCACACCCTGGTACCTACGCTCCAGACTCACACCCTGGTACCTACACTCCAGACTCACACCCTGGTACCTACACTCCAGACTCACACACTGGTACCTACACTTCAGACTCACACCCTGGTACCTACACTCCAGACTCACACCCTGGTACCTACACTCCAGACTCACACACTGGTACCTACACTTCAGACTCACACCCTGGTACCTACACTCCAGACTCACACCCTGGTACCTACACTCCAGACTCACACACTGGTACCTACACTCCATACTCACACCCTGGTACCTACACTCCAGACTCACACCCTGGTACCTACACTCCAGACTCACACACTGGTACCTACACTTCAGACTCACACCCTGGTACCTACACTCCAGACTCACACCCTGGTACCTACACTCCAGACTCACACCCTGGTACCTACGCTCCAGACTCACACCCTGGCACCTACGCTCCAGACTCACACCCTGCTACCTACACTCCAGACTCACACCCTGGTACCTACACTCCAGACTCACACCCTGGTACCTACACTCCAGACTCACACCCTGGTACCTACGCTCCAGACTCACACCCTGGTACCTACACTCCAGACTCACACCCTGATACCTACACTCCAGACTCACACCCTGGTACCTACACTCCAGACTCGCACCCTGGTACCTACGCTCCAGACTCACACCCTGGCACCTACGCTCCAGACTCACACCCTGCTACCTACACTCCAGACTCACACCCTGGTACCTACACTCCAGACTCACACCCTGGTACCTACACTCCAGACTCACACCCTGGTACCTACACTCCAGACTCACACCCTGGTACCTACACTCCAGACTCACACCCTGGTACCTACACTCCAGACTCACACCCTGATACCTACACTCCAGACTCACACCCTGGTACCTACACTCCAGACTCACACCCTGGAACCTACACTCCGGTACCTACACTCCAGACTCACACCCTGATACCTACACTCCAGACTCACACCCTGGTACCTACACTCCAGACTTACACCCTGGAACCTACACTCCGGTACCTACACTCCAGACTCACACCCTGATACCTACACTCCAGACTCACACCCTGGAACCTACACTCCGGTACCTACACTCCAGACTCACACCCTGGTACCTACGCTCCAGACTCACACCCTGGCACCTACGCTCCAGACTCACACCCTGCTACCTACACTCCAGACTCACACCCTGGTACCTACACTCCAGACTCACACCCTGGTACCTACACTCCAGACTCACACCCTGGTACCTACACTCCAGACTCACACCCTGGTACCTACGCTCCAGACTCACACCCTGGTACCTACACTCCAGACTCACACCCTGGTACCTACACTCCAGACTCACACCCTGGTACCTACGCTCCAGACTCACACCCTGGTACCTACGCTCCAGACTCACACCCTGGTACCTACACTCCAGACTCACACCCTGGTACCTACGCTCCAGACTCACACCCTGGTACCTACACTCCAGACTCACACCCTGGTACCTACGCTCCAGACTCACACCCTGGTACCTACACTCCAGACTCACACCCTGGTACCTACACTCCAGACTCACACCCTGGTACCTACGCTCCAGACTCACACCCTGGTACCTACACTCCAGACTCACACCCTGGTACCTACGCTCCAGACTCACACCCTGGTACCTACACTCCAGACTCACACCCTGGTACCTACACTCCAGACTCACACCCTGGTACCTACACTCCAGACTCACACCCTGGTACCTACACTCCAGACTCACACCCTGGTACCTACGCTCCAGACTCACACCCTGGTACCTACGCTCCAGACTCACACCCTGGTACCTACACTCCAGACTCACACCCTGGTACCTACGCTCCAGACTCACACCCTGGTACCTACGCTCCAGACTCACACCCTGGTACCTACACTCCAGACTCACACCCTGGTACCTACACTCCAGACTCACACACTGGTACCTACACTTCAGACTCACACCCTGGTACCTACACTCCAGACTCACACCCTGGTACCTACACTCCAGACTCACACCCTGGTACCTACACTCCAGACTCACACCCTGGTACCTACACTCCAGACTCACACCCTGGTACCTACACTCCAGACTCACACCCTGGTACCTACACTCCAGACTCACACCCTGGTACCTACACTCCGTGATGTCTGGAAGACTACACACTTCACTACATCAAATACGTCTCATTCTACGAGCCAGTATTTACATCAATCTTCACATACACATTTGCACAAGAGGAGAGATCAAGTACATCTCTGACTCCAGCATCTTGTGGGTCCGGAAGGAGACTGAGAGACAGAGATGTTCTCCAAGCCTTTAACTCCGGGGAAGCAAGTAAACAAGTGAAGAACAGTTAGAATTAGACAGACACGAAGGATATTAAAAAGAAAACAAGACAAAGAAATGAGTTGAACCAGCCAGTTATCCCCAGTCAGTTATCCTCAGTCAGTTATCCCCAGTCAGTTATCCCCAGTCAGTTATTCCCAGTCAGTTATCCCCAGTCAGTTATTCCCAGTCAGTTATCCCCAGTCAGTTATCCCCAGTCAGTTATCCCCAGTCAGTTATCCCCAGTCAGTTATCCCCAGTCAGTTATTCCCAGTCAGTTATCCCCAGTCAGTTATCCCCAGTCAGTTATCCCCAGTCAGTTATCCCCAGTCAGTTATCCCCAGTCAGTTATCCCCAGCCAGTTATCCCCAGTCAGTTATCTCCAGTCAGTTATCCCCAGCCAGTTATCCCCAGCCAGTTATCCCCAGTCAGTTATCCCCAGTCAGTTATCCCCAGTCAGTTATCCCCAGTCAGTTATCCTCAGTCAGTTATCCCCAGTCAGTTATCCCCAGTCAGTTATCCCCAGTCAGTTATCCCCAGCCAGTTATCCCCAGTCAGTTATCTCCAGTCAGTTATCCCCAGCCAGTTATCCCCAGCCAGTTATCCCCAGTCAGTTATCCCCAGTCAGTTATCCCCAGCCAGTTATCCCCAGTCAGTTATCTCCAGCCAGTTATCCCCAGCCAGTTATCCCCAGTCAGTTATCCCCAGTCAGTTATCCCCAGTCAGTTATTCCCAGTCAGTTATCCCCAGTCAGTTATCCCCAGCCAGTTATCCCCAGTCAGTTATCTCCAGTCAGTTATCCCCAGCCAGTTATCCCCAGCCAGTTATCCCCAGTCAGTTATTCCCAGTCAGTTATCCCCAGTCAGTTATTCCCAGTCAGTTATCCCCAGTCAGTTATTCCCAGTCAGTTATCCCCAGTCAGTTATTCCCAGTCAGTTATCCCCAGTCAGTTATCCCCAGCCAGTTATCCCCAGTCAGTTATTCCCAGTCAGTTATCCCCAGTCAGTTATTCCCAGTCAGTTATTCCCAGTCAATTATTCCCAGTCAGTTATCCCCAGTCAGTTATCCCCAGTCAGTTATCCCCAGTCAGTTATTCCCAGCAACGCACTCTCACACACTCTTAGAGTCACACATCACCACAGCCACGCTGGGAGACACACAACAAGGCTGGTCAAATCCTCCGTCTCTTAACCTGCCTGAAGTGTTATCCACACTGAGAATTTCGACTATAAATTCACCGAGGTCTCAGTAGACAGCAGCGAGTAGCTAACCACCGGGACGGGGGGGGGGGGGGGAGATGGGCGTGTGCCGCCCCACACACAGACTAACTTTATTAACAATGGAAAATGAGAGAATATCACACGGGATAAAGAAAACCTTGTTTTTCCTTGTTCTTTCATGTTCTCCCCTTTTCTTCCCTGTTCTTTGTTCTCCCCTATTCTTCAGCGTTCTTCCTTGTTTTTCTTTTTTCTCCTCTGTTCTTCCCTGTTCTTCCTTGTTCTCCCCTTTTCTTCCCTCTTCTTCCTTGTTCTTCTCTGTTCTTCCTTGTTCTTCCTTGTTCTTCCTTGTTCTTCCCTGTTCTTCCCAGTTCTTTCCTGTTCTTCCTTGTCTTCCATGTTCTTCATATTACTTAATTTTTTCTGAAGTCTGTTTAGACATGCGTGTTGGTGTCTACTGTCTTGCCTCGCTTATATTTACTCACAACTGAATCTTAATCAGATTTGTCCATTCTAGCCTACCCTAGCTTAGCCTAGCCTACCCTAGCCTACCCTAGCCTAGCCTAACCTAGCCTACCCTAGCCTAGCCTTCCCTAGCCTACCCTAGCCTAACCTAGCCTACCTTAGCCTAGCCTAGCCTAGCCTAGCCTAGCCTGCCCTAGCCTAGCCTAACCTAGCCTACCCTAGCCTAGCCTAGCCTACCCTAGCCTAGCCTAGCCTAGCCTAACCTAACCTAGCCTACCTGTGGCATGCAAAGAGTACGTAACCTTTATTCGGCGCATGTACACGCCCTCATTTACAGGCTATCTCCCCCAACCAGCGAACCAGGTGACTGAGGGTTGACGATGGGGCCCCGTCGTTCAACCAGTAACCAGGTTCCAGCCAATGAGAAGATGGTTTTGGCAATCGCAGAGGTTATGTGGGTACCACTCTCCTGTCTGCCCTTGTCATTCCCATTCTAGAGCTGGTTGAAGCACGGTCTGTTCTCTAGTGGCTTCTATTCTGCCTTGCTTACCGTGGAGTGCACTAATACCTATCGCTGTACATAGTGTATATAGTGTACATACTTCTGTTCTAAATTGGTGAAGGATAATATAAGTCAAAAGTTTTTCTGCTGTGTTTATTTTGTTCCCTTTACACCCAGGATAACAGGCCATTTGGACTCCTGGGTTGTAATATGGGGGCCTGTCTGGGAGTTGAACCTGGGACCCAGCCAGCCCTAGCCTAGCCTACCCTAGCCTACCCTAGCCTAACCTAGCCTACCCTAGCCTAGCCTAGCCTACCCTAACCTAGCCTACCCTAGCATAGCCTAACATACCCTACCCTAGCCTACCCTAGCCTACCCTACCCTAGCTTACCTTAGCCTACCCTAGGTTAGCCTACCTTAGCCTAGCCTACCCTAGTTTTCCCTAGCCCACCCTAGCCTACCCTAGCCTAGCCTAGCCTACCCTAGTCTAGCCTAGCCTACCCTAACCTACCCTAGCCTACCCTAGCCTACCATAGCCTAGCCTACCCTAACCTAGCCTACCCTAGCATAGCCTACCCTACCCTAGCCTAGCCTAGCCTACCCTAGCTTACCTTAGCCTACCCTAACCTAGCCTACCCTAGGTTAGCCTACCTTAGCCTAGCCTACCCTAGGCTTCTCTAGCCCACCCTAGCCTAGCCTAGCCTAGCCTACCCTAGTCTAGCCTAGCCTACCCTAGCCTACCCTAACCTACCCTAGCCTACTCTAGCCTACCCTAGCCTGCTCTAGCCTACCCTAGCCTAACCTAACCTAGCCTAGCCTACCCTAGCCTATCCTAGCCTACCATAGCCTACCCTAGCCTACCCTAGCCTACCCTAACCTAGCCTAGCCTAGACTACCCTAACCTACCCTAGCCTAGCCTAACCTAGCCTAGCGTACCCTAGCCTACCCTAGCCTAGCCTACCCTAGCCTAGCCTGCACTAGCCTAGCCTACCCTAGCCTAGCCTATACTAGCCTAGTCTACCCTAGCCTAGCCTACACTAGCCTACAATAACCTACGTAAACTATCCTAAGCTTACCTAACCTAACTTTACAATGCAAAAGTCTGTCTTAGAGAGAGCAGAAACAGTGATGTGGTGAATAAGAAGTGTCAGGCCGTCAGCCGTGACGAAGACAGGACGGACAGACAGTACAGGATGTAGTGTGTGTGTGTGTACTCACCTAATTGTGGTTGCAGGGGTCGAAACTCAGCTCCTGGCCCCGCCTATTCACTGATCGCTACTAGGTCCTCTCTCTCTCTCTTTCTACTTCCAGAGCTTTGTCATACCTCGTGTTAAATCTATGTATGGTTCCTGCCTCCACTACATCACTTGTTAGGCTATTCCACTTCCTGACGACTCTATGACTGAAGAAATAGTACTTTATAACATCCCTCTGACTCGTCTGAGTCTTCAGCTTATAATTGTGACCCCTTGTTTCCGTGTCTCCTCTCTGGAACATCCTGTCTTTGTCCACCTTGTCTATTTCACGCAAAATTTTGTATGTCGTTATCCTGTCTCCCCTGACCCGCCTGTCCTCCAATGTCGTCAGTCCAATTTCCCTCAACTTTTCTTCGTAGGACATACCCCTGAGCTCCGGAACTAGCTTTGTTGCAAACCTTCGCACTTTCTCTAATTTCTTGGCGTGTTTGACCAGGTGTGCGTTCCAAACTGGAGCTGCATACTCCAGCATGTGCCTGACGTACACAGTGTACAGTGTGTGTGTGTGTGTGTGTGTAAGAACATAAGAAAGGAGGAACACTGCAACAGGCCTACTGGCCCATACTTGGCAGGTCCATGTCAAAAACTAACCCGCCAACAAAAATACTAGTCCAACCCATCCCCAGCGTCACACGAGCAACAAGCTCCGACAACACCCCAACCAACGTGCAAGTCCCGCTCAAGTTCAACCCTCTCACTCATAAGAACACAGAAAGAAGTAACACTGCAGCAGGCCCACACTAGGCAGGTTCCCCTCAGACCCAAAACCAAAACCACAAACAAAAACAGCTGCCCAACCCACCTTCTACTCCGTCCATGGCATAACCTTTGATAACCAGGGCACCTGGTCCATCACCAGGGTACTGACGGAGCTGAAACACCTGGTCCATCACCAGGGTACTGACGGAGCTGAAGCACCTGGTCCATCACCAGGGTACTGACGGAGATGAAGCACCTGGTCCATCACCAGGGTACTGTAGGAGCTGAAGCACCTGGTCCATTACCAGGGTACTGTAGGAGCTGAAGCACCTGGTCCATCACCAGGGTACTGACGGAGCTGAAGCACCTGGTCCATCACCAGGGTACTGACGGAGCTGAAGCACCTGGTCCATCACCAGGGTACTGTAGGAGCTGAAGCACCTGGTCCATCACCAGGGTACTGACGGAGCTGAAACACCTGGTCCATCACCAGGGTACTGACGGAGCTGAAGCACCTGGTCCATCACCAGGGTACTGACGGAGCTGAAACACCTGGTCCATCACCAGGGCACTGACGGAGCTGAAGCACCTGGTCCATCACCAGGGTACTGTAGGAGCTGAAGCACCTGGTCCATCACCAGGGTACTGTAGGAGCTGAAGCACCTGGTCCATCACCAGGGTACTGACGGAGCTGAAGCACCTGGTCCATCACCAGGGTACTGTAGGAGCTGAAGCACCTGGTCCATCACCAGGGTACTGACGGAGCTGAAGCACCTGGTCCATCACCAGGGTACTGTAGGAGCTGAAGCACCTGGTCCATCACCAGGGTACTGACGGAGCTGAAGCACCTGGTCCATCACCAGGGTACTGTAGGAGCTGAAGCACCTGGTCCATCACCAGGGTACTGTAGGAGCTGAAGCACCTGGTCCATCACCAGGGTACTGACGGAGCTGAAGCACCTGGTCCATCACCAGGGTACTGACGGAGCTGAAGTACCTGGTCCATCACCAGGGTACTGACGGAGCTGAAGCACCTGGTCCATCACCAGGGTACTGACGGAGCTGAAGCACCTGGTCCATCACCAGGGTACTGACGGAGCTGAAGCACCTGGTCCATCACCAGGGTACTGCAGAAGCTGAAGCACCTGGTCCATCACCACGGTACTGCAGGAACTGAAGCACCTGGTCCATCACCAGGGTACTGCAGGAGCTGAAGCACCTGGTCCATCACCAGGGTACTGCAGGAGCTGAAGCACCTTGTACATCCCCAGGGTACTGTAGGAGCTGAAGCACCTGCTCCATCACCAGGGTACTGCAGGAGCTGAAGCACCTGCTCCATCACCAGGGTACTGCAGGAGCTGAAGCACCTGGTCCATCACCAGGGCACTGCAGGAGCTGAAGCACCTGGTCCATCACCAGGGTACTGCAGGAGCTGAAGCACCTGGTCCATCACCAGGGTACTGTAGGAGCTGAACCACCTGGTCCATCACCAGGGTACTGTAGGAGCTGAAGCACCTGGTCCATCACCAGGGTACTGCAGGAGCTGAAGCACCTGGTCCATCACCAGGGTACTGCAGGAGCTGAAGCACCTGGTCCATCACCAGGTTACTGCAGGAGCTGAAGCACCTGGTCCATCACCAGGGTACAGTAGGAGCTGAAGCACCTGGTCCATCACCAGGGTACTGTAGGAGCTGAAGCACCTGGTCCATCACCAGGGTACTGCAGGAGCTGAAGCACCTGGTCCATCACCAGGGTACTGCAGGAGCTGAAGCACCTGGTCCATCACCAGGGTACTGCAGGAGCTGAAGCACCTGGTCCATCACCATGGTACTGTAGGAGCTGAAGCACCTGGTCCATCACCAGGTTACTGCAGGAGCTGAAGCACCTGGTCCATCACCAGGGTACTGCAGGAACTGAAGCACCTGGTCCATCACCAGGGTACTGCAGGAGCTGAAGCACCTGGTCCATCACCAGGGTACTGCAGGAGCTGAAGCACCTGGTCCATCACCAGGGTACTGTAGGAGCTGAAGCACCTGGTCCATCACCAGGGTACTGTAGGAGCTGAAGCACCTGGTCCATCACCAGGGTACTGTAGGAGCTGAAGCACCTGGTCCATCACCAGGGTACTGTAGGAGCTGAAGCACCTGGTCCATCACCAGGGTACTGACGGAGCTGAAGCACCTGGTCCATCACCAGGGTACTGACGGAGCTGAAGCACCTGGTCCATCACCAGGGTACTGACGGAGCTGAAGCACCTGGTCCATCACCAGGGTACTGACGGAGCTGAAGCACCTGGTCCATCACCAGGGTACTGACGGAGCTGAAGCACCTGGTCCATCACCAGGGTACTGCAGGAGCTGAAGCACCTGGTCCATCACCAGGGTACTGAAGGAGCTGAAGCACCTGGTCCATCACCAGAGTACTGTAGGAGCTGAAGCACCTGGTCCATCACCAGGGTACTGTAGGAGCTGAAGCACCTGGTCCATCACCAGGGTACTGTAGGAGCTGAAGCACCTGGTCCATCACCAGGGTACTGTAGGAGCTGAAGCACCTGGTCCATCACCAGGGTACTGTAGGAGCTGAAGCACCTGGTCCATCACCAGGGTACTGAAGGAGCAGAAGCACCTGGTCCATCACCAGGGTACTGCAGGAGCTGAAGCACCTGGTCCATCACCAGGGTACTGTAGGAGCTGAAGCACCTGGTCCATCACCAGGGTACTGTAGGAGCTGAAGCACCTGGTCCATCACCAGGGTACTGCAGGAGCTGAAGCACCTGGTCCATCACCAGGGTACTGCAGGAACTGAAGCACCTGGTCCATCACCAGGGTACTGCAGGAGCTGAAGCACCTGGTCCATCACCAGGGTACTGAAAGAGCTGAAGCACCTGGTCCATCACCAGGGTACTGCAGGAGCTGAAGCACCTGGTCCATCACCAGGGTACTGTAGGAGCTGAAGCACCTGGTCCATCACCAGGGTACTGTAGGAGCTGAAGCACCTGGTCCATCACCAGGGTACTGCAGGAGCTGAAGCACCTTGTCCATCACCAGGGTACTGCAGGAACTGAAGCACCTGGTCCATCACCAGGGTACTGCAGGAGCTGAAGCACCTGGTCCATCACCAGGGTACTGAAGGAGCTGAAGCACCTGGTCCATCACCAGGGTACTGAAGGAGCTGAAGCACCTGGTCCATCACCAGGGTACTGCAGGAACTGAAGCACCTGGTCCATCACCAGGGTACTGCAGGAGCTGAAGCACCTGGTCCATCACCAGGGTACTGAAGGAGCTGAAGCACCTGGTCCATCACCAGGGTACTGTAGGAGCTGAAGCACCTGGTCCATCACCAGGGTACTGAAGGAGCTGAAGCACCTGGTCCATCACCAGGGTACTGTAGGAGCTGAAGCGCCTGGTCAATCAACAGGGTACTGCAGGAGCTGAAGCACCTGGTCCATCACCAGGGTACTGACGGAGCTGAAGCACCTGGTCCATCACCAGGGTACTGCAGGAGCTGAAGCACCTGGTCCATCACCAGGGTACTGTAGGAGCTAAAGCACCTGCTCCATCACCAGGGTACTGAAGGAGCTGAAGCACCTGGTCCATCACCAGGGTACTGTAGGAGCTGAAGCACCTGGTCCATCACCAGGGTACTGCAGGAGCTGAAGCACCTGGTCCATCACCAGGGTACTGACGGAGCTGAAGCACCTGGTCCATCACCAGGGTACTGACGGAGCTGAAGCACCTGGTCCATCACCAGGGTACTGCAGGAGCTGAAGCACCTGGTCCGTCACCAGGGTACTGAAGGAGCTGAAGCACCTGGTCCATCACCAGCGTACTGTAGGAGCTGAAGCACCTGGTCCATCACCAGGGTACTGTAGGAGCTGAAGCACCTGGTCCATCACCAGGGTACTGCAGGAACTGAAGCACCTGGTCCATCACCAGGGTACTGTAGGAGCTGAAGCACCTGGTTCATCACCAGGGTACTGCAGGAGCTGAAGCACCTGGTCCATCACCAGGGCACTGCAGGAGCTGAAGCACCTGGTCCATCACCAGGGTACTGTAGGAGCTGAAGCACCTGGTCCATCACCAGGGTACTGTAGGAGCTGAAGCACCTGGTCCATCACCAGGGTACTGTAGGAGCTGAAGTACCTGGTCCATCACCAGGGTACTGCAGGAGCTGAAGCACCTGGTCCATCACCAGGGTACTGTAGGAGCTGAAGCACCTGGTCCATCACCAGGGTACTGCAGGAGCTGAAATACCTGGTCCATCACCAGGGTACTGCAGGAGCTGAAGCACCTGGTCCATCACCAGGGTGCTGTAGGAGCTGAAGCACCTGGTCCATCACCAGGGTACTGCAGGAGCTGAAGCACCTGGTCCATCACCAGGGTACTGACGGAGCTGAAGCACCTGGTCCATCACCAGGGTACTGAAGGAGCTGAAGCACCTGGTCCATCACCAGGGTACTGTAGGAGCTGAAGCACCTGGTCCATCACCAGGGTACTGTAGGAGCTGAAGTACCTGGTCCATCACCAGGGTACTGCAGGAGCTGAAGCACCTGGTCCATCACCAGGGTACTGTAGGAGCTGAAGCACCTGGTCCATCACCAGGGTACTGAAGGAGCTGAAGCACCTGGTCCATCACCAGGGTACTGTAGGAGCTGAAGCACCTGGTCCATCACCACTGTACTGTAGGAGCTGAAGTACCTGGTCCGTCACCAGGGTAATGCAGGAGCTGAAGCACCTGGTCCATCACCATGGTACTGTAGGAGCTGAAGCACCTGGTCCATCACCAGGGTACTGTAGGAGCTGAAGTACCTGGTCCATCACCAGGGTACTGCAGGAGCTGAAGCACCTGGTCCATCACCAGGGTACTGCAGGAGCTGAAGTACCTGGTCCATCACCAGGGTACTGCAGGAACTGAAGCACCTGGTCCATCACCAGGGTACTGCAGGAGCTGAAGCACCTGATCCATCACCAGGGTACTGCAGGAGCTGAAGCACCTGGTCCATCACCAGGGTACTGCAGGAACTGAAGCACCTGGTCCATCACCAGGGTACTGCAGGAGCTGAAGCACCTGATCCATCACCAGGGTACTGCAGGAGCTGAAGCACCTGGTCCATCACCAGGGTACTGCAGGAGCTGAAGCACCTGGTCCATCAGGGTACTGCAGGAACTGAAGCACCTGGTCCATCACCAGGGTAATGCAGGAACTGAAGCACCTGGTCCATCACCAGGTTACTGCAGGAACTGAAGCACCTGGTCCATCACCAGGGTACTGCAGGAACTGAAGCACCTGGTCCATCACCATGGTACTGCAGGAACTGAAGCACCTGGTCCATCGCCAGGGTACTGCAGGAGCTGAAGCACCTGGTCCATCACCAGGGTACTGCAGGAACTGAAGCACCTGGTCCATCGCCAGGGTACTGCAGGAGCTGAAGCACCTGGTCCATCAGGGTACTGCAGGAACTGAAGCACCTGGTCCATCACCAGGGTACTGCAGGAGCTGAAGCACCTGGTCCATCACCAGCGTACTGCAGGAACTGAAGCACCTGGTCCATCGCCAGGGTACTGCAGGAGCTGAAGCACCTGGTCCATCAGGGTACTGCAGGAACTGAAGCACCTGGTCCATCACCAGGGTACTGCAGGAACTGAAGCACCTGGTCCATCACCAGGGTACTGCAGGAACTGAAGCATCTGGTCCATCACCAGGGTACTGCAGGAACTGAAGCACCTGGTCCATCACCAGGGTACTGCAGGAGCTGAAGCACCTGGTCCGTCACCATGGTACTGCAGGAACTGAAGCACCTGGTCCATCACCAGGGTACTGCAGGAGCTGAAGCACCTGGTGCATCAGGGTACTGCAGGAACTGAAGCACCTGGTCCATCACCAGGGTACTGCAGGAACTGAAGCACCTGGTCCATCACCAGGGTACTGCAGGAACTGAAGCACCTGGTCCATCACCAGGGTACTGCAGGAACTGAAGCACCTGGTCCATCACCAGGTTACTGCAGGAGCTGAAGCACCTGGTCCATCACCAGGGTACTGCAGGAACTGAAGCACCTGGTCCATCACCAGGGTACTGCAGGAACTGAAGCACCTGGTCCATCACCAGGGTACTGCAGGAACTGAAGCACCTGGTCCATCACCAGGGTACTGCAGGAACTGAAGCACCTGGTCCATCACCAGGTTACTGCAGGAGCTGAAGCACCTGGTTCATCACCAGGGTACTGCAGGAACTGAAGCACCTGGTCCATCACCAGGGTACTGCAGAAACTGAAGCACCTGGTCCATCACCAGGGTACTGCAGGAGCTGAAGCACCTGGTCCATCAGGATACTGCAGGAACTGAAGCACCTGGTCCATCACCAGGGTACTGCAGGAACTGAAGCACCTGGTCCATCACCAGGGTACTGCAGGAACTGAAGCACTTGGTCCATCACCAGGGTACTGCAGGAACTGAAGCACCTGGTCCATCACCAGGGTACTGCAGGAACT
>NC_091301.1:12306285-12311285 GCF_038502225.1 Cherax quadricarinatus
GTGGAACTGTGTCAAACACCTTCTTGCAGTCCAAGAATATGCAATCCACCCACCCCTCTCTCTCTTGTCTTACTGCTGTCACCATGTCATAGAACTCCAGTAGGTTTGTGACACAGGATTTTCTGTCCCTGAAACCATGTTGGCTGCTGTTGATGAGATCATTCCTTTCTAGGTGTTCCACCACTCTTCTCCTGATAATCTTCTCCATGATTTTGCATACTATACATGTCAGTGACACTGGTCTGTAGTTTAATACTTCATGTCTGTCTCCTTTTTTAAAGATTGGGACTACATTTGCTGTCTTCCATGCCTCAGGCAATCTCCCTGTTTCGATAGATGTATTGAATATTGTTGTTAGGGGTACACATAGCGCCTCTGCTCCCTCTCTCAATACCCATGGGGAGATGTTATCTGGCCCCATTGCCTTTGAGGTATCTAGCTCACTCAGAAGCCTCTTCACTTCTTCCTTGGTTGTGTGCACTGTGTCCAGCACATGGTGGTGTGCCCCACCTCTCCATCTTTCTGGAGCCCCTTCTGTCTCCTCTGTGAACACTTCTTTGGATCTCTTGTTGAGTTCCTCACATACTTCACGGTCATTTCTTGTTGTCTCTCCTCCTTCCTTCCTTAGCCTGATTACCTGGTCCTTGACTGTTGTTTTCCTCCTGATGTGGCTGTACAACAGTTTCGGGTCAGATTTGGCTTTCGCTGCTATGTCATTTTCATATTGTCTTTGGGCCTCCCTTCTTATCTCTGCATATTCGTTTCTGGCTCTACGACTGCTCTCCTTATTCTCCTGGGTCCTTTTCCTTCTATATTTCTTCCATTCCCTAGCACACTTGATTTTTGCTCCCTGCACCTTTGGGTAAACCATGGGCTCATCCTGGCTTTTTCATTATTCCTGTTACCCTTGGGTACAAACCTCTCCTCAGCCTCCTTGCATTTTGTTGCTACATATTCCATCATCTCTTTACCTGGCTTCCCTGCCAGTTCTCTGTCCCACTGAACCCCGTTCAGGAAGTTCCTCATTCCTAGGTAGTCCCCTTTCTTGTAGTTTGGCTTCATTCGTCCTGGCCTTCCTGCTTCTCCCTCCACTTGTAGCTCTACTGTGTATTCGAAGCTTAAAACCACATGGTCACTGGCCCCAAGGGGTCTTTCATATGTGATGTCCTCGATATCTGCACTACTCAAGGTGAATACTAAGTCTAGCCTTGCTGGTTCATCCTCTCCTCTCTCTCTTGCAGTGTCCCTTACGTGTTGGTACATGAAGTTTTCCAGTACCACCTCCATCATCTTAGCCCTCCATGTATCTTGGCCCCCATGAGGGTCCAAGTTCTCCCAATCGATCTCCTTGTGGTTAAAGTCACCCATGATCAGGAGCTTTGCCCTGCATGCATGAGCTCTTCTGGCCACTCTAGCCAGTGTGTCAACCATCGCTCTATTGCTCTCTTCGTACTCTTGCCTTGGCCTCCTGCTGTTCTGTGGTGGGTTATACATCACTTCTATTACCACCTTGGGACCTCCAGAGTGAAGCGTTCCCGCTATGTAATCACTTTCTTCTCCGCTGTCTCCTCTCTCCAGCTCATCAAATTCCAGAGATTTTTGATCAGCAATGCCACTCCTCCACCCCCCTGATGTGTGTGTGTGTATGTGTGTGTGTGTGTGTGTGTGTGTGTGTGTGTGTGTGTGTGTGTTTGTGTATGTGTGTGTGTGTGTGTGTGGGTGTGTGTGTGTGTGTGTGTGTGTGTGTGTGTGTGTGTGTGTGTGTGTGTGTGTGTGTGTGTGTATTCACCTATTTGTACTCACCTATTTGTATTTGCAGGGGTCGATTCTTAGCTCCTGGCCCCTCCTCTTCACTGGTTGCTACTAGGTCCTCTCTCTCCCTGCTCCATGAGCTTTATCAAACCTCGTCTTAACACTATGTATGGTTCCTGCCTCCACTACGTCACTTTCTAGGATATTCCACTGCCTGACAACTCTATGACTGAAGAAATACTTCTTAACATCCCTTTGACTTATCTGACTCTTCAACTTCCAATCGTGACCTCTTGTTTCTGTGCCCCCTCCCTGGAACATCCTGTATTTGCTCACCTTGTCTATTCCGCGCAGTATTTTATATGTCGTTATCATGTCTCCACTGGCCCTCCTGTCCTCCAGTGTCGTCAGGCCGATTTCCCTCAACCTTTCTTCATAGGACATTCCCCTTAGCTCTGGAACTAACCTTGTCGTAAACCTTTGCACTTTCTCTAATTTCTTGACGTGCTTGATCAAGTGCGGGTTCCAAACAGGTGCTGCATACTCCAGTATGGGCCTGACGTGTCTTGAACAATTCCTTACTCAGGTATCGGAACGCTGTTCTCAGGTTTGCCAGGCGCCCATATGCTGCAGCAGTTATCTGGTTGATGTATGCTTCCGGAGACATGCTCGGTGTTATACTCACCCCAAGATATTTCTCTTTGAGCGAGGTTTGCAGTCTTTGGCCACCTAGCCTATACTCCGTCTGCGGTCTTCTGTGCCCTTCCCCGATCTTCATGACTTTGCATTTGGCAGGGTTAAATTCGAGAAGCCAGTTGCTGGACCACGTGTCCAGTATGTTCAGGTCTCTTTGAAGTCCTGCCTGGTCCTCATCTGATTTAATTCTCCTCATTAACTTCACATCATCTGCGAACAGGGACACTTCTGAGTCTAACCCTTCCATCATGTCATTCACATATACCGAAAATAGCACTGGTCCTAGGACCGACCCCTGTGGGGCACCGCTCGTCACAGGTGCCCACTGTGATACCTCATCACGTACCATGACTCGTTGTTGCCTCCGTGTCAGGTATTCTCTGATCCATTGCAGTGCCCTTTCTGTTACATGCGCTTGATTCTCTAGCTTCTGCACTAATCTCTTGTGAGGAATTGTATCAAAGGCCTTCTTGCAGTCCAAGAAGGTGCAATCAACCCACCCCTCTCTCTCGTGTCTTACTTCTGTTACTTTATCATAAAACTCCAGAAGGTGTGTGACATAGGATTTGCCTTCCATGAATCCGTGCTGGTTGGCGTTTATACTCTTGTTCCGTTCCAGTTGCTCCACCACTCTCCTCCTGATAATTTTCTCCATAACTTTGCATACTATACACGTCAGTGACACAGGTCTATAGTTTACTGCCTCTTTTCTGTCTCCTTTTTTAAAAATGGGAACTGCATTTGCCGTCTTCCATGCCTCAGGTAGTTGCCCAGTTTCCAGGGATGTGTTGAAGATTGTGGTAAGTGGCACACACAGCATTTCCGCTCCGTCTCTGAGGACCCACGGGGAGATGTTGTCCGGTCCCATTTTCTTTAAGATATCGATGTCCCTTAGCAGCTTCTTCACCTCCTCGTCAGTTGTATGTATGTCATCCAACACTTGTTGGTATATTCCTTGTTGGTGTCCCCCTCTGTTCTGTCCCCCGAGAGGCCTTCCTCTCTCCACTGTAAATACTTCCTTAAATCTCAGATTGAGCTCCTCACATACCTCTTGATCGTTTCTTGTGAGTTCCCCACCTTCTTTCCTCAGCCTGATCACCTGGTCTTTGACTGTTGTCTTACTCTTAATGTGGCTATACAGCAGTTTCGGGTCAGACTTGACTTTCGATGCTATGTCGTTTTCGTACTGTCGCTGGGCCTCCCTCCTTATCTGTGCATACTCGTTTCTGGTTCTTCTACTAATCTCCTTATCTTCCTGGGTCCTTTGCCTCCTGTACCTTTTCCATTCTCTGGTGCACTTAGTTTTTGCCTCCCTACACCTTCGGGTAAACCAAGGACTCGCTTTGGTCTTCCTATTATTACTATTGCCCCTGGGAACAAACCTTTCCTCTGCCTCCTTGCACTTTATTGTTACATATTCCATCATCTCGTTTACTGATTTTCCTACCAGTTCTCTGTCCCACTGAACCTCCTGCAGGAAGTTCCTCATACCTGTGTAGTCCCCCCCCCCCTTTTATAATTTGGCTTTTCCCATTCAATTCCTGTTACCTTCTCCACTTGTAACTCTACTATATAATCAAAACTCAGAACCACGTGATCGCTAGCTCCAAGGGGCCTCTCGTAACTGATGTCCTCAATGTCTGAACTGCTCAGAGTGAACACAAGATCCAGTCTTGCTGGCTCATCCTCCCCACTCTCTCTGGTAGTGTCCCTGACATGTTGATGCATGAGGTTTTCCAGGACCACATCTTGGCTCTCCATGTTTTGGGACCCCCATTAGGCTCCAGGTTTTCCCAGTTGATCTCTCCGTGGTTGAAATCGCCCATTACCAGTAACTTTGCTCTGTTCGAGTGAGCTGTTCTTGCCACCTCAGCCAGTGTGTCCACCATCGCTCTGTTGTTTTCTTCGTACTCCTCTCTTGGCCTCCTGCAGTTCTGTGGTGGGTTATACATCACTCCAATGACTACTTTATGTTTGTGTGTGTGTGTGTGTGTGTGTGTGTGTGTGTGTGTGTGTGTGTGTGTCTACCTGGGTGGCCACCACTCCCAGAATCATGAATGAATCACGTCATAAATCTGGCCACTTTATGCTTTCATTCATGCCCGGAGAGTGATGGAGGGCGTGTCGTGTTCCAGGACGAACGACGAGCAGGTGGCTTCACCAGAAGGTTTCTTTACCCAGGATGAACTGCATCATGTACCAGGATGGATCACTTGATCTTCCAGGATGAACTACATCATGTACTAGGATGGATCACTTCATCTTCCAGGATGAACTACATCATGTACTAGGATGGATCACTTCATATTCCAGGATAAACTACATCATGCACCAGGATGGATCACTTCATATTCCAGGATGAACTACCTAAAGTAGAAAATCACTTTACACTTACCACTTAAAGTGGCACCCAGCATCAGTAAGCATAAAAACGGGGTAAGTTAACTTTCCATATTAAACTAATGAACACATCAATTAAGAAATACTGAAATCATTGGATGCTTAAAATAACCAACGACTGTCAATGATATGGTGAGACAACAAGCAGCGTC
>NC_091301.1:12316285-12321285 GCF_038502225.1 Cherax quadricarinatus
AGTAGACCTGTGTCACTAACATGCTTAAACAATAAACGATACCTCGCACTGGTTTTAAGATGGCAAATCTTGTCTTATAACCTATAAAAACCTGCGAAACCCTGTGTAAGAGAGAGAGAGAGAGAGAGAGAGAGAGAGAGATATTGAGAGAAAGAGAGATGGGAAAGGCCCGCTCTGATGAGTGGGTCAGTCCATTGGTTTGATTTATGTGTGTGTCAACACTGAGACAAGCCCCTGGATGTGTAGAAGCTAAGTGGTGGTGTTCCTAGGCCTCCTGGATGGATATAGGCCTAGCGTTGATATGAGAACATGGCAGTGAACCCAGGCCTCTCAGAGTAATGTATTCATCACCTGCCGAATACAACCCCACCTGCACCACCCACCTTGCCCACCTTGCTTGTGCAACAAGATCTAAATATACACCCAGGCGGGTGGGTGGGTTGAGGTAGCAACAGAGGCCGGGAAGGAAGGAGGGAGAAGTGGACAAGCAAGGCTTCCTGGAGACACTTGACATTCCAGTGTCTCCTGTGACCTAATGTCCCGCCCGATCATTGACCTCTCTCCAGGATGGAGGTCACGTTAACTGGGACCTCACCTCTTAAAACGACCTCCCGCCCTCCCGCGTCCGTGGACAATGGGCAACAATCTCGCATTACCGAAAGCAAATGAAGATGCTGGAAAAGTCTCAGATGTGAATCTGTAAGAAGAGACGGTGTGATGGGGGCCGAACACGTTACAGTTTATTCGATGTTCATCACACATCCACTGACATGTCCTCCCCACCAGCCAACTGGCAGTTCAGAATGTAACAGTTCTGGGTCCCCCACTGCTACACTATCAGTTTCAATCAACCGGCCGAGGTAACGTCCTGGTTGACCATTTGGCTGGTTACGCCCTGGTTGATCATCTAGCTGGTTATGTCCTGGTTGACCATCTGGCTGGTTACGTCCTATTTGACCATTTGGCTGGTTACGTCCTGTTTGACCATCTGGCTGGTGACGTCCTGGTTGACCATCTGGCTAGTGACGTCCTGGTTGACCATCTGGATGGTTACATCCTGATTGACCATCTGGCTGGTGACATCCTGGGTGACCATCTGGCTATGAATCTATTGAAGCTTAAGTTTCAAGGCCCCTAATCCCGGAGAGGCCCCAGAAACCACTTTAGTCCACATTGCTTAAAAATTATGGGTATACTATATGAGGAGATTGCGAAGAGGCCCCCATAGCAGTTCAAGCCTCAAGACCCCAAAAATGTAGGTCAGACACTCACTAAAGCTGGTCTCTTCAACTCATACTCTCTCTTGTATTCTGAAGTGTAACCTGCTGTTAGGAGCGCCTCTTTGTTCTTTGTCTCATTGTTATACTGATGATTTAACTTTGTAAATACTGTACATGTCTGTGATAAATGGTTTTGAAAACTGACAGGTTGAAGAATGAGACATTTATGAAACACATGGTAATTTTTATTGAGGAAACGTTTCGCCACACAGTGGCTTCATCAGTCCAATACAAAGAAGAATGGTGTAAGGAGGGGAGAAGTTTGAGGTAATCAGTCCCTCAGCCTGGAATCGATGTGTTCAGTCCATCAATCTTGAAGAAAGTACAGCATATGGCCGGATAAGTGGTTTATATACTGTTGAGTGGAAGCAGGAGGAGGCGGAGTCACAGTGTACGAAGGTCTTCGTCGAAAGGTTGGACAAGTATTGAGGTTCTTGTATCAAGATCTCATGATGTTGCAGTGTAAGACAGATGTGATAAATGGTTTTGAAACCGATAAGTTGAAGAATGAAGCCACGGTGTAGGGAAACGTTTCCTTAATAAAGATTTCCATATGTTACATAATTGTATATACCTTAGTGAAGGAATATACGGGTAAAGAAAATCTATTTTCCCGTGATTGTCTTGCCTTGTATTGCCTGGCTACTCTGTGGCTGCTGACTTTGTTTACAGTCAGGTTCAACAGGCTTGGAATTTGCTTCCTGTGTTCGTAATAGACGTCTTCGGTGTAGTAATGATTCATTCATGTACTTATGACTTATAATTTGTTTTACACGTAGATACATACACCAAGATAGTACACGATAGTCTTCAGTCTGGGTAGAGATAGATAATTCTTCTCAGCACATAACCTCGAAGTGGACTTCCTTGTTCCTTTGCTGTCTGACTGTCCCATGCACACCCTTGACTCTAAGCGTCTCCTATGAAGCGCAAACAAAAACCGCTTCGTGAAGTGAAAATGAAGCAGACTGATTCTTCAAGACTTGTCAGAAACACAAAGGTTCATTCAAGCAGCCTTGAACTTCAAGGCTGCCAAACACAACGTGTCTCGTATTCATCCGAGGAAGTTTTAAACTCCATGTACCACATTAGTCACAATTACGTCTGGTGATTTATTTTATAAATAAAAGATGTACTGTCCGCTTCATAAAGATATTTGAAGTGAAGCAAGTTATGGATTCATGGCCTTTAATGCGCAGCCTCAAAGAAAGTTGCAATATAATTTACATATCCAACGCGTTAGTCACTTTGTTGCCGAAATAGAGACACTGAAGTGTTGCACTTGTGTCTGGTTCATCAGCTTGTTGGTACTGTTTATCAGTAATAATGTACTACTGCAAGAATATCGCAAATATAATTTCTGCACCTTAACTACTGGGAACGCTTGGAAGCACTTGACTTGTACTCGTTGGAACGCAGGAGGGAGAGATATATCATAATCTACACTTGGAAAATCTTGGAAGGAATGGTCCCAAATCTGCACACAGAAATCACTCCCTACGAAAGTAAAAGACTGGGCAGGCGATGCAAAATGCCGCCAATAAAAAGTAGGGGCGCCATTGGTACACTAAGAGAAAACACCATAAGTGTCCGGGGCCCAAAACTGTTCAACAGCCTCCCATCAAGCATTAGGGGAATTGCCAATAAACCCCTGGCTGCCTTCAAGAGAGAGCTGGACAGATACCTAAAGTCAGTGCCGGATCAGCCGGGCTGTGGCTCGTACGTTGGACTGCGTGCGGCCAGGAGTAACAACCTAGTTGATCAGGCCCTGATCCATCGGGAGGCCTGGTCATGGACCGGGCCGCGGGGGCGTTGATCCCCGGAATAACCTCCAGGTAACCTAATTTTTCCCCCAGATTTCAGAACGTCTCTGTGAACAAACCGCAGTAGAGGTGAGGCTGGAACTTGTGGCGAGTGAGTCGTAAAACTCCAGACCAAGCAGAAACAAATTCAAACATTTTTGCAAATACATACAATTTCGTTTACAGGTCCAACATATACACTGAAAGAAGGACCGGTTCTGTGTCGGCTTAAGTTTCAGAGGCTTTATCTACTGCCACCTTCCCCCCTTTCCACTCCTCTCCCCTCCTCTTCTCTCGTCTCCCCTCCTCCCACGTTAGTTTGTTCATACCCTTGTTCGTCTGTGTCTCACCCTCAGTTACACTAACCTGCTATCCCTAGTGGCGCTACTGTTATCACTTTCTGTTTCCTGCTGCCCTGCTGCCTCATAAGTACATTTGGTGAGTGTTTCTTGCAGCTAATTCACCTCTTCGTTTAGGGACATTCATCTTGCAAATTCAACACCACTTTCCTGCGTGTAACCTGAGTCAGATAGGTGCACGGTTAGTTACTGATGACCAGGATGTATGCAACATCTTGGTACCTAGTGGTAACTAGGTGCTGGGGGTTAAGAGTATGAGTGAGGTTACGTAACATCTAGGAAGAACCCAGATTGTCAGACTCTCTCCTGCCTCTGGCTGGCTAACACCACATCTTTCTATACATATGGTTGATAGTGGTAGCACTAGTGCGAGAGAGAGAGAGAGAGAGAGAGAGAATGTACTCACCTATTTGTACTCACCTATTTGTGGTTGCAGGGGTCGATTCATAGCTCCTGGCCCCGCCTCTTCACTGATTGCTACTAGGTCCTCTCTCTCCCTGCTCCATGAGCTTTATCATACCTCGCCTTAAAACTATGTATGGTTCCCGCCTCCACTACTTCACTTTCTAGGCTATTCCACGGCTTGACTACTCTATGACTGAAGAAATACTTCCTAACATCCCTTTGATTCATCTGAGTCTTCAACTTCCAATTGTGACCTCTTGTGTCTGTGTCCCATCTCTGGAACATCCCGTCTTTGTCCACCTCGTCTATTCCGCGCAGTATTTTATATGTCGTTATCATGTCTCCCCTGACCCTCCTGGCCTCCAGTGTCGTCAGGCCGATTTCCCTCAACCTTTCTTCGTAGGACAGTCCCCTTAGCTTTGGGACTAGTCTTGTTGCAAACCTCTGCACTTTCTCTAATTTCTTGACGTGCTTGACTAGGTGTGGATTCCAAACTGGTGCTGCATACTCCAGTATGGGCCTGACGTAAATGGTATACAGTGTCTTCAACGACTCCTTACTGAGGTATCGGAACGCTATCCGTAGGTTTGCCAGGCGCCCGTATGCTGCAGCAGTTATCTGATTGATGTGCGCCTCAGGAGATATGCTCGGTGTTATACTCACCCCCAGATCTTTTTCCTTGAGTGAGGTTTGCAGACTTTGGCCATCTAAACTATATTGTGTCTGCGGTCTTCTTTGCCCTTCCCCAATCTTCATGACTTTGCATTTGGCGGGGTTAAACTCAAGGAGCCAGTTGCTGGACCAGGCTTGTAGCCTGTTCAGGTCTCTTTGTAGTCCTGCCTGATCCTCATCCGATTTGATGTGTGTGTGTGTGTGTGTGTGTGTGTGTGTGTGTGTGTGTGTGTGTGTGTGTGTGTGTGTGTGTGTGTGTGTGTGTGTGTGTGTGTGTGTGTATGTGTATGTGTGTGTGTACTCACCTAGTTGTACTCACCTAGTTGAGGTTGCGGGGGTCGAGTCCGAGCTCCTGGCCCCGCCTCTTCACTGATCGCTACTAGGTCACTCTCCCTGAGTCGTGAGCTTTATCATACCTCTGCTTAAAGCTATGTATGGATCCTGCCTCCACTACATCGCTTCCCAATCTATTCCACTTACTG
>NC_091301.1:12323785-12326285 GCF_038502225.1 Cherax quadricarinatus
TTTACCTCTCGTTACATTGTTTGTAGTGGTAATTATTGTTTGCCACGACTTGTTCCTTGTTTCTTTTGAGACTGTCTGCTACTTGTTCCCTGTGTGTTAATGTCTGCCTCTTGCTTGTCTACTCTTGTTTCCTTGTTTAGTAGTAATGACTACTTCTCTATCTACCTCTGGTTCTCCGTTAATGACTACATCATCTGTATATTTCTTCCTCCTTGTTTGCTAATAACTTCCTTGTCCGTGTGTTGTTGATTAAATATTTGCTATGGTTGTCTGCTATTTATGTGTGTTTGTTTACATGCAGCTGTGTTGCGTGCGCAGTGATGCGCCGGAACTAACTGCGACTTATTGCTGGAACGTCCAGTCACAGTTACTTCGGTGATCATTGTTAGCGTGGAGTATTGAAGGTCTCAGTGCTTATCCTTGAAGGACCCCGTTTGAGAGCTCGCTTCCCCTATATACCTTTGAGATGCCTTTAGTGGTTTTCGAGGGTTTTCCTGCGACCTACCCCGGCCCTTGGCCAGGTTTGCCTGATCAGCCAGACTGTTTTTCCAGGTGTCCCACATGTCCATCACAGCCTGGTTGATCTGCTACCTGGTGAAGATGCTTGTTCAGTTTCCTCTTGAAGGTTTCTACACTTGTTTCAGCAGTGTTTCTATTATCTTCTGGTAATTTGATAAATTGTCTGGGACCACGGATGTTGATACAGTGTTCCCTTATTGTGCTCACTGCGCCTCTACTTTTCACTTCCTCCAATAACTTCCGTTCCAGTATGTTGTTATGGCCATGTGCGGATTTGGGACCAGGCCCTCAAGTATTTTCCAGGTATATATATAATGATGTACCACTCTCTCTTCCGCTCCGGTGAGTACATATTTAAGATTCTGAGGTATTCACAGTAATTTAAATGCTTTACTGGTTCTGTGGTGACCGCAAATTGTCTCTATCTGTTTCATTTCTGTGTCCCTTGCCTTGAACGGGGCCGTCAACACTGAATAATACTCTCAGCGAGAGAGCGCAATTTCAAAAGTCACCACTAGCTTTATTTCCCTTATATTGAAAGTTCTCATTATCCACCTCATCATTTTCCTGCTGTCGTCATCTTTACCTCATTAAGGTTTTTGAAAGAAAAGTCAGCTGACATTATTACTCACGGGACCTTCATATGTTCTCTTCATTCAGTTTGGTGATCCACTTGCACTTTGGTGATCCACTTGCACTTTGGTGATCCTCTTGCACATTGGTGATCCATTTGCACTTTGGTGATCCACCTGCAATTTGGTGATCCACCTGTGTTACAAAAAACGCGATTCTAAAAGCTTAGAGATCTCCAGTGAATACTAGAAAGGACTGCCCTTCTAGCATCCAGCCTGTTACTGGGTTTTCTTAACAAGTAGTCAGTATCCTTGTCCAATTATCCATTAGAATTCAGTATTATTCAATAGTGCTTCAGGATTACAACTGGTAGGCTACTAACTAGAGAAATTAAAATTTAATAAATTTATTAAGTCTAGAGGTATATTATCAAATTAAATTAAATTAAATTAATCACAGCAATCAAAATAAAATCAATCTCTCGAGTACAATATTATTGTGCTGAAAGCACATATCACATTTATAATTCTTAAGTACCGTCTGGTACATTAACATTTAATAAGATATTACAAATATGTACAAGTTTGTGTGTATGTGTGTAAGTGCTCTACGTAGTTCGCTATGTCTCAAGACTCGACTAGACTTAAACAAGTGACTGACAAAGTCCTCAAATAAACTAACTTCTTGACCAACTGACAGTCAGAACAATCTGCTTGAACAATAAAAAGAATGCTAAGCCCAATAGCAATATAACAAGCAACTGCGACACAGAATCAGGAACAAGGAGATAATATAACGACACTAAGTAGGGACCATCTGCAGATCCTCCACAAGTCGCCAAACTCCCATACTACCGAGTCTAAGTTCAGCATAAGAAAATCCCTGACTGTGACAGTACACAGATACCAGTACAAGTTAGGTCAGAAGCTACAGCTCAGGACCTGAGTTGCTCAGAGTGTCTATGAGACACACAACCTCAGTACAACGTCGAAAATCACTAAGTCTATACAATGTTCTGTGAAGAGAGTTCTACAGAACTAACAAGAATAATGAGACAGACAATCTGTCCAACCACCAAGAGAGTCTAGACCAGACTGAATACTTCAGGCGAGGTGAGGACACCCCCCCCCCTCGATCACGTGATAGCTCCGTGGGTCGCTGCAGCTCAGAGACAGAAGTCGGCAGTCTAACGAGCCACAAGCGATAATTACAGTAGTTAGACAATCAAGACTTGAACTGAGCACATAATATGTAACATCCTACCTAACAACATAACTAAGTCAAATAATAATATAAAGCAATACATTTACGATTTAGCTATTATCGTAAATATAAACAGTATAAAATTATATGAAAAGGTAATATACATTATATTCATAATCATAATATACATTATATATATTGCAAC
>NC_091301.1:12346285-12366285 GCF_038502225.1 Cherax quadricarinatus
TTAGGTTAGGTTAGGTTAGGTTAGGTTAGGTTAGGTTAGGTTAGGTTAGGTTAGGTTAGGTTAGGTTAGGTTAGGTTAGGTTAGGTTAGGTTAGGTTAGGTTAGGTTAGGTTAGGTTAGGTTAGGTTAGGTTAGGTTAGGTTAGGTTAGGTTAGGTTAGGTTAGGTTAGGTTAGGTTAGGTTAGGTTAGGTTAGGTTAGGTTAGGTTAGGTTAGGTTAGGTTAGGTTAGGTTAGGTTAGGTTAGGTTAGGTTAGGTTAGGTTAGGTTAGGTTAGGTTAGGTTAGGTTAGGTTAGGTTAGGTTAGGTTAGGTTAGGTTAGGTTAGGTTAGGTTAGGTTAGGTTAGGTTAGGTTAGGTTAGGTTAGGTTAGGTTAGGTTAGGTTAGGTTAGGTTAGGTTAGGTTAGGTTAGGTTAGGTTAGGTTAGGTTAGGTTAGGTTAGGTTAGGTTAGGTTAGGTTAGGTTAGGTTAGGTTAGGTTAGGTTAGGTTAGGTTAGGTTAGGTTAGGTTAGGTTAGGTTAGGTTAGGTTAGGTTAGGTTAGGTTAGGTTAGGTTAGGTTAGGTTAGGTTAGGTTAGGTTAGGTTAGGTTAGGTTAGGTTAGGTTAGGTTAGGTTAGGTTAGGTTAGGTTAGGTTAGGTTAGGTTAGGTTAGGTTAGGTTAGGTTAGGTTAGGTTAGGTTAGGTTAGGTTAGGTTAGGTTAGGTTAGGTTAGGTTAGGTTAGGTTAGGTTAGGTTAGGTTAGGTTAGGTTAGGTTAGGTTAGGTTAGGTTAGGTTAGGTTAGGTTAGGTTAGGTTAGGTTAGGTTAGGTTAGGTTAGGTTAGGTTAGGTTAGGTTAGGTTAGGTTAGGTTAGGTTAGGTTAGGTTAGGTTAGGTTAGGTTAGGTTAGGTTAGGTTAGGTTAGGTTAGGTTAGGTTAGGTTAGGTTAGGTTAGGTTAGGTTAGGTTAGGTTAGGTTAGGTTAGGTTAGGTTAGGTTAGGTTAGGTTAGGTTAGGTTAGGTTAGGTTAGGTTAGGTTAGGTTAGGTTAGGTTAGGTTAGGTTAGGTTAGGTTAGGTTAGGTTAGGTTAGGTTAGGTTAGGTTAGGTTAGGTTAGGTTAGGTTAGGTTAGGTTAGGTTAGGTTAGGTTAGGTTAGGTTAGGTTAGGTTAGGTTAGGTTAGGTTAGGTTAGGTTAGGTTAGGTTAGGTTAGGTTAGGTTAGGTTAGGTTAGGTTAGGTTAGGTTAGGTTAGGTTAGGTTAGGTTAGGTTAGGTTAGGTTAGGTTAGGTTAGGTTAGGTTAGGTTAGGTTAGGTTAGGTTAGGTTAGGTTAGGTTAGGTTAGGTTAGGTTAGGTTAGGTTAGGTTAGGTTAGGTTAGGTTAGGTTAGGTTAGGTTAGGTTAGGTTAGGTTAGGTTAGGTTAGGTTAGGTTAGGTTAGGTTAGGTTAGGTTAGGTTAGGTTAGGTTAGGTTAGGTTAGGTTAGGTTAGGTTAGGTTAGGTTAGGTTAGGTTAGGTTAGGTTAGGTTAGGTTAGGTTAGGTTAGGTTAGGTTAGGTTAGGTTAGGTTAGGTTAGGTTAGGTTAGGTTAGGTTAGGTTAGGTTAGGTTAGGTTAGGTTAGGTTAGGTTAGGTTAGGTTAGGTTAGGTTAGGTTAGGTTAGGTTAGGTTAGGTTAGGTTAGGTTAGGTTAGGTTAGGTTAGGTTAGGTTAGGTTAGGTTAGGTTAGGTTAGGTTAGGTTAGGTTAGGTTAGGTTAGGTTAGGTTAGGTTAGGTTAGGTTAGGTTAGGTTAGGTTAGGTTAGGTTAGGTTAGGTTAGGTTAGGTTAGGTTAGGTTAGGTTAGGTTAGGTTAGGTTAGGTTAGGTTAGGTTAGGTTAGGTTAGGTTAGGTTAGGTTAGGTTAGGTTAGGTTAGGTTAGGTTAGGTTAGGTTAGGTTAGGTTAGGTTAGGTTAGGTTAGGTTAGGTTAGGTTAGGTTAGGTTAGGTTAGGTTAGGTTAGGTTAGGTTAGGTTAGGTTAGGTTAGGTTAGGTTAGGTTAGGTTAGGTTAGGTTAGGTTAGGTTAGGTTAGGTTAGGTTAGGTTAGGTTAGGTTAGGTTAGGTTAGGTTAGGTTAGGTTAGGTTAGGTTAGGTTAGGTTAGGTTAGGTTAGGTTAGGTTAGGTTAGGTTAGGTTAGTTAGGTTAGGTTAGGTTAGGTTAGGTTAGGTTAGGTTAGGTTAGGTTAGGTTAGGTTAGGTTAGGTTAGGTTAGGTTAGGTTAGGTTAGGTTAGGTTAGTTAGGTTAGGTTAGGTTAGGTTAGGTTAGGTTAGGTTAGGTTAGGTTAGGTTAGGTTAGGTTAGGTTAGGTTAGGTTAGGTTAGGTTAGGTTAGGTTAGGTTAGGTTAGGTTAGGTTAGGTTAGGTTAGGTTAGGTTAGGTTAGGTTAGGTTAGGTTAGGTTAGGTTAGGTTAGGTTAGGTTAGGTTAGGTTAGGTTAGGTTAGGTTAGGTTAGGTTAGGTTAGGTTAGGTTAGGTTAGGTTAGGTTAGGTTAGGTTAGGTTAGGTTAGGTTAGGTTAGGTTAGGTTAGGTTAGGTTAGGTTAGGTTAGGTTAGGTTAGGTTAGGTTAGGTTAGGTTAGGTTAGGTTAGGTTAGGTTAGGTTAGGTTAGGTTAGGTTAGGTTAGGTTAGGTTAGGTTAGGTTAGGTTAGGTTAGGTTAGGTTAGGTTAGGTTAGGTTAGGTTAGGTTAGGTTAGGTTAGGTTAGGTTAGGTTAGGTTAGGTTAGGTTAGGTTAGGTTAGGTTAGGTTAGGTTAGGTTAGGTTAGGTTAGGTTAGGTTAGGTTAGGTTAGGTTAGGTTAGGTTAGGTTAGGTTAGGTTAGGTTAGGTTAGGTTAGGTTAGGTTAGGTTAGGTTAGGTTAGGTTAGGTTAGGTTAGGTTAGGTTAGGTTAGGTTAGGTTAGGTTAGGTTAGGTTAGGTTAGGTTAGGTTAGGTTAGGTTAGGTTAGGTTAGGTTAGGTTAGGTTAGGTTAGGTTAGGTTAGGTTAGGTTAGGTTAGGTTAGGTTAGGTTAGGTTAGGTTAGGTTAGGGTTCTGATTAAATCATCTTTATATTTTTGCTGCTCCTGCTGCCTCCTGTAATCGACTGAGGAAGCCTGCTGTGTCGGCGAAACCTTTCGGAATAAAGATACCTAACTGCTGTACATATGTCTTACTTATCAACCTGCAGGTATTGTATACCATTGTCATATCTGACACAGACAGAGACAAGAGAATATAAGAAAGCAGCAGCACTGCAGCAGGCCTACTGGTGCAAACCAACCAGGTCCAACTCACACCCACCCACACTCACTCACGTATTTTTCTAACCTTTTCTTTAAAATTACACAAGGTTTTAGCTTCAATGACGGTACTCGGGAGTTTGTTCCACTCATCCACAACTCTATTACCAAACCAATACTTCCCTATATGCTTTATAAATCTATTTTTTTTCCAACTTGAATCCATTGCTCGAGTACTGTCTTGGTTAGATTTTTTTATATATTACAGATATTAGTATCGCAGACGATGCTACATTCAGCGAGTCGGCCAGTGGGACACTGGTAACATTGTACCCTACATGAATGGTATACAATACCAACAAGAAGAACTATATACACAAGATGAGGTATATAGTTCTTCTGTCTTGCAATTATTTCCTTGAATTTGTGTTGATAAAGCCACTGGATGGCGAAACGTCTGCAACAAAGATACCCAGATGTTTCACATGTGTCTGATTAACATTATCATGTTGTGTGAGGAATAACTCATGATAATCTAGAGTCCAGTGACTTTATAGAAACAGTTCAGGACTGTTTTCTGAAACAGAGTGTAACTGAGCCTACCAGGGGTAATAATTTGCTAGACCTAGTCTTGTCAGATAAGGAAACACTCGTGAATAATCTGGAGATCACTGAAGAGCTTGATGCAAGTGATCACAAATCCATCACTTTTAGCATTAATTGGGAATGCAAGAATAATGATAATACGGTAAAAAATCCCTGATTTTCGTTCTGCCGATTATAATGGACTTAGGGAACATCTGTCTAATCTTGATTGGGGTTATCTAGCTAATGATTTTATTGACGATAATCATACTTATGAATATGAAGGGATCTGCTTTTATGATTCTTTTCTTAATAATGTACACAGTGCCCAAAGTATATACATTCCCCAGAGAGAAATTAGGTCTAATAATAACGATCCCAAATGGGTTAACAGGAGGCTAAAGCATCTATTAGGGTAGAAAAGGGGAATTTATAGGCGCATCAGAAGAGGAGAGGTTAACCTTACTGACCAATATGTTCAGCTTAAAAGAGAAGTAAAAAAGGCGATTAGAGAGGCTAAACGTGACTATGAAATTAGAGTTGCTAATGAATCAAAGACTAATCCAAAGGGGTTCTTTCAAGTGTATAGGACGAAGGTGAAGGAAAAAGTAGGACCTCTGAAAACTGGGAATGGACAGCTGACGGATATTGAACTGGAAATGTGTTCCTTATTTAATGACTATTTTTTGTCAGTTCTTACACAGGAAGATGTATATGAGATTCCATTAATTAACAATTATTTAGTCCCTGATGAATTTAAGTTAACTAATATTACTGTCACGAGAGACATGGTTATTAATCAGATAGACAAACTGAAACAAAATAAGTCCCCGGGACCCGATGAGTTGTTTTCAAGGGTACTTAAGGAATGCAAGATGGAGCTTAGTCAGCCATTAACGAGTGTATTCAATGCGTCCATCCTTACCAGTGTTGTGCCAGAGTTGTGGAAGATGGCTGGCTAATGTGGTTCCTATATTCAAATCAGGGGATAAGTCCACTCCTTCAAATTACCGTCCAATAAGCCTGACGTCTATAGTGGGCAAGTTATTGGAATCAATTATAGCTGACATTATCAGAAGTCACCTTGAAGAGCATAACTTGATAAATGAATCTCAGCATGGATTCACGAGAGGTCGTTCCTGCCTGACAAACTTACTGACGTTCTTCAATAGAACATTTGAGGCAGTTGACAGTGATAAGGAATATGATATTGTTTATTTGGATTTTAGTAAAGCCTTCGATAGAGTACCTCACAAGAGACTCTTAAGAAAAGTGGCAGCTCATGGTATAGGAGGTAAAGTTCTAGCATGGATTGAGGCATGGCTTAACAATAGAAAGCAGAGAGTTACCATTAATGGAGTGAAATCTGAATGGGACAGGCGAGGCAGTAGGAGGGATGAGTGCAGAGGTAGGTAGGTAATGACAGGTCAGTGGTGACCACCACGACACTCCCATTAACTCTGCACTACTCACTAACATATGCCTCGCCCATTCTTCACTCATATAAACATAATAAAATATAAGAAAAAAAGAATAAATAATGGTGGGCAGTGAATATTATTATTCTACTCAAACACAGTTTATTATTAAGTCTTTGTACAATAATATATTTGGGAACAGGAGAACATTATTGTGGTTTAGATAAATGGGATGGTACACATAAGCAGTGAGACAGGGAACACAATCAACTTGACCAAAATGAATATAACTTACAAATAGTACAGAGGACAGTTCACTACAGGAACTAAGCTACAGGTCCCAAGACCTACACAGCACGAGTACTGCGCCAAGCCAGTACTCTGCCCAATGTCTCCAACAGTCTCCTCCAGAGACTTCAGCAGCCTTCTCCCGAGCCCTGCACCCCAGCAGCAGCTCCGCTCGAAGTCTCTGCTCAGGAGCTCTGCACCCCAGCAGCAGCTCCGCTCGAATCTCCTGATCATGCTCTTCCTTGGGCTTTTATGGTGGTCCAAGCACCCTCCACAACCACGTGTACGACCTGACGCCTAGGTCTGATGCCGTCAAGAACAAAAGACCTCAGACGTGGGCGTGGCTACAGACGTTTGCCAAGGCAAGGTGTGACCATATAATTGGTTAAATTAGGTCTCCCCAGAGACCTCACAAGCCCAGCTGAACTACATCACAAGGAAGGTTCCTTGATGTTGGTGAGGGGCTCTTGATTTAGGGAATTGGATCTGTGCTCCAGTTCCCTGAATTAAGCCTGAATGCCTTCCAGATCCCCCCCCCAGGCGCTGTATAATCCTCCGGGTTTAGAGCTTCCCCCTTGATTATAATAATAATAATAATCTCCAGCTCATCAAAATTCCATCGGTTTTTGATCAGCAGTGCCACTCCTCCACCCCCCCCCTGTCCCCTCTATCTTTCCTCAGGATCTGGTATCCCGTTGGAAAGATGGCATCTGTTATCATACCTGTATGTGTGTGTACTCACCTAGTTGAGGTTGCAGGAGGTCGAGTCCATGCTCCTGGCCCCGCCTCTTCACTGGTCGCCACTAGGTCACTCTCCCTGAACCATGAGCTTTATCGTACCTCTGCTTACAGCTATGTATGGATAATGCCTCCGCTACATCTCTTCCCAAACTATTTCACTTCCTGACTACTCTGTGGCTGAAGAAATACTTCCTAACATCCCTTTGGCTCATCTGAGTCTTCAGCTTCCAATTATGACCTCTTGTTTCTGTGTCCCATCTCTGGAACATCCTGTCTTTGTCCACCTTGTCTATTCCACGCAGTATTTTATATGTCGTTATCATGTCTCCCCTGACTCTCCTGTCCTCCAGTGTCATAAGGCCGATTTCCTTTAAACTTTCTTCGTAGGACAATCCCCTTAGCTCTGGGATTAGTCTTGTTGCAAACCTTTGCACTTTTTCTAATTTCTTGACGTGCCTGACCAGGTGTGTTCCAAACTGGTGCTGCGTACTCCAGTATGGGCTTGATGTAAATGGTGTACAGAGTCTTGAACGATTCCTTACTGAGGTATCGGAACGCTATCCTTAGGTTTGCTAGGCGCCCATATGCTGCAGCAGTTGTCTGATTGATGTGTGTGTGTGTGTGTGTGTGTGTGTACTCACCTAGTTGTACTCACCTAGTTGAGGTTGCGGGGGTCGAGTCCGAGCTCCTGGCCCCGCCTCTTCACTGATCGCTACTAGGTCACTCTCCCTGAGCCGTGAGCTTTATCATACCTCTGCTTAAAGCTGTGTATGGATCCTGCCTCCACTACATCGCTTCCCAAACTATTCCACTTACTGACTACTCTGTGGCTGAAGAAATACTTCCTAACATCCCTGTGATTCATCTGTGTCTTCAGCTTCCAACTGTGTTCCCTTGTTACTGTGTCCAATCTCTGGAACATCCTGTATTTGTCCACCTTGTCAATTCCTCTCAGTATTTTGTATGTCGTTATCATGTCCCCCTTATCTCTCCTGTCCTCCAGTGTCGTCAGGTTGATTTCCCTTAACCTCTCCTCGTAGGACATACCTCTTAGCTCTGGGACTAGTCTTGTTGCAAACCTTTGCACTTTCTCTAGTTTCTTTACGTGCTTGGCTAGGTGTGGGTTCCAAACTGGTGCCGCATACTCCAATATGGGCTTAACGTACACGGTGTACAGGGTCCTGAATGATTCCTTATTAAGATGTCGGAATGCTGTTCTGAGGTTTGCTAGGCGCCCATATACTGCAGCAGTTATTTGGTTGATGTGCGCTTCAGGAGATGTGCCTGGTGTTATACTCACCCCAAGATCTTTTTCCTTGAGTGAGGTTTGTAGTCTCTGACCCCCTAGACTGTACTCCGTCTGCGGTCTTCTTTGCCCTTCCCCAATCTTCATGACTTTGCACTTGGTGGGATTGAACTCCAGGAGCCAATTGCTGGACCAGGTCTGCAGCCTGTCCAGATCCCTTTGTAGTTCTGCCTGGTCTTCGATCGAGTGAATTCTTCTCATCAACTTCACGTCATCTGCAAACAGGGACACCTCAGAGTCTATTCCTTCCGTCATGTCGTTCACAAATACCAGAAACAGCACTGGTCCTAGGACTGACCCCTGTGGGACCCCGCTGGTCACAGGTGCCCACTCTGACACCTCGCCACGTACCATGACTCGCTGCTGTCTTCCTGACAAGTATTCCCTGATCCATTGTAGTGACTTCCCTGTTATCCCTGCTTGGTCCTCCAGTTTTTGCACCAATCTCTTGTGTGGAACTGTGTCAAACGCCTTCTTGCAGTCCAAGAAAATGCAATCCACCCACCCCTCTCTCTCTTGTCTTACTGCTGTCACCATGTCATAGAACTCCAGTAGGTTTGTGACACAGGATTTCCCGTCCCTGAAACCATGTTGGCTGCTGTTGATGAGATCGTTGCTTTCTAGGTGTTCCACCACTCTTCTCCTGATAATCTTCTCCATGATTTTGCATACTATACATGTCAGTGACACTGGTCTGTAGTTTAATGCTTCATGTCTGTCTCCTTTTTTAAAGATTGGGACTACATTTGCTGTCTTCCATGCCTCAGGCAATCTCCCTGTTTCGATAGATGTATTGAATATTGTTGTTAGGGGTACACATAGCGCCTCTGCTCCCTCTCTCAATACCCATGGGGAGATGTTATCTGGCCCCATTGCCTTTGAGGTATCTAGCTCACTCAGAACCCTCTTCACTTCTTCCTCGGTTGTGTGCACTGTGTCCAGCACATGGTGGTGTGCCCCACCTCTCCGTCTTTCTGGAGCCCCTTCTGTCTCCTCTGTGAACACTTCTTTGAATATCTTGTTGAGTTCCTCACATACTTCACGGTCATTTCTTGTTGTCTCTCCTCCTTCCTTCCTTAGCCTGATTACCTGGTCCTTGACTGTTGTTTTCCTCCTGATGTGGCTGTACAACAGTTTCGGGTCAGATTTGGCTTTCGCTGCTATGTCGTTTTCATATTGTCTTTGGGCCTCCCTTCTTATCTGTGCATATTCGTTTCTGGCTCTACGGCTGCTCTCCTTATTCTCCTGGGTCCTTTGCCTTCTATATTTCTTCCATTCCCTAGCACACTTGGTTTTTGCCTCCCTGCACCTTTGGGTTAACCATGGGCACATCCTGGCTTTTTCATTATTCCTGCTACCCTTGGGTACAAACCTCTCCTCAGCCTCCTTGCATTTTGTTGCTACATATTCCATCATCTCATTAACTGGCTTCCCTGCCAGTTCTCTGTCCCACTGAACCCCGTTCAGGAAGTTCCTCATTCCTATGTAGTCCCCTTTCTTGTAGTTTGGCTTCATTCGTCCTGGCCTTCCTGCTTCTCCCTCCATTTGTAGCTCTACTGTGTATTCGAAGCTTAAAACCACATGGTCACTGGCCCCAAGGGGTCTTTCATATGTGATGTCCTCGATATCTGCACTACTCAAGATGAATACTAAGTCCAGCCTTGCTGGTTCATCCTCTCCTCTCTCTCTTGTAGTGTCCCTTACGTGTTGGCACATGAAGTTTTCCAGTACCACCTCCATCATCTTAGCCCTCCATGTATCTTGGCCCCCATGTGCGTGTGTGTGTGTGTGTGTGTGTGTGTGTGTGTGTGTGTGTGTGTGTGTGTGTGTGTGTGTGTGTGTGTGTGTGTGTGTGTGTGTTTGTTTGTGTGTGTGTGTGTGTGTGTGTGTGTGTGTGTGTGTGTGTGTGTGTGTGTGTGTGTACTCACCTAATTGTACTCACCTAATTGTGGTTGCAGGGGTCGAGACTCAGCTCCTGGCCCCGCCTCTTCACTGATCGCTACTAGGTCCTCTCCCTCTCTGCTTCCTGAGCTTTGTCATACCTCTTCTTAAAACTATGTATGGTTCCTTCCTCCACTACTTCACTTGCTAGGCTATTCCACTTCCTGACGACTCTATGACTGAAGAAATACTTCCTAACGTCCCTGTGACTCGTCTGAGTCTTCAGCTTCCAGTTGTGACCCCTTGTTTCTGTGTCCCCTCTCTGGAACATCCTATCTCTGTCCACCTTGTCTATTCCCCGCAGTATCTTGTATGTCGTTATCATGTCTCCCCTGACCCTTCTGTCCTCCAGTGTCGTCAGTCCGATTTCCCTTAACCTTTCCTCGTACGACATTCCCTTGAGCTCTGGGACCAGCCTTGTTGCAAACCTTTGTACTTTGTCTAACTTCTTGACGTGCTTGACTAGGTGTGGGTTCCAGACTGGTGCTGCATACTCCAGTATGGGCCTAACATACACAGTGTACAGTGTCTTGAACGATTCCTTATTAAGCTATCGGAACGCTATTCTCAGGTTTGCCAGGCGCCCGTATGCTGCAGCAGTTATTTGGTTGATGTGTGCCTCCGGTGATGTGCTCGGTGTTATGGTCACCCCGAGGTCTTTCTCCCTGAGTGAAGTCTGTAGTCATTGTCCACCTAGCCTATACTCTGTCTGCGGTCTTCTATGTGTGTGTGTGTGTGTGTGTGTGTGTGTGTGTGTGTGTGTGTGTGTGTGTGTGTGTGTGTGTGTGTGTGTGTGTGTGTGTGTGTGTGTGTGCGTGATTTAAAACACTGTTAAATCCTTACAAAGATTTTCTTGCTTGTAAGGCATACCACAGGGGCCAGGTGGAGAGGCCAACTGGGGGGCCACGGGGAGGGGCCACGGGGAGGAGCCAGGGGGAAGGGGCTAGAGGGAGAGGCCAGGGGGGAGAGGCAAAACAGGAGATTCAATGGAAAGGTGTTGGGTGGATGGGAGAGGGAGGGACAGGGGAGACAATGACACGGAGTTGACCTGTCTCCTGGTTCCTGTTCCTCCTCCTCCTCCTGACTTCGGCTAGCAACCTCGCCTTTTGTCGCTAGGCTAAAGAAAAAAAAAGGTGGTATACCAGGCAATAAGACAGAAGAGAGATATCCATCTGACAAACCTGGCAGACAAGCTGGAAAGTTAGACAAGCAGTCAAGCAGGGAGGAGGCAGGCAGGCAGGGCAGGCAGGCAAGCAGGGAGGAGGCAGGCAGGTAGGGCAGGCAGGCAGGCAGGCAGGGAGGAGGCAGGCAGGCAAGCAGGGAGGAGGCAGGCAGGCAGGGCAGGCAGGCAAGCAGGGAGGAGGCAGGCAGGCAGGGAAGGCAGACAAGCAGCGAGGAGGCAGGCAGGCAGGCAGGGCAGGCAGGCAAGCAGGGAAGAGGCAGGCAGGCAGGGCAGGCAGGCAGACACGGCAGGCAGGCAGACACGGCAGGCAGGCAGACACGGCAGGCAGGCAGACACGGCAGGCAGGCAGACATGGCAGGCAGGCAGACACGGCAGGAAGGCAGGCAGGCAGACACGGCAAGCAGGCAGACACGGCAGGCAGGCAGACACGGCAAGCAGGCAGACACGGCAGGCAGGCAGACATGGCAGGCAGGCAGGGCAGACAGGGAGGGAACTAGAGTTCTCCATCTAGTTCATGAAGAACTTCTGTCAAGTGCTCAACACTCTGGCTGGCTACTGACTCACTGAACACTGAGTCGTATTGCCATTAAGTATCTCACTCATTTCTATATTGTCATCAGTCTATGTTCCCTCTCCTTTAATTCCAGGACCAATACTGGATGTTGTTTTCACCTGGATTCTCCAAATGAGGACAAAAAAATATTTTGGATTTTTTGTTTCAATTTCGCTTGTTTATAATTTGCTCCCTCCGTCTCTCCTGGATTCTATGGGATGCAAACAGTTTGAGCTCATTTCTCTCCATTTCTCTAATCGATGTTTCTTTTCGTTGTTCAGAAAATCTCCCATCTTTAAGAATTTCTGTGACCTGTCGTCTTCGTTTACAGAGGGCGCGTCTCTCCCTTTCCAACTTGATCTTTTTCTTCCTTCTTCCTCCAGTGCCACTGAGATTATCCACTCAAAGTACTGGGTCAGGACCACGTTAAACGTATTTTCTTCTCTGTGTATTTCAGTGAGATCGCTGGTCATTTGAACACGATTAATGTTCTTCATGTGAAAATTAAATTTGTTGAAGATCCATCATAAGTGAATGTATCTTGCTAGTTTGGACCAGTGAGTATGCAGGTCTGAACCGGTGTAGAGCTGTGGTCTGAGTTTACTGTCTTGGACAGTATTATGTACAATATTGTTAGTGAATACAAGGTCCAGATTATATTCTAGCCATGTCGGCACTGCTATCTACTGGAGAATCTTAGTTCTATTGAGTGAGAGTGTTCACCCAGACTGGTTCCAAGGCTTTGGCGAATTGTAGATATAAATCCAGATGTACTCCTGTAAACCCTTTTGGGGCCTAATTCCTAGACCTTTTGTGTATCCATAAGTTCTTACGCTACCCTCCACAGGCTGGATATGGGGTGCACAATAAAATAGCCACTTCAGTGGCAAAATCAATGCTGTCTTCCAGTTGTGGCGTCTTACACTGAAGTCACCGAGCAAGAAGACATTGCCAATTGATTGTGGAAGATTTTTCAGGGTAGAATTCGATTTGCAATAGTTGGTCTCTGCGCTGTTGGGAAAGCTTTATCTGATGGTTTGTGTACGAGATTGTGATTTTCAGTTTTAGCCGTCAGAACTTTGACTACATGGATTGTGGTGCTAAGTAATTCAGTATATACATGTATGTACAGACCGACAACCCCACCTTCCCTACCCAACCCCTGTGTGTGTTGTCCGCCGCACCTAAGTAGATTGTACCCAGCTGAACAAACTGGCAGTGAAGGGTGAGTAACTGAACAAACTGGGAGTGGGTAAAACATACTGGTGATTTAGTATGATGGTCCAGGGATGGGATGAGGATATTTCCAGTGTGGACTTAGGTAACCAGTTTTGATTTCATCAATCGTGAAGCCAGGCCCGTGTTGGCGAGGGGAAGGAACGTGTAGTCAGTTTATATATATATATATATATATATATATATATATATATATATATATATATATATATATATATATATATATATATATATATATATATATATACATATATTATTTTTTTATTAACACATCGGCCGATTCCCACCAAGGCAGGTTGGCCCGAGAAACGAAATCTTTCATCATTCACTCCATTACTGTCTTGCCAGAGGGGCGCTTTACACTACAGTTATAAAACTGCAACATTAACACCCTCCTTCAGAGTGTAGACACTGTACTTCCCATCTCCAGGACTCAAGTCCGGCCTGCCGGTTTCCCTGAATCCCTTCATAAATGTTACTTTGCTCAGACTCCAACAGCACGTCAAATATTAAAAACCATTTGTCTCCATTCACTCCTATCAAATACGGTCATGCACGCTTGCTGGAAGTCCAAGCCCCTCGCACACAAAACCTCTTTTACCCCCTCCCTTCCTAGGCCGACCCCTACCCCGCCTTCCCTCCACTACAGATTTATACACTCTCGATGTCATTCTGTTTTGTTCCATTCTCTCTACATGTCCGAACCACCTCAACAACCCTTCCTCAGCCCTCTGGATAATAGTTTTGGTAATCCCACACCTTCTCCTAATTTCCGAACTATGAATTCTCTGCATTATATTCACACTACACATTGCCCTCAGACATGACATCTCCACTGCCTCCAGCCTCCTGCTCGTTGCAACATTCATGACCCATGCTTCACACCCATACAAGAGTGTTGGTACAATTATACTCTCATACATTCCCCTTTTTGCTTCCACAGACAAAGTTCTTTGTCTCCACAGACTCCTAAGTGCACCACTCACACTTTTCCCCTCATCAATTCTGTGGTTCACCTCATCCTTCATAGACCCATCTGCTGACACGTCCACTCCCAAATCTCTGAATACATTCACCTCCTCCATACTCTCTCCCTCCAATCTGATATCCAGTCTTTCGTCACCTAATCTTTTTGTTGTCCTCATAAACTTACTCTTTGCTATATTCACTTTTAAATTTCTTCTTTTACATACCCTACCAAATTCATCCACCAACCTCTGCAACTTCTCTTCAGAATCTCCCAAGAGCACAGTGTCATCAGCAAAGAACAACTGTGACAACTCCCATTTTGTGTTTGATTCTTTATCTTTTAACTCCACGCCTCTTGCCAAGACCCTCGCATTCACTTCTCTTACAACCCCATCTATAAATATATTGAACAACCACGGTGACATCACACATCCTTGTCTAAGGCTTACTTTTACTGATAAATAATCTCCCTCTCTCCTACATACTCTAACCTGAGCCTCACTATCCTCGTAAAAACTCTTCACTGCTTTCAGTAACCTACCTCCTACACCATACACCTGCAACATCTGCCACATTGCCCCCATATCCACCCTGTCATACGCCTTTTCTGAATCCATAAATGCCACTAAAACCTCTTTACCTTTACCTAAATACTGTTCACCTATATTTTTCACTGTAAACACTTGGTCTACACACCCCCTACCTTTCCTAAAGCCTCCCTGTTCATCTGCTATCCTTTCAATAATTCTTTCAATAACAACTCTACCATACACTTTACCAGGTATACTCAACAGACTTCCCCTATAATTTTTGCACTCTCTTTTATCCCCTTTGCCTTTATACAAAGGAACTATGCATGCTCTCTGTGAATCCCTAGGTACCTTACCTTCTTCCATACATATATTAAATAATAGCACCAACCACTCCAAAACTATATCCCCTCCTGCTTTTAACATTTCTATCTTTATCCCATCAATCCCAGCTGCTTTACTCCCTTTCATTCTACCCACTTCCTCACGAACTTCCCCCATACACAACTGGCTCTTCCTCACTCCTATAAGATGTTATTCCTCCTTGCCCTATACACGAAATGACAGCTTCCCTATCTTCATCAATATTTAACAATTCCGTAAGATATTCCCTCCTTCCCGATACCTCTAACTCTCCATTTAATAACTCTACTCTCCTATTTTTAACTGTCAAATTAAAGAAGGGATACAACTTTAACAGACGGGTGAAGACACGAATATTAAACATGATCAGTGGCAGAAATAGGAAAAGTTTTGTGCAATATATATATATATATATATATATATATATATATATATATATATATATATATATATATATATATATATATATATATATATATTGCACAAAACTTTTCCTATTTCTGCCACTGATCATGTTTAATATTCGTGTCTTCACCCGTCTGTTAAAGTTGTATCCCTTCTTTAATTTATCCCTCTGCTAAATCCCGTCCCCACCACACATGGTTAATTTTATCCTCCCACCATACCTGGGGAGACACACACCTCCTACCCAACCTCCCTATTATCAATTATTTGACTCTTGACTACCTCACCCCCCTCCCTTACCCCGTGCTTATTCTGTGGATGCCTTTACTCCCTCTCCCCATCCCCCTCCATCCCCCTCCCTCTTCCCCTCCCCTCCCATCCCTCTCCCTCGCCCCCTCTCCCTCCCTTTACCCTTCCCTATACCTCTTCCCCTCCCCCCTCTCCTCCTCCCCTTTCCCTGCTAGTTAAGAACTAGTCAGTGCTAGCATCGGCATTAGTATTCAACGCCAGGAGCGTGTGTGTGTGTGTGTGTGTGTGTGTGTGTGTGTGTGTGCAGGTTCGATCCACCGCCCGCTAATCGCTTGGCAGACTTACTGCCTGACTGCAACTTACCCACCTGCCCAGGGGTACCACCAGGCCGCGTCCGTGCCCCGTGGTACTAGCGGACACTGCTACCCGGTACCCTGTACCCGGTACCCAGGAACCATTTCTCGGGTCAGGGGGCATCTAATGAGACGGAGAATGAAGCAGGATTCTCTCTCCCTCTCTCTCTCTCTCTCTCTCTCTCTCTCTCTCTCTCTCTCTCTCTCTCTCTCTCTCTCTCTCTCTCTCTCTCTCTCTCTCTCTCTCTCTCTCTCTCTCTATGGTCGTGGTCTTCCTCGAGTAGTGAACGGAGCATCGAACCTGCACAACATCGCAGCAGAATGACCCACACGATAATGCTACCCATTATTATTATTATTATTATTATTATTATTATTATTATTATTATTATTATTGATAGTGTTAGTGTTACTTAATATTATTATCAGCAATAGAAACACATAGTGACCTGGCCAAAAGAAGACTTAGATAAATTAACAGTTAAATGGGAACTCTGAAAGGTCTCAAAGAGAGCCTTAAGTCTAAATAGATGTTGATCCCAAGTATCAGACACCACAACAATATCATCCAGGTACGCTGCCGTGCCTTCAAGTCGTTTAATAGCCTGATGGATAAGTTTCTGGAATGAAGAGGGGAAGTTTTTAATTCCGAAGGGGGTAACTGTATATTGATAATGACCTCCTGGAATTACGAAGGCAGAGATTTTCTTCGCCTTATCTGTCAAAGGTACCTGATAGTAGCCTTTAAGGAGATCTAACTTGGACACAAAAGTAGCCTTACCCACAAAGTCAATTACGTCATCCAGACGAGGAAGAGGGTAAGCATCTGTAATTGTGACCTCGTTCACTTTACGGTAGTCTGTACACATACGAAACCCTCCATCAGCCTTCTTCACAAGGATGCACGGTGAAGCCCATGGACTAGACGACTCCTCCACTAACCCATGCTCTAACAGAAATTCTACTTCCTGCTGAAGTAGCTTCTGCTTTTCAGGATTAGCTCTGTAGGGGGAGAGTTTAATAGGTTTAGAGTTTCCCCCATCTACGTCATGATAACCTAAAGTACATTTTTTCGGCACATCCGAAAAAATATGAGGGTATGACTGTAGAAGCGCAGTTAAACTTGTTGCTTGAGTTTCAGATAATCCCTCCATTAAAGGGCTAGGATCCTTGAGGAGGACAGAGTTTGGAAGTTTGATATTAATTTCAGAAATAGAGTGCAAAGAGTCAGAGTCGTCCCCAGTGGTAGAGGACAGAGTCATTACTGGGACTTTATCTGGTGTATGGAAAGATTTTAATTTTTTTTTTATATTTTATTTAAGATTTTAATTGATTAATGTGGTAAGTTTTAGTTTTTGAGGTCTTATCAAGGGGAGCTACCACATAATTTACATCAGATAATTTACTTACAATCTGCATAGGTCCCGTAAATCTAGCTTTCAAGGTGTGGCCAGGTATAGGTTCCTGCACCAACACCTGTCTCCTGGATGGAAGGAGCGGAATTGTGCACTTCTGTCATACCTCTGTTTCATCTTACTTTGAGCTGCCTTCAGGTTAGCCTTGGCTAACTGACGTGCCACCTGCAACCTTGAAGACGGGTTGTAGAGTGTTGAGCTAACGTCTTCTCCCATCCATCCTTCTTTGAGCACCCGAAGAGGACCTCGTACATTGTGCCCAAAGATCAGCTCAAACGGACTCTACCTTGTAGACTCTTGCACCGTTTCTCGTACTGAGAACAGCAACAAAGGCAGTGATTCATCCCAGTCTGTAGGAAAATGCATGCAAAAAGTTCTCATCATGGTTTTTAACGTCTGATGGAATCTTTCCAAGGCGCCTTGGGACTGAGGATGATAGGCAGTGGATAAGTTGTGGATTATCCCTAACCTAGTTAATGCTTCCCTAAATGCTTTGGCAGTGAAGTTAGTACCTTGATCACTTTGAATAGATTTAGGAATGCCAAAACAAGAAATAAATCTGGTTAAAGCTTTGAGAATAGCTTTAGTATTAATACGGCGCATGGGAATTGCTTCAGGGTATCTAGTTACTCTATCCATAATGGTAAATAAATACTGATTTCCAGACTTTGACCTAGGTAGTGGACCTACACAGTCTATGATTAATTCTGCAAAAGGTTCTCCATCAGCAGGTATAGGCTGGAGAGGTGCAGGTTTAATAGAATGTCCAGGTTTCCCTACTTGCTAACATTCTCGGCAACACCGAATATGATTCTTCACATCCTGCTTTAATTTTGGCCAATAAAATTCTTTTGTGATTCTATATAATGTTTTAGTAATTCCTAGGTGACCTAATGAAGTATTATGAGCTATATTCAATATTTGAGGTCTAAACTTTGTTGGAACTACTAACCTGTCAGACAATTGCCGGCCCTCTATCTCCTTACCAGTCTCAGTGCAAATCAAATAATCGTTTTTAAGTTTATACTTGACCGGATGATCCGAAAAGGATTTACCCATGGCTGCCTGAAAAGCGAAATTCAAAGAAGGGTCCTTTCGTTGTTCCTCCCGGAAGGACAGTCCCTCGGGCATGGAAACAGATATCTGGCAATCCTGCTGCCCTTGAATAGGAAGGCTTGATCTGGGTCTGTTCTCTTGACCTACGAGGCCCTGGCCAGTTTTCCTCGTAAAACAAATTGGCTATTCCGAGATCGGAGTCGTCCAAGGATAGGCCAGCATCTCGCCAGACAACCCTTGGGATGTTGCCCGAGTTATGGCCAACATCGGAGAAGAATTAATCATTATGGGTTCAGGACATACACTAGCAGTGGTAATGTTATTACCCAGTAATAACATGGCATCTTTCATGGAGAATCCCTCGGATACACCCACAGTCAAGTATCCAGTGTAATATTTGCACTGTACATAAATTCTATGCAAGGGGACAGAATATATAGCTCCAAATGCTTCCAACAAAACAGAGGAATTTAAGGAGGTGTTCTTTGAAAGGGGTAATATTTCCTCTTATAAGTGAGCAATATGCTCCAGTATCTCTATAGGTACTGACTTCAGTTGTTTTTTTGAGTTTTCCTGAAGGGAAATACGACTCTGACAGTAATAAGGGGCCATCCCTTTCTCTATTTCTTTCAGGGGCATGTTACTAGGGATATTATAGATTTTCCCAATAGGCTGGGGTTTGTTTACCTGGAGTTTACCTGGAGAGAGTTCCGGGGGTCAACGCCCCCGCGGCCCGGTCTGTGACCAGGGGGCAGTTGGGACAGATGTGACCTACTTTGTTACACAGGAAGCAGACGACAGGCTTGCCCTTTACTCCCTGCTGACGTTGCAACTGGTGTCGCTCTGGCTGGTGTCTCTCTGGATACTGTTGTTCGAGTTACACTATATTGAGTGGTTTGTCTCTCACCAGGTGGACCATAAATTGAGAAGCGTGGCTCACCAGTTGACTTAGTTGGCTGACGTAGACGCTCTCCCTACGGCTGGCACTTCATCCTCCAAGGTTGACGATCTCTGCTCATGCCAGGCTGTTGAAAAGAGAGATGGGACCGCTCGGACAAGGAGCGGTTAGTTTCAAAAGTATCAGCCAACCTGGCTGCCTCCAATGCAGTGGTTAAGTCACAATCCTGCAGAAAGACTAACCTCTGGTCCCACAGACTCCAACAGGTTGTCAACCAGAATGAGCTGCACAAGATCATCGAAGGTAGCAACACCACTTGCTTTATACCAGCTGGTAAAAGCTTTAGTCTGCTGTCGCACAAAATCAACCAGGGATTGACCAAGCTGTCGCCTGCCTAACTTGAAAAGTTTCCTATACTTAGCTGGGATACATGTATATGCTCTCAAAACTGCGGTCTTCACCACTTCATAATAGGAAAAATCAGTGTCATTTAACACTGACGTAAATTCCTGAGCCTTACCAAACAATGCTGTGTGAACCAACGATGCCCAATGCTGTTCCGGCCACCTCAAGGCTCGAGCCTGATTTTCGAAAGCTTCGAAAAATTGTTCTGGTTCGGCCTCATTAAAGCGGGGAACAAGCTGTACTGCTTTCTGTAAACTAACGTCATTTACAAGTTGCGAAAACTGCCTTCTTTCTTTTTCCCTATCAAACTGTTCCTTGGCAAAAGCCCTCTGTTCCCTAGTCTGCTCAAGATTGATTTTCGCCAACGCCGCTGATTCGTCTTGAGACAACCCTGCTGCACTAGACTGACGATTTTGCTCCAGTGATGTATCATCTTCCTCCTGCTCGAACATCGGAGTTTTATTCCTGGCTCCCGTAGAGGGAGGAGTCTGATGTGCCATGTCTTCCCGAAGTTTGTCGGTGATCAGTGAACGTAGTTGCACAGCTGTGAGAGTGCGTTCGTAATCAATGCCAATGGAACGAGCAATTTGCCAACAATGCTGTAGGGACAATTTAGGCAAGTTAAATAAAGTATATGCCGACACCAGACGTCTGATTCGTCTAGGTGGCATACCCCAATGTATAAGTTATTTAAAACATACCCCGGCCGGGATTGAACCCGCTGTCAGAGAGTCTCAAAACTCTAGCCCGTCGCGTTAGCCACTAGACCAGCTAGCCACAATAAGATTCGTCCAACTAGGTATATTTCTACACCATAGGAAGGTTAGCACAGGCACCACTGTGACCACAAATGCAAGTGGTGCCTGTGCTAACCTTCCTATGGTGTAGAAAT
>NC_091301.1:12376285-12401738 GCF_038502225.1 Cherax quadricarinatus
TATCTCCTCTTCTTCCTCTCTACTCTACTACTATCTCTCTCTTCTTCCTCTCTACTCTACTACTATCTCTCTCTTCTTCCTCTCTACTCTACTACTATCTCTCTCTTCTTCCTCTCTACTCTACTACTATCTCTCTCTTCTTCCTCTCTACTCTACTACTATCTCCCTCTTCTTCCTCTCTACTCTACTACTATCTCTCTCTTCTTCCTCTCTACTCTACTACTATCTCCCTCTTCTTCCTCTCTAGTCTACTACTATCTCCCTCTTCTTCCTCTCTACTCTACTACTATCTCCCTCTTCTTCCTCTCTACTCTACTACTATCTCTCTCTTCTTCCTCTCTACTCTACTACTATCTCTCTCTTCTTCCTCTCTACTCTACTACTATCTCCCTCTTCTTCCTCTCTACTCTACTACTATCTCCCTCTTCTTCCTCTCTACTCTACTACTATCTCCCTCTTCTTCCTCTCTACTCTACTACTATCTCCCTCTTCTTCCTCTCTACTCTACTACTATCTCCCTCTTCTTCCTCTCTACTCTACTACTATCTCTCTTCTTCCTCTCTACTACTCTCTCCCTCTTCTTCCTCTCTACTCTACTACTATCTCTCTCTTCTTCCTCTCTACTCTACTACTATCTCTCTCTTCTTCCTCTCTACTCTACTACTATCTCCCTCTTCTTCCTCTCTACTCTACTACTATCTCTCTCTTCTTCCTCTCTACTCTACTACTATCTCCCTCTTCTTCCTCTCTACTCTACTACTATCTCTCTCTTCTTCCTCTCTACTCTACTACTATCTCTCTCTTCTTCCTCTCTACTCTACTACTATCTCCCTCTTCTTCCTCTCTACTCTACTACTATCTCTCTCTTCTTCCTCTCTACTCTACTACTATCTCCCTCTTCTTCCTCTCTACTCTACTACTATCTCTCTCTTCTTCCTCTCTACTCTACTACTATCTCTCTCTTCTTCCTCTCTACTCTACTACTATCTCTCTCTTCTTCCTCTCTACTCTACTACTATCTCCCTCTTCTTCCTCTCTACTCTACTACTATCTCTCTCTTCTTCCTCTCTACTCTACTACTATCTCTCTCTTCTTCCTCTCTACTCTACTACTATCTCTCTCTTCTTCCTCTCTACTCTACTACTATCTCCCTCTTCTTCCTCTCTACTCTACTACTATCTCTCTCTTCTTCCTCTCTACTCTACTACTATCTCTCTCTTCTTCCTCTCTACTCTACTACTATCTCTCTCTTCTTCCTCTCTACTCTACTACTATCTCCCTCTTCTTCCTCTCTACTCTACTACTATCTCCCTCTTCTTCCTCTCTACTCTGCTACTATCTCTCTCTTCTTCCTCTCTACTCTACTACTATCTCCCTCTTCTTCCTCTCTACTCTACTACTATCTCTCTCTTCTTCCTCTCTACTCTACTACTATCTCCCTCTTCTTCCTCTCTACTCTACTACTATCTCTCTCTTCTTCCTCTCTACTCTACTACTATCTCTCTCTTCTTCCTCTCTACTCTACTACTATCTCCCTCTTCTTCCTCTCTACTCTACTACTATCTCTCTCTTCTTCCTCTCTACTCTACTACTATCTCCCTCTTCTTCCTCTCTACTCTACTACTATCTCCCTCTTCTTCCTCTCTACTCTACTACTATCTCCCTCTTCTTCCTCTCTACTCTACTACTATCTCTCTCTTCTTCCTCTCTACTCTACTACTATCTCTCTCTTCTTCCTCTCTACTCTACTACTATCTCTCTCTTCTTCCTCTCTACTCTACTACTATCTCTCTCTTCTTCCTCTCTACTCTACTACTATCTCTCTCTTCTTCCTCTCTACTCTACTACTATCTCTCTCTTCTTCCTCTCTACTCTACTACTATCTCCCTTTTCTTCCTCTCTACTCTACTACTATCTCCCTCTTCTTCCTCTCTACTCTACTACTATCTCTCTCTTCTTCCTCTCTACTCTACTACTATCTCTCTCTTCTTCCTCTCTACTCTACTACTATCTCTCTCTTCTTCCTCTCTACTCTACTACTATCTCTCTCTTCTTCCTCTCTACTCTACTACTATCTCCCTCTTCTTCCTCTCTACTCTACTACTATCTCCCTCTTCTTCCTCTCTACTCTACTACTATCTCTCTCTTCTTCCTCTCTACTCTACTACTATCTCTCTCTTCTTCCTCTCTACTCTACTACTATCTCTCTCTTCTTCCTCTCTACTCTACTACTATCTCTCTCTTCTTCCTCTCTACTCTGCTACTATCTCTCTCTTCTTCCTCTCTACTCTACTACTATCTCTCTCTTCTTCCTCTCTACTCTACTACTATCTCTCTCTTCTTCCTCTCTACTCTACTACTATCTCTCTCTTCTTCCTCTCTACTCTGCTACTATCTCTCTCTTCTTCCTCTCTACTCTACTACTATCTCTCTCTTCTTCCTCTCTACTCTACTACTATCTCTCTCTTCTTCCTCTCTACTCTACTACTATCTCTCTCTTCTTCCTCTAGTATTTTTTTCAATTATATCCTCCAAGATTATCATTTATAACCTGCGAACACTTGGTCCGATCGGCTTCAAACTTTCCACGCTGGAGAACTATGATGAAAGTTAGACTCATGCAAAGGAAAGTTGAGAAGGTCAGGTGCCCTTTTTAATCCATTTTATAAAGCTGTGTCTGATTTTGGTGTTCATGCTTTTCCCGATCGGATTGAAACTTGCAACACTAGTGTTTCTTATTCAGCAGAAAATTTCAAATGTTATTTTAATGGGTCGGTGCAAATTTATTTATTTTGTTTTCAAAAATATTGTGGCATTTTTTATCGTGAGATAACGAAGGATTTTTCCTCATAGGAAATACTTGAATGTTTATTTGGGTGATGCGTCTTATAGGTGGGATGATACGTGCGTCGTTTGTACGGGAGTTTGAGGTAATCAGTCCCGCAGACTAGGGACTGATTACCTTAAAGTCCTCCTCCGATCGACACCATGCCCAGCCCTTCTAGGGTAGGGTAGGTGCCTGAGCCCGAGCCTTTAGCTCATAAGACTGTCATTCCCATTTGCCCCCTTGGGGCGGGGATGGCAGACCAGAGAGGCCTAGCTTGTGGCTAGGCCTGGGGACAGTTGGTCCCAAAGATGAGGAGGTACTTGTGCCTCCTCTCATGGGAGACTTAGGTCTCAGACACTCCCTAAAGAGGGAGCCAAGGCCGGGCCACCACTTGGAAAAGGCCCGGGCCGGGAGAGATACCGGCTAATATTTAATAATAATAATAATAAGTCCTCCTCCAGCTCTTCTTCCATCATTCATCACTTGGACTGATGAAGCCAGTGGCTAGAGAAACGCCCCCCCCCCCCCACACACACAGTAAAATCAACAACTTGCTGGTTTTCTCAGCCAGTTGTATCGTATAGTTTGTACAGATAACAATTTGCTAAGTTAGTAACATTGTTAATAAAGTTGAAATTATTCAGTTCCGTCCGATAATACGTCGCTGTTGTTGATAATCTTTTTTTTAAATTTCTAGAGAAAAGCGAAGAACAATTAACTAAGCAAATAGTTAAGTTTCCGAGCAAGAAATTAAGTAAGTGAAGCCACTGAGGACGGAAACGGATGAGTTGGCTTCAGTTATTTAGATTCTAAGACCTTCCCACTTGACTTCCTCACCAATCAGGAAACTAAAAAAAAAAATAGCAGGCATAAAGGATAACTCAGAATAAGACGAATATAAGGACGAGAATTCAAATGATCTTATGAATTCAGGATTATATACATGTAAATATATATATATATATATATATATATATATATATATATATATATATATATATATATATATATATATATATATATATATATATATATATATATATATATATATATATATATTACAAAAAACGCGATTTCTAATAAGCATAGAGATCTCCAGTGAATACTAGATAGAACTGCCCTTCTAGCATCCAGCCTGTTACTGGGTTTTCGTAACAAGTAGTCAGTATCCTGGTCCAATTATCCATTAGAATTCAATAAGAATTATTAGTGCTTCAGGATTACAACTGGTAGGCTACTAAAGAAATTAAAATTTAATAAGTTTATTAATAAACAAAATTGTCTAGGAGTATATTATCAAATTAAAATAAATTAATCAATTTAAATAAATTAATAATAATCACTTCTCTCGTGTACAGTAGTATTGTGCTGATGGCACATATCACATTTATACATCTTAAGTACCGTCTGGTACATTAACATTTAATAATACAATATACAAGTAAGTTTGTGTGTACGTGTGTAAGTGCTCTAAGTAGTTCGCTATGTCTCACGACTCGACTAGACTTAAATCAGTGACTGACAAAGTCCTCACATCGACTAACTTCTTGACCACCTGGAAATCAGAACAGCTTGCTTGAACAATAAAACAACTGTTAAGCCCAATAGCAATATAACAAGCAACTGCGACACAGAATCAGGAACAAGGAGATAATATAACGACACTAAGTAGGGACCATCAGCAGATCCTCCACAAAAGTCACAAAACTCCCATACTACCGAGTCTAAGTTCAGCATAAGAAAATCCCTGACTGTGACAGTACACAGATACCAGTACAAATTAGATCAGAAGCTACAGCTCAGGACCTGAGTTGCTCAGAGTGTCTATGAGACACACAACCTCAGTACAACTTCGAAAAATCACTAAGTCTAGACAATGTTCTGTGAACAGTTCTACAGAACCAACAACAAGAAAGCGACAGAAATGATCTTCCAACAAGGGCCAATAAGGGAGAGTTAGGCACGTCTTGTCAGGAATACGTCCAACCACCAAGAGAGTCTAGACCAGACTGACTACTCCAGGCGAGGTGTGAACACCCCCCCCTCGATCACGTGATAGCTCCATGGACAGTTGCTGCCCAGCAACACCGAGAAGCCGGCAGAGTAACGAGCCATAAGCGATAATTACAGTAGTTAGACAATCAAGACTTGAACTATGAGCACATAATAATAATATATGAATGTTACATCCTACCTAACAAAATTAACTAAGTCAAATAATAATATAAAGCAATATATTTACGATTTAGCTATTATCGCAAATATAAGCAATATAAAATTATACGAAAAGGTAATATACATTATATACATTGTGACCCATTCAGGGGTTGCAACAATATATATATATATATATATATATATATATATATATATATATATATATATATATATATATATATATATATATATATATATATATATATATATATATATATATATATATCCCACCGAGGCAGGGTGACCCAAAAAAGAAAGAAAATCCCCAAAAAGAAAATACTTTCATCATCATTCAACATTTTCACCACATGCACACATTATCACTGTTTTTGCAGAGGTGCTCAGAATACAACAGTCTAGAAGCATACACATATAAAGATACACAACATATCCCTCCAAACTGCCAATATCCCAAACCCCTCCTTTAAAGTGCAGGCATTGTACTTCCCATTTCCAGGACTCAAGTCCGACTATATGAAAATAACCGGTTTCCCTGAATCCCTTCACTAAATATTACCCTGCTCACACTCCAACAGATCGTCAGGTCCCAAGTACCATTCGTCTCCATTCACTCCTATCTAACACGCTCACGCACGCTTGCTGGAAGTCCAAGCCCCTTGCCCACAAAACCTCCTTTACCCCCTCTCTCCAACCCTTTCGAGGACGACCCCTACCCCGCCTTCGTTCCCCTATAGATTTATATGCTTTCCATGTCATTCTACTTTGATCCATTCTCTCTAAATGACCAAACCACCTCAACAACCCCTCTTCTGCCCTCTGACTAATACTTTTATTAACTCCACACCTTCTCCCAATTTCCACACTCCGAATTTTCTGCATAATATTTACACCACACATTGCCCTTAAACAGGACATCTCCACTGCCTCCAACCGTCTCCTCGCTGCTGCATTTACCACCCAAGCTTCACACCCATATAAGAGTGTTGGTACTACTATACTTTCATACATTCCCTTCTTTGCCTCCATAGATAACGTTTTTTGACTCCACATATACCTCAACGCACCACTCACCTTTTTTCCCTCATCAATTCTATGATTAACCTCATCCTTCATAAATCCATCCGCCGACACGTCAACTCCCAAGTATCTGAAAACATTCACTTCTTCCATACTCCTCCTCCCCAATTTGATATCCAATTTTTCTTTATCTAAATCATTTGATACCCTCATCACCTTACTCTTTTCTATGTTCACTTTCAACTTTCTACCTTTACACACATTCCCAAACTCATCCACTAACCATTTTGAATTTGATTCCCCAAAATTTAATCCCACCCCTCTCCCGAACACCCTAGCATTTACTTCCTTTACAACCCCATCTATAAATATATTAAACAACCATGGTGGCATTACACATCCCTGTCTAAGACCTACTTTTACCGGGAAGTAGTCTCCCTCTCTTCTACACACCCTAACCTGAGCCTCACTATCCTCATAAAAACTCTTTACAGCATTTAATAACTTACCACCTATTCCATATACTTGCAACATCTGCCACATTGCTCCTCTATCCACTCTATCATATGCCTTTTCTAAATCCACAAATGCAATAAAAACTTCCCTACCTTTATCTAAATACTGTTCATATATATGCTTCAATGTAAACACTTGATCTAATGCACTATATGCACTATAATTGAACAAATATTTTCTAAACTCCACTATCCTCGTCACTTCATCAGAGACTGCAGACGACGGGCATTAAACATCTTCAACACCCCCAGAGAAGACAATGCCGAGAAGAGACACATAGTCCTTCCCACCAACTCCATTGCCAAACATGTTTCCAACATCTTTGCCAAAACATCATTCCAAGTATCTACCTCCACAACCACGACCATCAAGGACATCACCAGTAGTAGACAGGACAAGCCTCCATCCTCTGCAGGGGTTTACATAATCCCTTGTAATGACTGCAACAAGTTATACGTGGGCGAAACATCAAGGGACCTCCAAACACGTATTTCAGAACACCAATACGCAAGCAGGTCTGACGACACAAGGAATGCCTGCGTACAACACCGTAATTCACACAACCACTTGATAAACTACAAAACTCAAGACTTATCGCCACAGAAGACAACACTCAATACCGAAGAATCCTGGAATCATCACTTATTTCTATATCCGACAACTTCAACCAGAATAGTGGCTTCTATAACATAGCTGAACCACTTGCCAAGAAACTTCTTCATCGCTATCCCACATAAGAACACTGTAGAAGGTCTGCTCACAAACTTATCCAATCTCCTTTTCAAGCTACCCAAGTTTTTAGACTCTATAACCCCACTCGGTACATCATCAGATGCAGCATTCTTCACATGACCTCAGCATTCTGAACCGGACTATAAATACTCGCGTTCCTTCCACCCCAGGTAGTTCTGTTTGTGACTTGAAAAAGCCCACTGTGTGGGCGAAACGTAGTCAATAAAGGATCACATTATACTGCATTTGTGTTTATATTTCCAAACACTTGATCTACACATCCCCTACCCACTCTGAAGCCTCCCTGCTCATCCGCAATCCTACATTCTGTCTTACCTCTAATTCTTTCAATTATAACCCTACCGTACACTTTTCCTGGTACACTCAGTAACCTTATTCCTCTATAATTTTTACAGTCTCTTTTGTCCCCTTTCCCTTTATATAAAGGGACTATACATGCTCTCCGCCAATCCCTAGGTACCTTCCCCTCTTTCATACATTTATTAAACAAAAGTACCAACCACTCCAACACTATATCCCCCCCTACTTTTAACATTTCTGTCATGATCCCATCAGTTCCAACTGCTTTACCCCCTTTCATTTTACGTAATGCCTCACGTACCTCCCCCACACTTACATTCTGCTCTTCTTCACCCCTAAAAGATGGTATACCTCCCTGACCAGTGCATGAAATTACTGCCTCTGTTTCTTCCTTAACATTTAAAAGTTCCTCAAAATATTCTCGCCATCTACCTAATACCTCCCTCTCCCCATCTACTAACTCACCTACTCTGTTTTTAACTGACAAATCCATACTTTCCCTAGGCTTTCTTAACTTGTTTAACTCACTCCACAATTTTTTCTTATTTTCATTAAAATTTCTTGACAGTGCCTCTCCCACTCTATCATCTGCTCTCCTTTTGCACTCTCTCACCACTCTCTTTACCTTTCTTTTACTCTCCATATACTCTGCTCTTCTTATAACACTTCTGCTTTGTAAAAACCTCTCATAAGCTACCTTTTTCTCTTTTATCACATCCTTTACTTCATCATTCCACCAGTCACTCCTCTTTCCTCCTGCCCCCACCCTCCTATAACCACAAACTTCTGCCCCACATTCTAATACTGCATTTTTAAAACTATTCCAACCCTCTTCAACCCTCCCACTACTCATCTTTGCACCAGCCCACCTTTCTACCAATAGTCGCTTATATCTCACCCGAACTTCCTCCTCCCTTAGTTTATACACTTTCACCTCCCTCTTACTTGTTGTTGCCACCTTCCTCTTTTCCCATCTACCTCTTACTCTAACTGTAGCTACAAGTAAATAATGATCCGATATATCAGTTGCCCCTCTATAAACATGTACATCCTGGAGCCTACCCATCAACCTTTTATCCACCAATACATAATCTAATAAACTACTTTCATTATGTGCTACATCATACCTTGTATATTTATTTATCCTCTTTTTCATAAAATATGTATTACTTATTACCAAATTTCTTTCTACACATAGCTCAATTAAAGGCTCCCCATTTACATTTACCCCTGGCACCCCAAATTTACCTACTACTCCCTCCATAACATTTTTACCCACTTTAGCATTGAAATCCCCAACCACCATTACTCTCACACTTGATTCAAAACTCCCCACGCATTCACTCAACATTTCCCAAAATCTCTCTCTCTCCTCTACACTTCTCTCTTCTCCAGGTGCATACACGCTTATTTTAACCCACTTTTCACATCCAATCTTTATTTTACTCCACATAATCCTCGAATTAATACATTTATAGTCCCTCTTTTCCTGCCATAGCTTATCCTTCAACATTATTGCTACTCCTTCTTTAGCTCTAACTCTATTTGAAACCCCTGACCTAATCCCATTTATTCCTCTCCACTGAAACTCTCCCACCCCCTTCAGCTTTGTTTCACTTAAAGCCAGGACATCCAGCTTCTTCTCATTCATAACATCCACAATCATCTCTTTCTTATCATCTGCACAACATCCACGCACATTCAGACTTCCCACTTTGACAATTTTCTTCTTCTTATTCTTTTTAGTAATCTTTACAGGAAAAGGGGTTACTAGCCCATTGTTCCCGGCATTTTAGTTGACTTTTACAACACGCATGGCTTACGGAGGAAAGATTCTTATTCCACTTCCCCATGGATATAAAAGGAAAAGTAATAAGACCAAGAACTATTAAGATAAAATCAAAGAAAACTCAGATGAGTGTGTATAAATAAATGTGTACATGTATGTGTAGTGTGACCTAAGTGTAAGTAGAAGTAGCAAGACATGCCTGTAATCTTGCATATTTATGAGACAGACAAAAGACATCAGCAATCCTACCATCATGTAAAACAATCACAGGCTTTCGTTTTACACTCACTTGGCAGGACGGTAGTACCTCCCTGGGTGGTTGCTGTCTACCAACCTACTAAAACTATATATATATATATATATATATATATATATATATATATATATATATATATATATATATATATATATATATATATATATATATATATATATATATATATATATATATATATATATATATATATATATATATTCCACAAGTATTCACAGACGTAGTTTGATTATTCATAAAATGTCTGATGCTGCTTACACCTATAGTGGAGAACACCTGTCTTACCTGGTGCTCTGTACTAGTAAACCCACTGCTCAAACCCACGATCCACGACCCTCGACCCACGACCCTCGACCCATAGCCCCCTTGTGAAGGCCCATAGCCTTCCCTCTCCTGACATTCACGTCCTGTGAGGCTTGATTGGTTCTGCTTCATGATGGACTGGTGGTGATGGTGATGGAGGAGGTGGTGATGGTGATGGAGGAGGGGAGGGATAATGACTGGTGGATGTGGTGGTAATTTCCACGTCAGGAAAACAGGACAAGTGTTTCCTGACAGGGAGGAGTGATGATGATGGAGGGTTGGTTATGATGGTGAAGGAGGGGATGCTGGTGATGGAGTGAGTGATGGTGAGGGAGGAAGTGATTGTGATGGAGTGGGTGATGACGAGACAGGAGGGGGTGAGATTGTGATGGAAGGGATGGTGGTAACTCAGGTGGTATCAAAGTGATGGTGACAGCAGACTATCAACACCAAGGTGCTCCAGCCAGCACCTTGGAGCTGAGGACACTTGCTGCCCTGAAGTGACTGTGTCGGCACACTCCGGCGTCTGTCCCAACATGTAGATTCTGATGGGCGTCCAGCAGCTTTGCCAGTCATGTGACTGTGTAGCTTGAACGTGACTGTTTTTTTAGCCACATTCTCAACGAACAACAATGAACATAATTTAAGAAACTCTTTAAAGTAATAGTTCCGACTGAGGAATCTTGAGAACATCGACTCTTAAGGGGCACGTCAGTTCCCCTGTCTCCTAATATCATGTTTATTTTTCACCTATATCTTGCCCATAAGGCAAATTATAGGGGAAAAATAACATATTATTAGAAGACAGGGAAACTCACGCACTGTTAAGTCCGAGTGAAAGATGAAAACAGAGTGTGATACGTGGCGACTGGTAGGTTTCAGTCTGTAGGTCAAACACACGAGAGATGATAACCTCCCTAATACGGTACGAACAGACCACGGAAGTGCTCATCCAGGCTTCTGCTGGATCATCACGCAGCTGCTGTGACATCCTGTGATGTATGCTGTTGTGTCAAGTGTCCCGTTGATGACTGCGTCTGCACGGGGCCAAGACTCTGCCAGACTCACCGTCAGAGCTGTATTGATGCCACCAGATTTTCTACCTGTGCCGGGTAGATACAAAGGAACATCAAAAAAAGTTCCACCTCGTATATATTTCCTCATGATTTAAAAAGACACGTTGAGCAAATACTAGGACATATTTATTAGAAAAAGTTTCGGTCTTGGGACCGAATAAATATATCCTAATATTGCTCACATGTCTTTTAAAATTGCTGGACTATTATGACTTGGTCTTAGACACACTGGAAGATAAGCAAAATGCAGCAGTGTACAATGACTTTTAGGATGTCTTCCCCTTCCATCCACCTCTTTCTCTCCCTCCTCCTCCTCCTCCTCTTGAGGGAGGCCTACCATGGCCTCTCAGCGCCCCAGGCTGAGATGGGACCTCAGATAAGCTCATTCAGTAGACCTCCCCACCACAATAACTTAACCTGCTCCACCTGCTCCCACGTCTGAACACAGTAGACCTCCCCACCACAATAACTTATCCGCCTCCACCTGCTCCCACGTCTGAACACAGTAGACCTCCCCACCACAATAACTTATCCTGCTCCACCTGCTCCCACGTCTGAACACAGTAGACCTCCCCACCACAATAACTTATCCGCCTCCACCTGCTCCCACGTCTGAACACAGTAGACCTCCCCACCACAATAACTTATCCTGCTCTACCTGCTCCCACGTCTGAACACAGTAGACCTCCCCACCACAATAACTTAACCTGCTCCACCTGCTCCCACGTCTGAACACAGTAGACCTCCCCACCACAATAACTTAACCTGCTCCACCTGCTCCCACGTCTGAACACAGTAGACCTCCCCACCACAATAACTTATCCGCCTCCACCTGCTCCCACGTCTGAACACAGTAGACCTCCCCACCACAATAACTTAACCTGCTCCACCTGCTCCCACGTCTGAACACAGTAGACCTCCCCACCACAATAACTTATCCGCCTCCACCTGCTCCCACGTCTGAACACAGTAGACCTCCCCACCACAATAACTTATCCGCCTCCACCTGCTCCCACGTCTGAACACAGTAGACCTCCCCACCACAATAACTTATCCGCCTCCACCTGCTCCCACGTCTGAACACAGTAGACCTCCCCACCACAATAACTTATCCGCCTCCACCTGCTCCCACGTCTGAACACAGTAGACCTCCCCACCACAATAACTTAACCTGCTCCACCTGCTCCCACGTCTGAACACAGTAGACCTCCCCACCACAATAACTTATCCGCCTCCACCTGCTCCCACGTCTGAACACAGTAGACCTCCCCACCACAATAACTTATCCTGCTCCACCTGCTCCCACGTCTGAACACAGTAGACCTCCCCACCACAATAACTTATCCGCCTCCACGTCTTCTCACGTCTAGAATTCCAAATAAATATAACAAATAATGATACAAACAATATTTACTAAATATAAGCAGTTCTTACAAAATTATTTGACATATATTCCATGTATTTTAAAAAGCCTTACTGGCATTTATGACATTTAAGGCACACTGAAACTGCATGAATAACTCATTACGACTGTGACCAGTTATAATCATGTAAATAGCGCATTGCCACTGTAACTTGTTCATCCATCAAAACTTTGCTGCCCAATCCCACGACCCATTATGTACCTCTGTAATGTTGAGATACAGTCCCTCGACCCATTATGTACCTCTGTAATGTTGAGATACAGCCCCTCAACCCATTACGTACCTCTGTAATGTCGAGGTACAGTCCCTCGACCCATCACGTACCTCTATAATGTCGAGGTACAGTCCCTCGACCCATTACGTACCTCTGTAATGTCGAGGTACAGTCCCTCGACCCATTACGTACCTCTATAATGTCGAGGTACAGTCCCTCGACCCATTACGTACCTCTGTAATGTCGAGGTACAGTCCCTCGACCCATCACGTACCTCTATAATGTCGAGGTACAGTCCCTCGACCCATTACGTACCTCTATAATGTCGAGGTACAGTCCCTCGACCCATTACGTAAATCTGTAATCTTTTGACTACCACGCACAGGATGGTAATGGCGCTCGTAATCAAGATATATAAGTGAACCTGAGCATAAACCTACGTTGTAGTGTACACTTGCATAGTTAAAGTTACATTATTTGAATGATAAATCTGATGTAATTACATTGGGTGAAGGTAAGATAAGTGAATATATGTTTCTTTTTTTTTTAAGAAATCAAACTCTGTGTAGCGAAACAAAGCTAAATTAATGGGTTGTTTTAGCTGCGAAATTCAGTTTTATTTTTGGGGGGGGAGGGGGGGAGATGGTTGAAATAAAGTGGGGACAATGCTGGCTGGAAACTGGACCAGCAGGATGCTTGTACTCACCTGTTTATGGTTGCAGGGGTCGATTCAGAGCTCCTGGCCCCGCCTCTTTGCTACTAGGTCCAAGTGCTTTATCGTACCTCCTCTGTGTTTGACAGTTGTGTGAGTTGGACCGGCCTAGCACGGTTTGTAAGACAATATTTTTTTTTTACCAACCTTGAAATATTAGGCTTCCTGCTGAGCCTTTTGTGTTATTGTGTTCGCTTTATGTCATAAAGATAGCTCTCTCTCTCTCTCTCTCTCTCTCTCTCTCTCTCTCTCTCTCTCTCTCTCTCTCTCTCTCTCTCTCTCTCTCTCTCTCTCTATTATTCCAATTTTTATTGTGTCACGGTATTCTTTTCTTGTTTGACTCACACACATTATTATTTAATGAATTAACCCATTCATTCAATCATTCATTCATTCATTCATTCATTCACTTATTCATTCATTCATTCATTCATTCACTTATTCATTCATTCATTCATTCATTCATTCTTAGTGTCTCTCATTATCTGTCTCATTCATTCATTCATTCATTCTTAGTGCCTCTCATTATCTGTCTCATTCATTCATTCATTCATTCTTAGTGCCTCTCATTATCTGTCTCATTCATTCATTCATTCATTCTTAGTGTCTCTCATTATCTGTCTCATTCATTCATTCATTCAGTCTCTCATTATCTGTCTCATTCATTCATTCATTCAGTGTCTCATTATCTGTCTCATTCATTCATTCTCTGTGTTTCTCATTATGTTTTTCATTCACTCATATTTTTAATTTCTGTAAGTTTAAGTACAGGTATACATAAGAACAGTTATCATACAGTTATCATACAGTTACCATACAGTTATCATACAGTTACCATACAGTTACCATACAGTTATCATACAGTTACCATACAGTTATCATACAGTTATCATACAGTTATCATACAGTTATCATACAGTTACCATACAGTTATCATACAGTTACCATACAGTTACCATACAGTTATCATACAGTTACCATACAGTTACCATACAGTTATCATACAGTTATCATACACTTATCATACAGTTATCATACAGTTACCATACAGTTATCATACAGTTATCATACAGTTATCATACAGTTATCATACAGTTATCATACAGTTACCATACAGTTACCATACAGTTATCATACAGTTATCATACAGTTACCATACAGTTACCATACAGTTACCATACAGTTACCATACAGTTATCATACAGTTATCATACAGTTACCATACAGTTATCATACAGTTACCATACAGTTATCATACAGTTATCATACAGTTATCATACAGTTATCATACAGTTATCATACAGTTATCATACAGTTACCATACAGTTATCATACAGTTATCATACAGTTACCATACAGTTACCATACAGTTACCATACAGTTACCATACAGTTATCATACAGTTATCATACAGTTACCATACAGTTATCATACAGTTATCATACAGTTATCATACAGTTATCATACAGTTATCATACAGTTACCATACAGTTACCATACAGTTATCATACAGTTATCATACAGTTATCATACAGTTATCATACAGTTATCATACAGTTACCATACAGTTACCATACAGTTATCATACAGTTACCATACAGTTACCATACAGTTATCATACAGTTATCATACAGTTATCATACAGTTATCATACAGTTATCATACAGTTATCATACAGTTACCATACAGTTATCATACAGTTATCATACAGTTATCATACAGTTACCATACAGTTATCATACAGTTATCATACAGTTACCATACAGTTATCATACAGTTATCATACAGTTATCATACAGTTACCATACAGTTATCATACAGTTATCATACAGTTATCATACAGTTACCATACAGTTATCATACAGTTATCATACAGTTATCATACAGTTATCATACAGTTACCATACAGTTATCATACAGTTATCATACAGTTACCATACAGTTATCATACAGTTACCATACAGTTATCATACAGTTATCATACAGTTACCATACAGTTATCATACAGTTACCATACAGTTATCATACAGTTATCATACAGTTATCATACAGTTATCATACAGTTATCATACAGTTATCATACAGTTATCATACAGTTATCATACAGTTACCATACAGTTATCATACAGTTACCATACAGTTATCATACAGTTATCATACAGTTATCATACAGTTATCATACAGTTACCATACAGTTACCATACAGTTATCATACAGTTACCATACAGTTATCATACAGTTACCATACAGTTATCATACAGTTATCATACAGTTATCATACAGTTATCATACAGTTACCATACAGTTACCATACAGTTATCATACAGTTACCATACAGTTATCATACAGTTACCATACAGTTATCATACAGTTATCATACAGTTATCATACAGTTATCATACAGTTACCATACAGTTACCATACAGTTATCATACAGTTATCATACAGTTATCATACAGTTATCATACAGTTATCATACAGTTATCATACAGTTATCATACAGTTATCATACAGTTATCATACAGTTACCATACAGTTATCATACAGTTATCATACAGTTATCATACAGTTATCATACAGTTACCATACAGTTATCATACAGTTATCATACAGTTATCATACAGTTATCATACAGTTACCATACAGTTACCATACAGTTATCATACAGTTATCATACAGTTATCATACAGTTATCATACAGTTATCATACAGTTATCATACAGTTACCATACAGTTATCATACAGTTATCATACAGTTATCATACAGTTACCATACAGTTATCATACAGTTATCATACAGTTATCATACAGTTACCATACAGTTATCATACAGTTACCATACAGTTATCATACAGTTATCATACAGTTACCATACAGTTATCATACAGTTACCATACAGTTATCATACAGTTATCATACAGTTATCATACAGTTACCATACAGTTATCATACAGTTATCATACAGTTATCATACAGTTATCATACAGTTACCATACAGTTATCATACAGTTATCATACAGTTATCATACAGTTACCATACAGTTATCATACAGTTATCATACAGTTACCATACAGTTACCATACAGTTACCATACAGTTATCATACAGTTATCATACAGTTACCATACAGTTATCATACAGTTACCATACAGTTATCATACAGTTATCATACAGTTATCATACAGTTACCATACAGTTATCATACAGTTATCATACAGTTATCATACAGTTACCATACAGTTATCATACAGTTATCATACAGTTATCATACAGTTATCATACAGTTATCATACAGTTATCATACAGTTATCATACAGTTATCATACAGTTATCATACAGTTACCATACAGTTATCATACAGTTACCATACAGTTATCATACAGTTATCATACAGTTATCATACAGTTATCATACAGTTACCATACAGTTATCATACAGTTACCATACAGTTATCATACAGTTACCATACAGTTATCATACAGTTATCATACAGTTATCATACAGTTATCATACAGTTACCATACAGTTATCATACAGTTATCATACAGTTATCATACAGTTACCATACAGTTATCATACAGTTACCATACAGTTATCATACAGTTACCATACAGTTATCATACAGTTATCATACAGTTATCATACAGTTATCATACAGTTACCATACAGTTATCATACAGTTACCATACAGTTATCATACAGTTATCATACAGTTATCATACAGTTATCATACAGTTATCATACAGTTATCATACAGTTATCATACAGTTATCATACAGTTATCATACAGTTACCATACAGTTATCATACAGTTACCATACAGTTATCATACAGTTATCATACAGTTATCATACAGTCATACATACCATACAGTTACCATACAGTTATCATACAGTACCATACAGTTATCATACAGTTATCATACAGTTATCATACAGTTATCATACAGTTATCATACAGTTATCATACAGTTATCATACAGTTATCATACAGTTATCATACAGTTATCATACAGTTATCATACAGTTATCATACAGTTTCATACAGTTATCATACAGTTATCATACAGTTATCATACAGTTATCATACAGTTATCATACAGTTATCATACAGTTATCATACAGTTATCATACAGTTATCATACATACAGTTATCATACAGTTATCATACAGTTATCATACAGTTATCATACAGTTATCATACAGTTATCATACAGTTATCATACAGTTATCATACAGTTATCATACAGTTATCATACAGTTATCATACAGTTATCATACAGTTATCATACAGTTATCATACAGTTATCATACAGTTATCATACAGTTATCATACAGTTATCATACAGTCATACAGTTCATACAGTTATCATACAGTTATCATACAGTTATCATACAGTTATCATACAGTTATCATACAGTTATCATACAGTTATCATACAGTTATCATACAGTTACCATACAGTTATCATACAGTTATCATACAGTTATCATACAGTTATCATACAGTTATCATACAGTTATCATACAGTTATCATACAGTTATTACCATACAGTTATCATACAGTTATCATACAGTTATCATACAGTTATCATACAGTTATCATACAGTTATCATACAGTTATCATCATACAGTTATCATACAGTTATCATACAGTTATCATACAGTTATCATACAGTTACCATACAGTTATCATACAGTTATCATACAGTTATCATACAGTTATCATACAGTTATCATACAGTTATCATACAGTTACCATACAGTTATCATACAGTTATCATACAGTTATCATACAGTTATCATACAGTTATCATACAGTTATCATACAGTTATCATACAGTTATCATACAGTTATCATACAGTTATCATACAGTTATCATACAGTTACCATACAGTTATCATACAGTTATCATACAGTTATCATACAGTTATCATACAGTTATCATACAGTTATCATACAGTTATCATACAGTTATCATACAGTTATCATACAGTTATCATACAGTTATCATACAGTTACCATACAGTTATCATACAGTTATCATACAGTTATCATACAGTTATCATACAGTTACCATACAGTTATCATACAGTTATCATACAGTTATCATACAGTTATCATACAGTTATCATACAGTTATCATACAGTTATCATACAGTTATCATACAGTTATCATACAGTTATCATACAGTTATCATACAGTTACCATACAGTTATCATACAGTTATCATACAGTTATCATACAGTTATCATACAGTTATCATACAGTTATCATACAGTTATCATACAGTTACCATACAGTTATCATACAGTTATCATACAGTTATCATACAGTTATACCATACAGTTATCATACAGTTACCATACAGTTATCATACAGTTATCATACAGTTATACCATACAGTTATCATACAGTTATCATACAGTTATCATACAGTTATCATACAGTTATCATACAGTTATCATACAGTTATCATACAGTTATCATACAGTTATCATACAGTTATCATATCATACAGTTATCATACAGTTATCATACAGTTATCATACAGTTATCATACAGTTACCATACATCATACAGTTATCATACAGTTACCATACAGTTATCATACAGTTACCATACAGTTATCATACAGTTATCATACAGTTATCATACAGTTATCATACAGTTACAGTTATCATACAGTTATCATACAGTTATCATACAGTTATCATACAGTTATCATACAGTTACAGTTATCATACAGTTACCATACAGTTATCATACAGTTATCATACAGTTATCATACAGTTATCATACAGTTACCATACAGTTATCATACAGTTACCATACAGTTATCATACAGTTATCATACAGTTATCATACAGTTATCATACAGTTATCATACAGTTATCATACAGTTATCATACAGTTATCATACAGTTAGCATACAGTTATCATACAGTTATCATTATCATACAGTCATACAGTTCATACAGTTATCATACAGTTATCATACAGTTATCATACAGTTATCATACAGTTATCATACAGTTATCATACAGTTATCATACAGTTATCATACAGTTATCATACAGTTATCATACAGTTATCATACAGTTACCATACAGTTATCATACAGTTACCATACAGTTATCATACAGTTATCATACAGTTATCATACAGTTATCATACAGTTACCATACAGTTATCATACAGTTATCATACAGTTATCATACAGTTATCATACAGTTATCATACAGTTATCATACAGTTATCATACAGTTATCATACAGTTATCATACAGTTATCATACAGTTATCATACAGTTATCATACAGTTATCATACAGTTATCATACAGTTACCATACAGTTATCATACAGTTATCATACAGTTATCATACAGTTACAGTTATCATACAGTTACAGTTATCATACAGTTATCATACAGTTATCATACAGTTATCATACAGTTATCATACAGTTATCATACAGTTATCATACAGTTACCATACAGTTATCATACAGTTATCATACAGTTATCATACAGTTATCATACAGTTACCATACAGTTACCATACAGTTATCATACAGTTATCATACAGTTATCATACAGTTATCATACAGTTACCATACAGTTATCATACAGTTATCATACAGTTATCATACAGTTATCATACAGTTATCATACAGTTATCATACAGTTACCATACAGTTACCATACAGTTACCATACAGTTACCATACAGTTATCATACAGTTACCATACAGTTATCATACAGTTATCATACAGTTATCATACAGTTATCATACAGTTATCATACAGTTATCATACAGTTATCATACAGTTATCATACAGTTATCATACAGTTACCATACAGTTACCATACAGTTATCATACAGTTATCATACAGTTACCATACAGTTATCATACAGTTATCATACAGTTACCATACAGTTACCATACAGTTATCATACAGTTATCATACAGTTATCATACAGTTATCATACAGTTATCATACAGTTATCATACAGTTATCATACAGTTATCATACAGTTATCATACAGTTATCATACAGTTATCATACAGTTACCATACAGTTATCATACAGTTACCATACAGTTATCATACAGTCATACAGTTATCATACAGTTATCATACAGTTATCATACAGTTATCATACAGTTATCATACAGTTATCATACAGTTATCATACAGTTATCATACAGTATCATACCATACAGTTACAGTTATCATACAGTCATACAGTTATCATACAGTTATCATACAGTTATCATACAGTTATCATACAGTTAGTTACCATACAGTTACCATACAGTTATCATACAGTTATCATACAGTTATCATACAGTTATCATACAGTTATCATACAGTTATCATACAGTTATCATACAGTTATCATACAGTTATCATACAGTTATCATACAGTTATCATACAGTTATCATACAGTTATCATACAGTTATCATACAGTTATCATACAGTTACCATACAGTTATCATACAGTTATCATACAGTTATCATACAGTTACCATACAGTTACCATACAGTTATCATACAGTTATCATACAGTTACCATACAGTTATCATACAGTTATCATACAGTCATACAGTTCATACAGTTATCATACAGTTATCATACAGTTATCATACAGTTATCATACAGTTACAGTTATCATACAGTTATCATACAGTTATCATACAGTTATCATACAGTTATCATACAGTTACAGTTATCATACAGTTACAGTTATCATACAGTTATCATACAGTTATCATACAGTTATCATACAGTTATCATACAGTTATCATACAGTTATCATACAGTTATCATACAGTTATCATACAGTTATCATACAGTCATACAGTTATCATACAGTTATCATACAGTTATTATACAGTTACCATACAGTTATCATACAGTTATCATACAGTTACCATACAGTTATCATACAGTTACCATACAGTTATCATACAGTTATCATACAGTCATACATCATACAGTTATCATACAGTTATCATACAGTTATCATACAGTTATCATACAGTTATCATACAGTTATCATACAGTTATCATACAGTTATCATACAGTTACCATACAGTTACCATACAGTTATCATACAGTTATCATACAGTTATCATACAGTTATCATACAGTTATCATACATCATACAGTTATCATACAGTTACAGTTATCATACAGTTATCATACAGTTATCATACAGTTATCATACAGTTATCATATCATACAGTTATCATACAGTTATCATACAGTTATCATACAGTTACCATACAGTTATCATACAGTTATCATACAGTTATCATACAGTTATCATACAGTTATCATACAGTCATACAGTTATCATACAGTTATCATACAGTTAGTTCATACAGTTATCATACAGTTATCATACAGTTACCATACAGTTCATACAGTTATCATACAGTTATCATACAGTTATCATACAGTTATCATACAGTTATCATACAGTTATCATACAGTTATCATACAGTTATCATACAGTTACCATACAGTTATCATACAGTTATCATACATCATACAGTTATCATACAGTTATCATACAGTTCATACATACAGTTATCATACAGTTATCATACAGTTACCATACAGTTACCATACAGTTATCATACAGTTATCATACAGTTATCATACAGTTATCATACAGTTACCATACAGTTATCATACAGTTATCATACAGTTATCATACAGTTATCATACAGTTATCATACAGTTATCATCATACAGTTACCATACAGTTATCATACAGTATCATACAGTTATCATACAGTTATCATACAGTTATCATACAGTTATCATACAGTTATCATACAGTTACAGTTCATACAGTTATCATACAGTTACCATACAGTTATCATACAGTTATCATACAGTTATCATACAGTCATACAGTTACCATACAGTTATCATACAGTTATCATACAGTTATCATACAGTTATCATACAGTTATCATACAGTTATCATACAGTTATCATACAGTTACCATACAGTTATCATACAGTTATCATACAGTTACATACAGTTATCATACAGTTATCATACAGTTATCATACAGTTATCATACAGTTACCATACAGTTATCATACAGTTATCATACAGTTATCATACAGTTATCATACAGTTATCATACAGTTATCATACAGTTATCATACAGTTATCATACAGTTATCATACAGTTATCATACAGTTATCATACAGTTATCATACAGTTATCATACAGTTATCATACAGTTATCATACAGTTATCATACAGTTATCATACAGTTATCATACAGTCATACAGTTATCATACAGTTATCATACAGTTATCATACAGTTATCATACAGTTATCATACAGTTATCATACAGTTATCATACAGTTACCATACAGTTATCATACAGTTATCATACAGTTATCATACAGTTATCATACAGTTATCATACAGTTATCATACAGTTATCATACAGTTATCATACAGTTATCATACAGTTATCATACAGTTATCATACAGTTATCATACAGTTATCATACAGTTACCATACAGTTATCATACAGTTATCATACAGTTATCATACAGTTATCATACAGTTATCATACAGTTATCATACAGTTATCATACAGTCATACAGTTATCATACAGTTATCATACAGTTATCATACTGTTATCATACAGTTACCATACAGTTATCATACAGTTATCATACAGTTATCATACAGTTATCATACAGTTATCATACAGTTATCATACAGTTATCATACAGTTATCATACAGTTACCATACAGTTATCATACAGTTATCATACAGTTATCATACAGTTATCATACAGTTATCATACAGTTATCATACAGTTATCATACAGTTATCATACAGTTACCATACAGTTATCATACAGTTATCATACAGTTACCATACAGTTACCATACAGTTATCATAGTTACCATACAGTTATCATACAGTTATCATACAGTTACCATACAGTTATCATACAGTTATCATACAGTTATCATACAGTTACCATACAGTTATCATACAGTTATCATACAGTTATCATACAGTTATCATACAGTTACCATACAGTTATCATACAGTTACCATACAGTTACCATACAGTTATCATACAGTTATACAGTTATCATACAGTTATCATACAATTATCATACAGTTATCATACAGTTATCATACAGTTACCATACAGTTACCATACAGTTATCATACAGTTATCATACAGTTATCATACAGTTATCATACAGTTATCATACAGTTACCATACAGTTATCATACAGTTACCATACAGTTACCATACAGTTATCATACAGTTATCATACAGTTACCATACAGTTATCATACAGTTATCATACAGTTACCATACAGTTATCATACAGTTATCATACAGTTACCATACAGTTATCATACAGTTATCATACAGTTACCATACAGTTACCATACAGTTATCATAGTTACCATACAGTTATCATACAGTTATCATACAGTTACCATACAGTTATCATACAGTTATCATACAGTTATCATACAGTTACCATACAGTTATCATACAGTTATCACACAGCAGGATAACCCAAAAAAGTTAGTGACTTATTTCTACTGGAGGTCATAGTAATATCATAACTATGTTGACTATGTTAGTTATCATAGCCTCCTATGATAACTTTGCTAGTTATCATAACCTCCTATGATAACTTTGCTAGTTATCATAGCCTCCTATGATAACTATGCTAGCTATCATAGCCTCCTATGATAACTATGCTAGTTATCATAGCCTCCTATGAAAACTTTGCTAGTTATCATAGCCTCCTATGATAACTATGCTAGTTATCATAGCCTCCTATGATAAGTATGCTAGTTATCATAGCCTCCTATGATAACTATGCTAGTTATCATAGCCTCCTATGATAACTATGCTAGTTATCATAGCCTCCTATGATAACTATGCTAGTTATCATAGCCTCCTATGATAACTATGCTAATTACCATAGCCTCCTAAGATAACTACGCATGTTATCATAGCCTCCTAAGATAGCTAAGCATGTTATCATAGCCTCCTAAGATAACTAAGCATGTTATCATAGCCTGCTAAGATAACTAAGCATGTTATCATAGCCTCCTAAGATAACTACGCATGTTACCATGGCCTCCTAAGATAACTAAGCATGTTATCATAGCCTCCTAAGATAACTAAGCATGTTATCATAGCCTGCTAAGATAACTACGCAAGTTATCATAGCCTCCTAAGATAACTAAGCATGTTATCATAGCTTCCTAAGATAACTAAGCATGATATCATAGCCTGCTTAGATAACTAAGCATGTTATCATAGCCTGCTAAGATAACTACGCATGTTATCATAGCCTGCTAAGATAACTAAGCATATTATCATAGCCTCCTAAGATAACTAAGCATGTTATTATAGCCTGCTAAGATAACTAAGCATGTTATCATAGCCTCCTAAGATAACTAAGCATGTTATCATAGCCTCCTAAGATAACTAAGCATGTTATCATAGCCTCCTAAGATAACTAAGCATGTTATCATAGCCTGCTAAGATAACTAAGCATGTTATCATAGCCTGCTAAGATAACTAAGCATGTTATCATAGCCTGCTAAGATAACTAAGCATGTTATCATAGCCTGCTAAGATAACTAAGCATGTTATCATAGCCTGCTAAGATAACTAAGCATGTTATCATAGCCTGCTAAGATAACTAAGCATGTTATCATAGCCTGCTAAGATAACTAAGCATGTTATCATAGCCTGCTACGATGGGTCTGCTGGAGAATAAGAGAATGAGTCACACCGACACTAACCTGAGGAGACGGGAAAATAGAGGAGAATTAGTCAAGAAGCAGCTGGAAGAGGAGAATTAAGGAAAAAGGGGAAGATTAAAGCAGAGACATAGAGTAAAAAAAGAGAAAGTTAGGCATGGGAGAGAATGTAGAATATAGGTTACTTTGTCTGAACTTTCTTGGTGTTATCCTGGGTAATGTACACTGTGTATGATAATGTACACTGTGTATGATAATGT
>NC_091301.1:12401838-12409338 GCF_038502225.1 Cherax quadricarinatus
GACCACTGTGTGGGAGACCACTGTGTGGGAGACCACTGTGTGGGAGACCACTGTGTGGGTGACCACTGTGTGGGTGACCACTGTGTGGGAGACCACTGTGTGGGTGACCACTGTGTGGGAGACCACTGTGTGGGTGACCACTGTGTGGGAGATCACTGTGTGGGTGACCACTGTGTGGTTGATCACTGTGTGGGAGACCACTGTGTGGGTGACCACTGTTTGGGAGACCACTGTGTGGGTGACCACTGTGTGGGTGACCACTGTGTGGGAGACCACTGTGTGGGTGACAACTGTGTGGGAAACCACTGTGTGGGTGACCACTGTGTGGGTGACCACTGTGTGCGTGACCACTGTGTGGGTAACCACTGTGTGCGTGACCACTGTGTGGGAGACCACTGTGTGGGAGACCACTGTGTGGGTGACCACTGTGTGGGTGACCACTGTGTGGGAGACCACTGTGTAGGTGACCAGTGTGTGGGTGACCACGGTGTGGGAGACCACTGTGTGGGTGACCACTGTCTGGGAGACCACTGTGTTGGTGACCACTGAGTGGGAGACCACTGTGTGGGTGACCACTGTGTGAGTGACCACTGTGTGGGAGACCACTGTGTGGGTGACCACTGTATGGGAGACTACCGTGTGGGTGACCACTGTGTGCGTGACCACTGTGTGGGAGACCACTGTGTGGGTGACCACTGTGTGGGAGACCACTGTGTGGTTGACCACTGTGTGGGAGATAACTGTGTGGGAGACCACTGTGTGGGTGACCACTGTGTTCGTGACCACTGTGTGGGAGACCACTGTGTGGGAGGCCAATGTGTGGGAGACCACTGTGTGGGTGACCACTGTGTGGGTGATAACTGTGTGGGAGACCACTGTGTGGGTGACCACTGTGCGGAGACCACTGTGTGGGTGACCACTGTGTGGGAGACCACTGTGTGGGTGACCACTGTGTGGGAGACCACTGTGTGGGAGACCACTGTGTGGGAGACCACTGTGTGGGAGACCACTGTGTGGGTGACCACTGTGTGGGAGACCACTGTGTGGGTGACCACTGTGTGGGTGACCACTGTGTGGGAGACCACTGTGTGGGTGACCACTGTGTGGGTGACCACTGTGTGGGTGACCACTGTGTGGGAGATCACTGTGTGGGAGACCACTGTGTGGGAGACCACTGTGTGCGTGACCACTGTGTGGGTGACCAATGTGTGCGTGACCACTGTGTGGGTGACCACTGTGTGGGAGACCACTGTGTGGGTGACCACTGTGTGGGAGACCACTGTGTGGGAGACCACTGTCGGAGACCACTGTGTGGGTGACCACTGTGTGGGAGACCACTGTGTGGGAGACCACTGTGTGTGTGACTACTGTGTGTGTGGGTGACCACTGTGTGGGTGACCACTGTGTGAGAGACAACTGTGTGGGAGACCACTGTGTGGGAGACCACTGTGTGGGTGACCACTGTGTGGGAGACCACTGTGTGGGTGACCACTGTGTGGGTGACCACTGTGTGGGAGACCACTGTGTGGGTGACCACTGTGTGGGTGACCACTGTGTGGGTGACCACTGTGTGGGTGACCACTGTGTGGGAGACCACTGTGTGGGTGACCACTGTGTGGGTGACCACTGTGTGGGTGACCACTGTGTGGGTGACCACTGTGTGGGAGACCACTGTGTGGGAGACCACTGTGTGGGAGACCACTGTGTGGGAGACCACTGCGTGGGTGACCACTGTGTCGTAGACCACTGTGTGGGTGACCACTGGGTGGGAGACCACTATGTGGGAGACCACTGTGTGGGAGACCACTGTGTGGGAGACCACTGTGGGTGATGACTGTGTGGGAGACCACTGTTTGGGAGACCACTGTGTGGGTGATCACTGTGTGGGAGACCACTGTGTGGGAGACCACTGTGTGGGAGACCACTGTGTGAAAGACCACTGTGTGGGTGACCACTGTGTGGGTGACCACTGTGTGGGAGACTACTGTGTGGGTGACGACTGTGTGGGTGACCACTGTGTGGGAGACCACTGTGTGGGTGACCACTGTGTGGGAGACCACTGTGTGGGTGACCACTGTGTGGGTGACCACTGTGTGGGAGACCACTGTGTGGGAGACCACTGTGTGGGAGACCACTGTGTGGGAGACCACTGTGTGGGTGACCACTGTGTGGGAGACCACTGTGTGGGGACCACTGTGTGGGAGACCACTGCGTGGGAGACCAATGTGTGGGAGACCACTGTGTGGAATACCACTGTGTGGGAGACCACTGTGTGGGGACCACTGTGTGGGAGACCACTGTGTGGGAGACCACTGTTTGGGAGACCACTGTGTGGGTGATCACTGTGTGGGAGACCAGTGTGTGGGAGACCACTGTGTGGAAGACCACTGTGTGGGAGACCACTGTGTGGGGACCACTGTGTGGGAGACCACTGTGTGGGAGACCACTGTGTGGGAGACTACTGTGTGGGAGACCACTGTGTGGAAGACCACTGTGTGGGAGACCACTGTGTGGGGACCACTGTGTGGGAGACCACTGCGTGGGAGACCACTGTGTGGGAGACCAGTGTGTGGAAGACCACTGTGTGGGAGACCACTGTGTGGGTGACCACTGTGTGGGAGACCACTGTGTGGGAGACCACTGTGTGGGAGACCATTGTGTGGGAGACCACTGTGTGGCAGATCACTGTGTGGGAGACCACTGTGTGGGAGACCACTGTGTGAGAAACCACTGTGTGGGAGACCACTGTGTGGGTGACCACTGTGTGGGAGACCACTGTTTGGGAGACCAGACCTGAACATTCTGTAATATGGAGACCAGAACTAAACATAATGTGAGCGACGTCTTACCAGTGATATATAAAACTGAAGTATAGTTAAGCGAAGTCTATCATTTAAACCCATGAAATGTTACCAAGTAAGAGGAGGAAGAGAGGGAGGAGGAGGAGTAGGTACCCTGAGCACCTTCCAGGGTGTGGTTCCTACTTATGAATTCCCCAGAGGTTGTTAATGACAACAATATGTATTCTGAAGTTATGATGACCACTGTGTTCGTGCGTCCTCCCTGGGGTGACCACCTCACAGCACCTGGGGTGACCACCTCACAGCACCTGGGTGACCACCTCACAGCACCTGGGGTGACTACCTCACAGCACCTGGGGTGACCACCTCACAGCACCTGGGTGACCACCTCACAGCACCTGGGGTGACCACCTCACAGCACCTGGGTGACCACCTCACAGCACCTGGGGTGACCACCTCACAGCACCTGGGGTGACCACCTCACAGCACCTGGGTGACCACCTCACAGCACCTGGGTGACCACCTCACAGCACCTGGGGTGACCACCTCACAGCACCTGGGTGACCACCTCACAGCACCTGGGTGACCACCTCACAGCACCTGGGGTGACCACCTCACAGCACCTGGGTGACCACCTCACAGCACCTGGGTGACCACCTCACAGCACCTGGGTGACCACCTCACAGCACCTGGGTGACCACCTCACAGCACCTGGGGTGACCACCTCACAGGACCTGGGTGACCACCTCACAGCACCTGGGTGACCACCTCACAGCACCTGGGGTGACCACCTCACAGCACCTGGGTGACCACCTCACAGCACCTGGGGTGACCACCTCACAGCACCTGGGGTGACCACCTCACAGCACCTGGGGTGACCACCTCACAGCACCTGGGGTGACCACCTCACAGCACCTGGGTGACCACCTCACAGCACCTGGGGTGACCACCTCACAGCACCTGGGGTGACCACCTCACAGCACCTGGGTGACCACCTCACAGCACCTGGGGTGACCACCTCACAGCACCTGGGGTGACCACCTCACAGCACCTGGGGTGACCACCTCACAGCACCTGGGTGACCACCTCACAGCACCTGGGGTGACCACCTCACAGCACCTGGGGTGACCACCTCACAGCACCTGGGGTGACCACCTCACAGCACCTGGGGTGACCACCTCACAGCACCTGGGGTGACCACCTCACAGCACCTGGGGTGTTGTGAGGACACACAGGACCCTGTGCTGAGATACTTGAGTCCCCTGGAGTGCTGTGAGGACCCCCAGGACCCAGTGCTGGGGTAGTGGAGTCCCCTGAGGTACTGTGAGGCCCCAGGACCCTGTGCTGAGGTACTGGAGTCCCCTGAGATGTTGTGAAGACCCCTAGGACCCTGTGCTGGGTACTAGAGACCTCTGGGATGTTGTGAGGACCCCCAGAACCCTGTGCTGGGGTACTGGAGCCCCTTGGGTGTTGTGAAAACTCCTATGACCCTTTGCTGGGGTACTGGGGTCCCCTGGGGTGTTGTGAGGACCCCCCAGAATGCAGCGATGGGGTACTGTAGACCCCTGAGGTGTTGTGAGCACCCCCAGGAGCCAGTGCTGGGGTACTGAAAACCCCTGGGGTGTTGTGAGGACCCCAGGACCCTGTGCTGGGTTACCGCAGCCACCACAGCTACAACCAGCTAGGAACCATGAACGTGGGGTGGGCGTGATAAACGTGGTGTAGGCGTGATGAACGTGATGTGGGCGTGAACGTGGGGTGGGCGTGGTGAACGTGGTGTGGGCGTGATGAACGTGGGATGAGCGTGATGAACGTTGGATGGGCGTGAACGTGGTGTGGGCGAGATGAACGTGGGGTGGGCGTGATGAACGTGGTGTGGGCGTGATGAACGTTGGATGGGCGTGATGAACGTGGGATGGGCGTGATGAACGTAGGGTGGGCGTGATGAACGTGGGATGGGCGTGATGAACGTGGGATGGACGTGATGAACGTTGGGTGGGCGTGAACGTGGTGTGGGCGTGATGAACGTGGGGTGGGCGTGATGTAGGGATGGGCGTGATGAACGTGGGGTGGGCGTGATGAACGTGGGATGGGCGTGAGGAACGTGGGATGGGCATGATGAACGTGGGGTGGGCGTGATGAACGTGGTGTAGGCGTGATGAACGTGGGATGGGCGTGAACGTGGGAGGGGCGTGATGAACGTGGGATGGGCGTGATGAACGTGGGATGGGCGTGATGAACGTGGGGTGGGCGTGATGAACGTGGGATGGGCGTGATGAACGTTGGGTGGGCGTGATGAACGTGGGATGGGCGTGATGAACGTTGGCTGGGCGTGATGAACGTGGTGTGGGCGTGACGAACTTGGGATGGGCGTGATGAACGTGGTGTGGGTGTCGTGAGTGTCGCGTGGGCGTAGTGAGCGTCGTGTGGGCGTGGTGAGAATCGTGTGGGCGTGGTGAGCGTCGTGTGGACGTGGGGAACGTCGTGTGGGTGTGGTGAGCTTCGTGTGGGCGTGGTGAGCTTCGTGTGGGCGTGGTGAGCTTCGTGTGGGCGTGGTGAGCTTCGTGTGGGCGTGGTGAGCTTCGTGTGGGCGTGGTGAGCTTCGTGTGGGCGTGGTGAGCTTCGTGATTGCGTGGTGAGCTTCGTGTGGGCGTGGTGAGCTTCGTGTGGGCGTGGTGAGCTTCGTGTGGACGTGGTGAGCTTGGTGTGGGCGTGCTGTCTGTCTCTGAGCTGACCGCTCACTAACCAAGATAGTTAGAACGTCCTTGTGTGTGTGTGTGTATCTTACATCTCTCATCAAGGCTTAGCCCTGAGAGAGAGAGAGAGAGAGAGAGAGAGAGAGAGAGAGAGAGAGAGAGAGAGAGAGAGAGAGAGAGAGAGAGAGAGAGAGAGAGAGGAGAGAGAGAGAGAGAGAGAGAGAGAGAGAGAGAGAGAGAGAGAGAGAGAGAGAGAGAGAGAGAGAGAGAGAGAGAGAGAGAGAGAGAGAGAGAGAGAGAGAGAGAGAGAGAGAGAGAGAGAGAGAGAGAGAGAGAGAGAGAGAGAGAGAGAGAGAGAGAGAGAGAGAGAGAGAGAGAGAGAGAGAGAGAGAGAGAGAGAGAGAGAGAGAGAGAGAGAGAGAGAGAGAGAGAGAGAGAGAGAGAGAGAGAGAGAGAGAGAGAGAGAGAGAGAGAGAGAGAGAGAGAGAGAGAGAGAGAGAGAGAGAGAGAGAGAGAGAGAGAGAGAGAGAGAGAGAGAGAGAGAGAGAGAGAGAGAGAGAGAGAGAGAGAGAGAGAGAGAGAGAGAGAGAGAGAGAGAGAGAGAGAGAGAGAGAGAGAGAGAGAGAGAGAGAGAGAGAGAGAGAGAGAGAGAGAGAGAGAGAGAGAGAGAGAGAGAGAGAGAGAGAGAGAGAGAGAGAGAGAGAGGAGAGAGAGAGAGAGAGAGAGAGAGAGAGAGAGAGAGAGAGAGAGAGAGAGAGAGAGAGAGAGAGAGAGAGAGAGAGAGAGAGAGAGAGAGAGAGAGAGAGAGAGAGAGAGAGAGAGAGAGAGAGAGAGAGAGAGAGAGAGAGAGAGAGAGAGAGAGAGAGAGAGAGAGAGAGAGAGAGAGAGAGAGAGAGAGAGAGAGAGAGAGAGAGAGAGAGAGAGAGAGAGAGAGAGAAATTTTAACACATGTCACTGCAGTTCAACTAATCCATCCATATTTTCTCTCCTTCCTCTCACATCTGTACTCACCTTTATCAAGGTCAAAGGTGCACCCACAACAACACCAATTTCACCCACAAAGGTAAAAAAAAAAAGGCCAAAAGAGAACGTAATGAACAGATGAACGAGTTAACACTTCAGTCTCTCCTGTAAACCGAAATTTTCACTATTAACAATAGATTTCTCCATCAGCTTTTTTCTCAGTCACGGTCAAAAATTTTATTAATGAACTGAGATAGAATTTAGTAATTTTTTTTTAAATGCTGTCACAAGACGACCTAATTTACCTTTTCTTATATATATATATATATATATATATATATATATATATATATATATATATATATATATATATATATATATATATATATATATATATATATATATATATATATATATATATATAATCAGTGTTCGACAGATCCTTGACTATCTACCTACATCATCATAAAATGTCAAGTGTTGTAAGTTGACCGCTAGGTGTGATCTCGTCCATACATGCCTTTCTGTTGATCTTCTATTTTTACAATTCCTTGATAATGTGAGAAATCAAGAAAGCGATCGGAATTTAACTATTTTTCATAGTGGTTGTTATATCCTTGAGTGGTGAGGGCGGAAGAGGCTAGCAGTGCACCTCAGCCTCCCGAGGCTGTTGTTATGCGTGTTAGTGGAGAGTGCTGGAGGCCAGGTGACGCACACAACACACACAAAAGGTGAATAGAGAGAGTTTGAGAGGCGGGAAAGAGGAACCCAAGGGCACAACTGGAAATGTAACACTCAGGTGAGTCATATGGACGTTAGGAAGTATTTCTTTAGACCTAGTGTAGTCAGGAAGGAGCGACCCAGGGAGTGAATGGGGTGGAACCACTATCCATACATAGCTTTAAGAAGAGATATGATGTCATGTAGGGGGGGTAATGTGAGTAGGTATGGGGGTAAGAGGAGGGAGTCAGTAGGTAGGTGACAGGCGAGGCAGTAGGAGGGATGAGTGCGGAGGTAGGTAATGTGAGGTCACTGGTGAC
>NC_091301.1:12411838-12421838 GCF_038502225.1 Cherax quadricarinatus
AGCTTAGGGTAGAGTGGTTAGGGGGTACAGCTAGCCAGACAGCTAGCCAGACAGCTAGCCAGACAGCTAGCCAGACAGCTAGCCAGACAGCTAGTCAGACAGCTAGCCAGACAACTAGTCAGACAGCTAGCCAGACAACTAGCCAGTCAGCCAGCCTGCCAGTCAGCCTACCAGCCAGCTGGCCAGCCAGCCAGCCAGCCAGTCAGGCAGCTTGACAGCCAACAAGTCAGCCAGCCTCACAGCCAGTCTGCCAGCCTGTCACCCAGCCAATCAGCCAGCTTGACAGCCACTCAGCCACCTTGACAGCCAGTCAGCCAGTCAGTCAGCCTACCAGTCAGCTGGCCAGCCAGCCAGCCAGTTAGGCAGCCTGACAGCCAGCCTGACAGCCAGCCAGCCAGCCAGCCAACCAACCAGCCAGCCAGCCAGCCAGCCAGCCAGCCAATCAGCCAGTTAGCCAACCTACAAGCCTGACAGCCAACCAGTCAGCCAGCCTCAGAGGTAATCTGCCAGCCTGCCACCCAGCCAGTCAGCCAGCCTGACAGCCACTCAGCCAACTAGCCAGGAAGTACCAGTCAGAGCCACTATAAGTACTATAATAAGTACGCATGCTTACATAAACGCGGGCGTAACTTGCTACGTCATGCGTATGCTATACGCACACACACACACACACACACACACACACACACACACACACACACACACACACACACACACACACACACACACACACGCAGCTAAGGGGAATGTCCTATGAAGAAAGATTAAGGGAAATCGGCCTGACGACACTGGAGGACAGGAGGGTCAGGGGAGACATGATAACGACATATAAAATACTGCGTGGAATAGACAAGGTGGACAAGGACAGGATGTTCCAGGGAGGGGACACAGAAACAAGAGGCCACAATTGGAAGTTGAAGACACAAATGAGTCAGAGAGATAGTAGGAAGTATTTCTTCAGTCATAGAGTTGTAAGGCAGTGGAATAACCTAGAAAATGACGTAGTGGAGGCAGGAACCATACACAGTTTTAGGACGAGGTTTGATAAAGCTCATGGAGCGGGGAGAGAGAGGGCCTAGTAGCAACCGGTGAAGAGGCGGGGCCAGGAGCTAGGACTCGACCCCTGCAACCACAAATAGGTGAGTACAAATAGGTGAGTACACACACACACACGCACACACACAGTGAGGAGTCATTCAGGACTCTGTGCACTGTGTTCGTTAGGCCCATATTGGAATATGCAGCACCAGTTTGGAACCCTCACCTAACCAAGCAAGTAAGGAAATAGAGAAAGTGCAAAGGTTTGCAACAAGACTAGTCCCAGAGCTAAGAGGTATGTCCTAGGAGGAGAGGTTAAGGGAAATCGACCTGACGACACCGGAAGACAGGAGAGTTAGGGGGGATATGATAACGACTGTGGCATGCAAAGAGTACGTAACTTTATTCGGCGCATGTACACACCCTCATTTACAGGCTATGTCCCCCAACCAGCGAACCAGGTGACTGAGGGTTGATGATGGGGCCCCGTCGTTCAACCAGTAACCAGGTTCTAGCCAATAAGAAGATGGTTTTGGCAATCGCAGAGGTTATGTGGGTACCGCTCTCCTGTCTGCCCTTGTCATTCCCATTCTAGAGCTGGTTGAAGCACGGTCTGCTATCTTGTGGCTTCTATTTCTGCCTTGCTTACCGTGGAGTGCACTAATACCTATCACTGTACATAGTGTATATAGTGTACATACTTCTGTTCTAATTGGTGAAGGATAATATAAGTCAAAAGTTTTTCTGCTGTGTTTATTTTGCTCCCTTTACACCCAGGATAACAGGCCTTTGGGACTCCTGGGTTGTATTAACGATATATAAAATGCTGAGAGGTATAGACAAGGTGGACAGAGACAGGATGTTTCAGAGATTGGACACAGCAACAAAGGGTCACAGTTGGAAGCTAAAGACTCGGATGAATCACAGGGAAGTTAGGAAGTATTTCTTCAGTCACAGAGTTGTCAGGAAGTGGTGTAGTGGAGGCAGGATCCATACATAACTTTAAGAAGAGGTACGATAAAGCTCACGGAGCGGGAAGAGTGACCGGGTAGCGGCCAGGTGAAGAGGCGGGGCCAGGAGATGTGAATCGACCCACGCAACCACAATTAGGTGAGTACATACACAGAAAGAAATAGAAAGCGATCATTAATACGTTTAGCCTCCCTCCATCATTTAACTCCTCCCTCCATGTTTACCTCCCTCCATGTTTACCTCCCTCCATGTTTACCTCCCTCCATGTTTACCTCTATCTTTTAAACCTTAATCGTTTAACCCACCCTTTCATCGTTTAGCCCGCCCCTCTCCACGTTTAAATCCTCGTTTCCATCGTTTAACTTATTTTCATCGTTAACCCTCTCCCTCAGTCGATAACGCCCTCCCTCCATCGTTAACCTCTCCTTCCATCGTTAACCCCTCATTCCATCGTTAACCCCTCCATCCATCATTAACCCTCCTTCGTTAACCCCTCCCTCCATCGTTAACCCCCTCTCTTCATAGTTAACCCCCTCCCTCCATCGTTAGCCCCCTCCCTCCATCGTTAACCCTTCCTTCCATCGCTAAACCCTCCCTCCATCATTAACCCCACCCTCTATCGTTTACCCCTCCCTCCATCGTTAACCACTCTCTCCATCGTTAACCACTCCATTGTTAACCCCTCCATCGTTAACCACTCCCTCCATCGTTAACCACTCCCTCCATCGTTAACTCCTCCCTCCATCGTTAACCCTTCCTTCCATCGTTAAACCCTCCCTCCATCATTAACCCCACCCTCCATCGTTTACCCCTCCCTTCATCGTTAACCACTCTCTCCATCGTTAACCACTCCCTCCATTGTTAACCCCTCCATCGTTAACCACTCCCTCCATCGTTAACCACTCCCTCTATCGTTAACTCCTCCCTCCATCGTTAAACCTTCTCTTCCTTTCCTTCTGCAGGAGCCAAAATTTTTGCGCATCTTGTGAGGTTGAGCTGCAGGTGACCTGGTAAACACTGGTGACCTGGTAAACACTGGTGACCTGGTAAACACTGGTGACCTGGTAAACACTAGTGACCTGGTAAACACTGGTGACCTGGTAAACACTGGTGACCTGGTAAACACTGGTGACCTGGTAAACACTGGTGACTTGGTAAACACTGGTGACCTGGTAAACACTGGTGACCTGGTAAACACTGGTGACTTGGTAAACACTGGTGACCTGGTAAACACTGGTGACCTGGTAAACACTGGTGACTTGGTAAACACTGGTGACCTGGTAAACACTGGTGACCTGGTAAACACTGGTGACCTGGTAAACACTGGTGACTTGGTAAACACTGGTGACCTGGTAAACACTGGTGACCTGGTAAACACTGGTGACCTGGTAAACACTGGTGACCTGGTAAATACTGGTGACCTGGTAAACACTGGTGACCTGGTAAACACTGGTGACCTGGTAAACACTGGTGACCTGGTAAATACTGGTGACCTGGTAAACACTGGTGACCTGGTAAACACTAGTGACCTGGTAAACACTGGTGACCTGGTAAACACTGGTGACCTGGTAAACACTGGTGACCTGGTAAACACTGGTGACCTGGTAAATACTGGTGACCTGGTAAACACTAGTGATCTGGTAAACCCTGACCTGATAAACACTAGTGACCTGATAAAACACTAGTGACCTGGAAAACACTAGTGACCTGGTAAACACTGGTGACCTGGTAAACACTGGTGACCTGGTAAACACTGGTGATCTGGTAAACACTGACCTGATAAACACTAGTGACCTGGTAAACACTGGTGACCTGGTAAACACTGGTGATCTGGTAAACACTAGTGATCTGGTAAACACTGACCTGATAAACACTAGTGACCTGATAAAACACTAGTGACCTGGTAAACACTAGTGACCTGGTAAACACTGGTGACCTGGTAAACACTGGTGACCTGATAAACACTAGTGACCTGATAAAACACTAGTGACCTGGTAAACACTGGTGACCTGGTAAACACTGGTGATCTGGTAAACACTAGTGATCTGGTAAACACTGACCTGATAAACACTAGTGACCTGATAAAACACTAGTGACCTGGTAAACACTGGTGACCTGGTAAACACTGGTGACCTGGTAAACACTAGTGACCTGGTAAACACTAGTGACCTGGTAAACACTAGTGACCTGGTAAACACTGGTGACCTGGTAAACACTGGTGACCTGATAAACACTAGTGACCTGGTAAACACTAGTGACCTGGTAAACACTAGTGACCTGGTAAACACTGGTGACCTGATAAACACTAGTGACCTGGTAAACACTAGTGACCTGGTAAACACTAGTGACCTGGTAAACACTAGTGACCTGGTAAACACTAGTGACCTGGTAAACACTAGTGACCTGGTAAACACTGGTGACCTGGTAAACACTGGTGACCTGGTAAACACTAGTGACCTGGTAAACACTAGTGACCTGGTAAACACTAGTGACCTGGTAAATACTGGTGACCTGGTAAACACTGGTGACCTGATAAACACTAGTGACCTGGTAAACACTAGTGACCTGGTAAACACTAGTGACCTGGTAAACACTGGTGACCTGATAAACACTAGTGACCTGATAAACACTAGTGACCTGGTAAACACTAGTGACCTGGTAAACACTAGTGACCTGGTAAACACTAGTGACCTGGTAAAGACTGGCGATCTGGTAAGCACCGCTCTCAGTCGTGTTCCTAACCCATAACCCTAGCACTTATAAGTTAAATAATGTAGAACTTAGCCATACAGTTATGGTGAGCAGTAACAAACCAAGACAGACAGACAGCTCTCAGTCGTGTTCTGATATACACTGTATATACGCACATTGGTTCTGTCTTCCCCTCCACTCCCCTCCCCTGACACTTTCACCGTTTACCGTTGTGTATCTCAACGAGGATGGGGGGGGGGAATTGGTGCAGTTGGTGAGCCCGTTTGTCTGTTGGTTAGGGGTGTTGGTGGTTACGGGGGTCGGCGCCCCCCGCCCATTCCCGTATCCCTACGCCTTCCACCTCCCATCCGAGGAATGGTTTCAGATCTGAATAGCTAACGGCGATTTGCCATGATTGGGTGTTGCTGTTATTACTGCTGTTATTTTAATTCTTCTTCTTCTTCTTCTTCTTCTTCTTCTTCTTATTATTATTATTATTATTATTATTATTATTATTATTATTGGTGTTACTCTTGTTGATATTGTATTTTTTATTTTTATCACGCGATTAAATACTGCTAAATAAATAAATAAATAAATAAATATATATATATATATATATATATATATATATATATATATATATATATATATATATATATATATATTATATTATATTAGGTCAAGCATTTTCACACTTCTCGGTGCGTCATCAGGAGCTGTGCAATGTTACAAAGGCAACAACAGGAGAAATATGGCAAGTTTTCAGTCTGGTAGTGTGGCGGCACCAGCCAGTCTGTGAGAGGCAACCAGGATGCCAACCACACACCGCTCCCCCCCCCCCTTCCACCCCATATGGGGGTCAGGTGGAGTAGGCTTCACAGTTTGCAGATAGGAAAAATACTAGAAGATAGTTAATAGCCACCAGCCCTAAGTTTCTAACTGCTGGGAACAGGTCAACAGGTGTCGCAGAATCTTCCAGAATATACAGGAAATACTCTCAGTATTCTTTCTTATAATAACTAGGTTACTCTTAATTTTAATCTCATTCCTATCATTATTATCAACTATCACTCACTAATATTATTATTATAATATTAGCAACAACCTAATTCATTTAACCACTAAACCAGTTGCAATTACCATGCTGCAACCACCTATGTGTACCTTGTGTACCTTGTACCACTGTACCTAGACGGGTTAGGACCTCAATTGGTCACTCTACATTTCTTTTGGGCTATCCTAGGATAATCGCACATGTGCCCCCATACCTAAATGAACCACATACTTACTACAGATGTTATATCGCTCAGGTTGCAGCCTATATTGTAGCTCACTACCTAGAGCACCAGTCACATTACAATACCTGTATGTAGCAGCAGCTGAGTGAGTTATACCGACGGTAGACCTAACATATTAAAATATCGACATTCGCGACGGACTTAACAAGGTGTCATATATTATATCCACATACACGACGGATGTACCAGGATGTTCAGTTTGCAGCCTCTGGTCGAACATAACCGAAACATCACGAAACCCCCTGGCATAAGGAGCAATCCTGCGCTTTTTTTTTTATAACATTCTTGTATAAGGCTGTGCACAATTGACTCCACTAAATAACTATCGAGTTTGTACAACCGATAATTTGAGTTATATACGGCATTCCTATCATGTTTCAAGAGGGAGGACTCTATTATGTTTTTTTCCATGATGGAACTGTTGGGTACAATTATCTGGGCGGCAGCCCACCCCAGTGGGTGATTACACGAGCTGACATCGTTGAAGATCGCATTCGACACCTGGCCTGTCCTGACTGAGTACTGGTGTTGGGATAATCTGGTTTCCAGAGGTTTACCCGTCTGACGAATGTATGAGAGTGGGCAAAGGGTGCGTGGGACCTTGTAGACACCACCCACATTATTAGTTGGTGTATTTTTAATCAATCTCTGTTTCACTGTTCCAGTGTTTTGGAAAGTCAGATTTATATTGAGTTTCTTTAGTGCCTCCCACAGGCAGACTGAATTGTCATTGTATGGCAAGACCAATACATTTTTCCTGTCAGGTGTTTCCATAGGTTCAGTCCTGTAGAAAGTCTTCCTAGCTGACAGTAGAGACTTCTTAACAAAATCCCTGGGATATCTCAGTTTCGTGGCTACGTTAAATATCTTGTTGATTTCATCGTTTAAATACTCAGGACTGCAGATACGTAACGCTCTCGGGAACATTGTAAGGAAAACGCTCATTTTAACCCTAGATTCATGATTGGAATAATAATGAATGTATGATGACACATCGGTGATCTTCCTGTAGACAGTAAATTTGAAACTTCTGTTGATGCGATGGATTAAAACGTCTGGGGAGGGTAGAGTGTTATATATTTCATGCTCTACTGTGAACTTAATTGAAGGCATCATTCTCACTACCAGACTCTGAAAACTTACCCTACTTCTCCTCTTGCTGTCTTTGCAACATTGTACAGCTCCTGATGACGCAATGAGAAATGTGAAAGTACTTGAGCTGAAGATTCCCCCCTCCCTGTTGCTTGTCTTGTATTGTTAAGATCACCTGTCTGCGATTGTTTTACATCTATCTGTATATATATATATATATATATATATATATATATATATATATATATATATATATATATATATATATATATATATATGTCGTGCCGAATAGGTAAAACTTTCGGTTTTGGCTTAAATAGCAACGCTCTTCTTGCCGAATAAGGCAAGCGAAAATTTGTGTATGCAATAATTTCGCAAAATCATTCTGAATCTAACGATAAAAAATATATTTCATTGTGTTTGTTTATTATTTATAAATTATTGTAAACTTACCTAAAATATATTTAGTTGGATTAGGCTAAATTTAATTGCGATTGTTATAATAAGGTTAGGTAAGTTAAATATTAATTTTACATTGGCACAAATGAAAAAAATATATCTTTGAAAGTATAACAGAAAATTTTAGAAAGGACTTAATTTTATATATATATATATATATATATATATATATATATATATATATATATATATATATATATATATATATATATATATATATATATATATATATATATATATATATATATATATATAACATTCATAGTGTTAAAAAAGAGGGGAAAAAGTTAAGGAAAGGCGGCAAGAAAGAAAAAAAAGTATTACTACTCTATACTCTCAGAGAAACTATAGCGTCACTAGACGTTCCTGGGAAAATTAACCTTACGTCACTTTCCACATTCCCCAGCAAAAATTGGCGGGAAACTTGTTCGAATGTTTTGGAAAACAGACTGGCTTAGGCACCTCAAGTAAATAATGTAGGGTAATAAAACAAAATAAAATTATATAATTTTTAACAAAAGTGTTATAGTTTTTAAAGTATGTGGCTTTATTGAAAGTATGTTGTGTTAGCAACAAACATGTTATAGCTTAGTAATATTTACACCGTGTGCATGGTTACGAACGCCATTGTTGGTGTGTTTACATGACGTCCTGAAAGACGTGACTCGGCCGCTCTGAAGAACGTTGCCAGGAAATGTGACAAAATGCGATATAAAACGCCCAGAGAAACTAATGAACGCACATATAACTTAATGAATGACACGACACACAGGAGGGCAAACAAAGTAGCGTTGAAAACACGTCCTAACCTGTTCATTCGTACCACAAGAAATATAAACGGGTCGTTCAGACGTGACAGGACGCCACAGTGAGCAAGTCTCTGACACAACAAACATTGCAACACAACAACCAACACCCTCTTTTACACTTGGGAGTTCAAATATAAAAAATAACGCGATATTATTTCACCGTAACGTAACACTGATTTATATTCTGGTGCGTGGGTGAGGACCCAGCTGGTGTGAGAACATCTGGAAGCGTCTTGCGTGAAGAATATCAAACTGAAACAAAATGGATGGAAGTGTTGCTACACACGGCTGCCTGTTGCTTTGAGAAACCTTAATCTGTTGAGGGAATCATTGCTCTCTGAGTTATGTAGTAGAGAAGGTTGAATGGCGGGTTGGTTGCACTCTCTCGTGGGAATATGTTAAGTTTAGCGAAGTTCGTGGCCTTTTCTTCCTGAATTCTTCTGTTACAGTGTTACTCTTGTCACTGTTATTAGTGCCTGTATATGTTCCTGTATCTGTATCTCTGCTTGTAACCTACTTGTACCTGCATTCTCATACTTTTATACCTGTGCTCTTACATGTAACCTGTCTGTATCTCTACCTGTGACTCGCTTGTACCTGTGAAGCCCACTACTGTAGTACTTTTACCTGTCGCTCCGGGTTGTATCGTAATTCTCAGCACGGTCGCAGATCTCAGCATTAAAGAAACAATTCGTAGTACAAGAGGCACAATTCCAGACTGAGAGTTACGCAGACAGCGGAACGGCGGATACGCCATCGGGGGTTGAGGTTGAGGAGGTGGGGAAAGGAGGGTGCGTGGCTGCCATCCATGTAAACGAGGCAATTGGGTGGTAGGGAGTGCCTGAGGCATCACACTGTATCACGGGACGAGCCGGAAACCGTCAAGCATTATTGTTGATGTAAGGTTGTGGTGACCACAGTGAGACATAGCCAGACTATGTGGGGAAAGTGAGAGTAGTTAGGAACAAGAGAGAGAGAGAGAGAGAGAGAGAGAGAGAGAGAGAGAGAGAGAGAGAGAGAGAGAGAGAGAGAGAGAGAGAGAGAGAGAGAGAGAGAGACTTTTAAGAATATACTGTTACTGGAACGCTTGCATATATATACATGTATATATATATATATATATATATATATATATATATATATATATATATATATATATATATATATATATATATATATATATATGCATGCAATAAGATCATTATATACAAGTTGTATTATAATTTGCAAAACAGCCCCAGTGAGAGTAGTGAAATTGAAATAACACGTTGAAGAGTAGAGAAATAACGGGAATATTTGCGTCCACAGACACTGGTGAACCAGGAGCTAGGAAACAACGTAAACATGATGGGTAGTGAGGCAAGATGAAACAGTGAAGTCAGTGTACTGGAGAACACCGCGGACGTCCCTCCAGAAAGCCACTGGAGGGCGAAACGTCTACCCATAAAGATACCCAGATGTTGCGCATGTGTCTAATACTTTATCTTGTCGGTATTGTATATCCTTCAGGTGTAAAATCTTAAAATCCTGTCTAAACTATTTTTAAAGTTGTCTACGATGAATTGTAAGGATCTCTTGTTTTATAAGTGATATAATTAAATTAGACCAGTGTTAGACCACCCGTCTAACTTTTTCTTG
>NC_091301.1:12426838-12441838 GCF_038502225.1 Cherax quadricarinatus
TATCACCACCACCACCATCACTGTTATCACCACCACCATCACTATTACCACCATCACTGTTACCACCATCACTGTTATCACCACCACCATCACTGTTACCACCGTCACTGTTACCACCATAACTGTTACCACCACCACCACCATCACTGTTACCACCATCACTGTTATCACCACCACCACCATCACTGTTATCACCACCACCGTCACTATTACCACCATCACTGTTACCACAATCACTGCCACCACCACCACCACCATCACTGTTATCACCACCACCATCACTGTTACCACCATCACTGTTACCACCATCATTGTTACCACCACCACCACCACCATCACTGTTACCACCATCACTGTCACCACCACCACCATCACTGTTACAACCACCACCATCACTGTTATTACCACCACCATCACTGTTACCACCACCATCACTGTCACCACCACCACCATCACTGTTACCACCACCATCACTGTCACCACCATCACTGTTACCAACATCACCATCAATGTTATCACCACCACCATCACTGTCACCACCACCACCATCACTGTTACCACCACCACCATCACTGTTACCACCACCATCACTGTCACCACCATCACTGTTACCAACATCACCATCAATGTTATCACCACCACCATCACTGTTACCACCACACCATCCTTGTTACCACCATCACTGTCACCACCACTACCATCACTGTCACCACCACCACCATCACGGTTATCACCACCACCATCACTGTTACCACCACCACCACTAATGTTATCACCACCATAATCACTGTCACCACCACCACCATCACTCTCATCACCACCACCATCACTGTTACCACCACCGCCACCACCACCATCACTGTTATCACCACCACCATCACTGTAACCATCACCATTACTGTCACCACCATCACTGTTATCACCACCACCACCTCACTCTTATCACCACTACCATCACTGTAACTACCACCATGGCTGTCACCACCACTACCATGACTGTCACCACCACCACCATTACTGTCACCACCACCACCATCACTGCCACCACCACCACCATCACTGTTACCACCACCACCACCATCACTATCACAACCACCATCACTGCCACTACCACCATGAGATCAGATCATACAGTATTGCCAGTCACAGGTTTAACAAATACAGTGTTGCCAATAATCGACCAGCAATAATTCCCTCACGTTATGTGTTCTTAATGAAGTCAATTTCCAAGTGGCAACACTGTTGCTCAACCTGTGTGTGTGTGTGTGTGTGTGTGTGTGTGTGTGTGTGTGTGTGTGTGTGTGTGTGTGTATGTGTGTGTGTGTGTGTGTGTGTGTGTGTGTGTGTGTGTGTGTGTGTGTGTGTGACACCAGCTGAATTATTATTATACACACACACACACACTAGTATTTCTTCACAGTGGTAAACTGAGTGTCACAGTGGGAGGGGACTCCATACAGTGGGTTCAATAATAGACATGAGGGCGTTATTTTACGTCAGTGGTGAAATACTGAGGTAGCAATCTGCTGCCTGCTGCCTGCTGCCTGCTGCCTGCTGCCTGCTGCCTGCTGCCTGCTGCCTGCTGCCTGCTGCCTGCTGCCTGCAGCCTGCTGCCTGCTGCCTGCTGCCTGCTGCCTGCTGCCTGCTGCCTGCAGCCTGATGCCTGTTGCCGTCACTTAATACACCCTTAATGAGACACTTCGTGTGCGGAAAAATATAGGTTTCTCGACCGTAGGCAAGTCCTCCCTTTACACCTGCTGTCCCTGCACACCTAGCAGTAAGTAGGTACCTGAGTGTTAGTCGACTACTGAGAGTAACATTCTGGATGTGAGGGGTGTGTGTAGGGAGGGATACTAGTATACCACAGCCAGGGCTACGTCAAGACATTCTGGAGGTGAGGGGTGTGTGTAGGGAGGGATACTAGTATACCACAGCCAGGGCTACGTCAAGACATTCTGGAGGTGAGGGGTGTGTGTAGGGAGGGATACTAGTATACCACAGCCAGGGCTACGTCAAGACATTCTGGAGGTGAGGGGTGTGTGTAGGGAGGGATACTAGTATACCACAGCCAGGGCTACGTCAAGATATTCTGGAGGTGAGGGGTGTGTGTAGGGAGGGATACTAGTATACCACAGCCAGGGCTACGTCAAGACATTCTGGAGGTGAGGGGTGTGTGTAGGGAGGGATACTAGTATACCACTGCCAGGGCTACGTCAAGACATTCTGGAGGTGAGGGGTGTGTGTTGGGAGGGATACTAGTATACCACAGCCAGGGCTACGTCAAGATATGAGCTGAGGTAGGATAACAGATCCCAGATCTTGTCGGTATACAATACCGACAAGATGAAGAATTAGACACATGAGCAACATCTGGGTATCTTTTTCGTAGACGTTTCGCCCTCCAGTGGCTTTATTAATACAATGTCGTAGACTACTGTGCTCTACACCAGTACCAAGGCTGAGGGACTGATTACCTCATCTGTTGTATATAGTTTCACTGTCTTCACATTATGTCCTTGTATTGTGCTGATAAAGCCACTGGAGGGCGAAACGTCTACAAATAAAGATACCCAGATGATGCCCATGTATCTAATTCTTCAGACCGTAGGCTATACTATATAAAAGAAATTCCACAATCCCTTTAAGATCACAGCTCCACTACATTATCACCCACACCAAAGGTGCCCTTTTATTTACCTTTCCCAAGTAGCCTTCTGTGTCTAACTTACAAGCGAATTACCTGTAAACAGCTGCTGTGTTATTGGAGGAATCTAGATATTGACAAAGTTTCTAAGTCTTCCTTCCTTGCTTGTAAAGACGTGAAAGGTAGACAGCAAGAAGACAGCAAGTTGATGGTACAGCTGCGGACACATAAAACTTTTATTGGGAACTATGTATCACTCAGTGGGAGGCTGATCACATTTTGTGCTCAGAATAGAGGAGGTGCTCCTGTTGTTGTTGTTGTTGGGGGTCTTATGGGTAGCAACGGCTTGTGCTGCATCACGACTCTTTCCAGAAGTATGTGGTGATTCAACATTCACTACTTGCCAACTTGCCCCGTGTTGATACTGGCCAACCTGCCCCGTGTTGATACTGGCCAACCTGCCCCGTGTTGATACTGGCCAACCTACCCGTGTTGATACTTGCCAACCTGCCCCGTGTTGATACTGGCCAACCTGCCCCGTGTTGATACTTGCCAACCTGCCCCGTGTTGATACTGGCCAACCTGCCCCGTGTTGATACTTGCCAACCTGCCCCGTGTTGATACTGGCCAACCTGCCCCGTGTTGATACTTGCCAACCTGCCCCGTGTTGATACTGGCCAACCTGCCCCGTGTTGATACTGACCAACCTGCCCGTGTTGATATTGGCCAACCTGCCCCGTGTTGATACTGGCCAACCTGCCCCGTGTTGATACTGGCCAACCTGCCCCGTGTTGATACTTGCCAACCTGCCCCGTGTTGATACTGGCCAACCTGCCCCGTGTTGATACTTGCCAACCTGCCCCGTGTTGATACTGGCCAACCTGCCCCGTGTTGATACTGGCCAACCTGCCCCTTGTTGATACTGCCCAACCTACCCCGTGGAATAGAGAAAGGAATCCGTAGGAGATACTGAAGGAAAGGCGCGCCACTACAAGACAAAGACACGATTTTCTCCTCCGTGGACACTGAATCCCTCTATCCTTCTGTGCCACAGGACGAGGCTGCGGAATGCCACTACCAGTCTCCAGAGGAAACATCCTGACAGTCGCTGTCGTGTAACTGGTACTTGGCATGGAAGAATTGTTGAATTGTTAGATAAGTGATATACAACTTTCCAGTTCACTTTCTTAAAACTTGTTTCAGACCATTTATGAAAGCATAAATTTATTCATATTTAGAGCGATACCAAGTATAATATATATATATATATATATATATATATATATATATATATATATATATATATATATATATATATATATATATATATATATCGTATAAACATCTGATAGTATGGGTAACTCATCTAAAAGGTCAGGTGATGGGAGACAACACTAACCATCTCAGTCAATTAAGCAATTTGCCAGACTCTTCTATATTTACTTGACCTGATTGAAACTGATGGTCACAGTTTAGCCTGACCTGCGGTTGTTGGGTCACCTGTGACACCTGCACACTCAGGGGAAGGCTTTGTGAATTACTTAAAAAAAATGATAAAATAACTCGTGTCAACATTAGCGTTAATAAGTTTTGTGGTGCCAGTACAACGGTACATGGGAGTACATGGGCGGTACTGTGGGAGTAACTGGGCACTGATGGTACCGTTGCAATAACAGGGCACTGATGGTACCGTTGCAGTAACAGGGCACTGATGGTACCGTTGCAGTAACTGGGCACTGATGGTACCGTTGCAGTAACTGGGCACTGATGGTACCGTTGCAGTAACAGGACACTGATGGTACCGTTGCAGTAACAGGGCACTGATGGTACCGTTGCAGTAACAGGGCACTGACGGTACCGTTGCAGTAACTGGGCACTGACGGTACCGTTGCAGTAACTGGGCACTGACGGTACCGTTGCAATAACAGGGCACTGATGGTACCGTTGCAGTAACTGGGCACTAACGGTACTGTTGCAGTAACTGGGCACTGATGGAACCGTTGCAGAAACTGGGCACTGATGGTACTGTTGCAGGAACTGGGCACTGACGGCACAGTGGGTGGTGTAACTGTCGTCCAATCACCGTGGAAGTAACTGGGGGCTCACGGTACCGTGGGAGTAACTGTGACTCGGCCTTGAAGAGTGGCAGGGAGAGGGGACGGGGGACGGGGAAGGGGGACCATCGCCTCTGGCTGCTTCCAGAGGGGGGAACTGCCTCCCTCCCGGAACGTCCTTCGGCACCCCCCCCCCCCCACCACCAGGCAACCCTCAACACTGCTCCGCACTTTTGAAAACACTTTCATCTAGGCCTCCACATCACCCAACATCAGGCGTCAGAATCATGGGGCGTAGCGGAGGGATGGGGGAGGGGAGGGAGAGACAGCCGCAACATCACGCGCATACGCGCAAGAGTCGCCTCAAACACTTTCACTTTCTGACTCCTGGTTCGTGGCTCCGTACCAACACCGCCGATATTTCTCCCATGACGGATAACTGGAGACCGATTTGTTGTCCCCAGAGCTGCAGGCACCTCGGGGAACAGTGACTAGAGACCTGTGTGTGAGGTAACAGGTGGGGGTGCTGAGGTGTGTGGGGGGGGGGGTGTTGCTGCACTTTCTTGAAGGCAGGAAAGTTGGGGGTGGTCGGAGAGAGAGAGAAAGGGATTGTGGCGGGGCGGTGGTTGATGTGGGTCAGTCAGTGCTCGTGTCGGCAGTGGAGCACCCACACGCACGCTCACGCGCTCCACAGTGCCGCAGACAGTGCCAGCTTGGTGTATATGGGGCGTCGGGATATACACACACTGCGTCTGCTTCGTCAGGTAAACAGACAGGGCGGCGGCCACAGTGACTCCCCTTGCGGCACCACCAGGTAGCACTGGAAGCTGGGTCGTCCCATTCTAGTTTTCCCCCGTACACGGTGGTATTGTGGTGCAGTGGAGACTCCCGGAGCCTTTGTGATCACACGGGCATTCCTTCTGGTTCCTCGGAATCCATCAATTATTAGTGATATCGCGATAAAGGAAGAAGACTTGGAGTGAGCTAGGAATGAGTGTTGCCGTGGCTAGTGTTGTGGTTGGCAGTGTTGTGGAGTGACGGTGTTGTTGTGTTGGTGGTGGTACAAGAAGGATGCCAGCGCTCATAACTAAGATCCAGTCAGTCTGCTCTCTCTCCCCTCTCTCCTTCCCTCTCATCACCCCTCTCTCCCTTTCACTCCTCCCCTCGCTTACACCCGTCCATCTGTCCTCTTGTAGGAAGGTACTGCCGTTGTCTGGCTGCAGTGTGACCTTCACTGCTGCTTCACTGCTTCACAGTTAATTCTAGCTACTCTCTCTCTCTCTCTCTCTCTCTTCTCCCTTCCTTTTCTCTTTTCTCCCTTCCTCTTCTCTTCTTCCTTCCCTTTTTCTTCTATTCTCTTCTCCCATCCCTTTCTCTTTTCTCCCTTCCTCTTCTCTTCTTCCTTCCTTTCTCTTTACCTTCCTCTTTTATTCTCTCATCCCTCCCTCTTTTCTCTAATCCTTCCTTCTTCTCTTTCCCCCTTCCTCTTCTCTCTTCTCCATTCTCATTTCCTCTTCTTGCTCTCTCTACTCTCTTCTTTCTTAATCTACTATCTTCTCTTTCCCTCTTTCCTTTACTGCCCCTCATCTTCTCTGTCAGCCTCTTCCATCAAAGCACCTTTTACCTTACCTCCCTCCCTACCCTCTTTCTTGCCTCACCTTTCCCCCAGCAAAGACCTTAACACTTTTCCTTCAACCTCTACACGCTCCCTCTAGCTCTCCCTCTACCTTCCTCTTACCACGCTCCCTGTCTCTCCCCCTCCTCCCGTTACAAGGATCATTAGCACCATCCTAGCAAGTGGGCGGACATCCTCGACACGTGAAGAGGAGATTCCTGACGCCCCAGTCAACTCATTATTTGAGCGCCTCAGCATCAACAGGTAAAGGTAAGATTATGTTGTTTGATTTGGTACTTCTACTGTCCCTGACGTGAAGGCTGGTACTAGGACCTGAAGTGAAGGTTGGTACTAGGATCTGACGTGAAGGCTGGTACTAGGACCTGACGTGAAGGCTGGTACTAGGATCTGACGTGAAGGCTGGTACTAGAACCTGACGTGAAGGCTGGTACTAGGATCTGACGTGAAGGCTGGTACTAGGACCTGACGTGAAGGCTGATACTAGGAACTGACGTAAAGGCTGGTACTAGGATCTGACGTGAAGGCTGGTACTAAGATCTGACGTGAAGGCTGGTACTAGAACCTGACGTGAAGGCTGGTACTAGGACCTGACGTGAAGGCTGGTACTAGGATCTGACGTGAAGGCTGGTACTAGAACCTGACGAGAAGGCTGGTACTAGGACCTGACGTGAAGGCTGGTGCTAGGACCTGACGTGAAGGCTGGTACTAGGACCTGACGTGAAGGCTGGTACTAGGACCTGACGTGAAGGCTGGTACTAAGATCTGACGTGAAGGCTGGTATTAGGATCTGACGTGAAGGCTGGTACTAGGACCTGACGTGAAGGCTGGTACTAGGACCTGACGTGAAGGCTGGTACTAGGACCTGACGTGAAGACTGGTACTAGTCCTTGACGTGAAGACTAGTACTAGCACCTGACGTGAAGGTCTAGAGTTCCACAAAGCTACTAGATTCCAAGTAAGAGATACAAGGATGGGTTACCTGCATGTTTCTGGTCTGCAGAACAACCCTCGACACAGTGCTGGAAGTGACCCACAGACTGGGCAAAGAGATGAGGAAGGGACGAAGTGTTATAGTGAGACACAGATGATCTGGTGAACAGGTAGTGGTGTCAGTGTTGATATGTCAGATGTTTAACAGTGTGGATGTGTCAGGTGTTGTAACAGTGTGGATGTGTCAGGTGTTGTAGCAGTGTTGGTGTGTCAGGTATTGTAACAGTGTGGATGTGCCAGGTGTTGTACCAGTTTTGATGTGTCAGGTGTTGTAATAGCATGGGTGTGTCAGGTGTTGTAGCAGTGTTGATGTGTCAGGTGTTGTAACAGTGTTGATGTGTCAAGTGTTGTAACAGTGTGAACATCAGGTACAGTAACAGTGTGGGTGTCAGGTGATGTAACAGTGTTGATGTGTCAGGTGTTGTAACAGTGTGGACATCAGGTACTGTAACAGTGTGGGTGTCAGGTGTTGTAACAGTGTGATTGTGTCAGGTGTTGTAACAGTGTGGGTGTCAGGTGTTGTAGCAGTGTAAGTGTGTCAGGTGCTGTAACAGTGTAGGTGTGTCAGGTGTTGTAACAGTGTGGGTGTCAGGTGTTGTAACAGTGTAGGCGTGTCAAGTGTTGTAACAGTGTCGATGTGTCAGGTGCGGTAACAGTGTAGGTGTGTCAGGTGTTGTAACAGTGTGGGTGTCAGTTGTTGTAACAATGTGGGTGTCAGGTGTTGTAACAGTGTGGGTGTCAGTTGTTGTAACAGAGTTGATGTATCAGGTGTTGTAGCAATGTGGGTGTATCAGATGTTGTAACAGTGTTGATGTGTCAGGTGTTGTAGCAGTGTAGGTGTGTCAGGTATTGTAACAGTGTAGGTGTGTCAGGTGTTGTAACAGTGTAGGTGTTTTAGGTGTTGTAACAGTGTGGGGTGTCAGGCGTTGTAACAGTTTGGGTGTATCAGATGTTGTAACAGTGTTGATGTGTCAGGTGTTGTAACAGTGTGTCAGGTGTTGTAACAGTGTAGGTGTGCCAGGTGTTGTAACAGTGTGGGTGTGTCAGGTATTGTAACAGTGTAGGTGTGTCATGTGTTGTAACAGTGTAGGTGTGTTAGGTGTTGTAACAGTGTGGATGTCAGGTGTTGTAACAGTGCGTGTCAGATGTTATAACAGTGTGAGTGTGTCAGGTGTTGTAACAGTGCGTGTCAGATGTTATAACAGTGTGGATGTCAGGTGTTGTAACAGTGCGTGTCAGATGTTATAACAGTGTGAGTGTGTCAGGTGTTGTAACAGTGTGGGTGTCAGGTTTTGTAACAATGTGAGTGTGTCAGGTGTTGTAACACTGTAACAGTGTGGGTGTCAGGTGTTGTAAAAATGTGGGTGTGTCAGGTGGTTTAGCAGTGTGGGGTCTCAGATGCTGTAACAGTGTGGGTGTCAGGTGCTGTCACAATGTTGATATCAGGTACTGTAACAGTTTGGATATCAGGTACTGTAACAGTGTGGGTGTTAGGTGTTGTAACAGTATGGATATCAGGTATTGTAACAGTTTGGATATCAGGTACTGTAACAGTGTGGGTGTTAGGTGTTGTAACAGTATGGATATCAGGTACTGTAACAGTGTGGGTGTTAGGTGTTGTAACAGTATGGATATCAGGTACTGTAACAGTGTGGGTGTTAGGTGTTGTAACAGTATGGATATCAGGTACTGTAACAGTGTGGGTGTTAGGTGTTGTAACAGTATGGATATCAGGTACTGTAACAGTGTGGGTGTTAGGTGTTGTAACAGTATGGATATCAGGTACTGTAACAGTGTGGGTGTTAGGTGTTGTAACAGTATGGATATCAGGTACTGTAACAGTGTGGGTGTTAGGTGTTGTAACAGTATGGATATCAGGTACTGTAACAGTGTGGGTGTTAGGTGTTGTAACAGTATGGATATCAGGTACTGTAACAGTGTGGGTGTTAGGTGTTGTAACAGTATAGATATCAGGTACTGTAACAGTGTGGGTGTTAGGTGTTGTAACAGTATGGATATCAGGTACTGTAACAGTGTGGGTGCTAGGTGTTGTAACAGAATGAATATCAGGTACTGTAACAGTGTGGGTGTTAGGTGTTGTAACAGTATGTATATGAGGTACTGTAACAGTGTGGGTGTTAGGTGTTGTAACAGTATGGATATCAGGTACTGTAACAGTGTGGGTGCTAGGTGTTGTAACAGTATGGATATGAGGTACTGTAACAGTGTGGGTGTTAGGTGTTGTAACAGTATGGATATCAGGTACTGTAACAGTGTGGGTGTTAGGTGTTGTAACAGTATGGATATCAGGTACTGTAACAGTGTGGGTGCTAGGTGTTGTAACAGTATGGATATCAGGTATTGTAACAGTGTGGGTGTTAGGTGTTGTAACAGTATGGATATCAGGTACTGTAACAGTGTGGGTGCTAGGTGTTGTAACAGAATGAATATCAGGTACTGTAACAGTGTGGGTGTTAGGTGTTGTAACAGTATGGATATCAGGTACTGTAACAGTGTGGGTGTTAGGTGTTGTAACAGTATGGATATCAGGTATTGTAACAGTGTGGGTGTTAGGTGTTGTAACAGTATGGATATCAGGTACTGTAACAGTGTGGGTGTTAGGTGTTGTAACAGTATGGATATCAGGTACTGTAACAGTGTGGGTGTTAGGTGTTGTAACAGTATGGATATCAGGTATTGTAACAGTTTGGATATCAGGTACTGTAACAGTGTGGGTGTTAGGTGTTGTAACAGTATGGATATCAGGTACTGTAACAGTGTGGGTGTTAGGTGTTGCAACAGTATGGATATCAGGTACTGTAACAGTGTGGGTGTTAGGTGTTGTAACAGTACGGATATCAGGTACTGTAACAGTGTGGGTGTTAGGTGTTGTAACAGTATGGATATCAGGTACTCTAACAGTGTGGGTGTTAGGTGTTGTAACAGTATGGATATCAGGTACTGTAACAGTGTGGGTGTCAGGTGTTGTAAATATGACAAGCCTGGTCTCTCAAGGTTGCAGCAGACACAGTGCCTCTTGTCTCCAACACGAGTGATGTGCCACAACACATGAGTGATGTGCCACAACACACGAGTGATGTGCCATAATGCTCGACGCACACGTAACAAGGATTGCACACCATGCAGAGTTACCCGGATGAATAAATGAGGAATGATCATAAAGAACGTAGCCATGAACATATAAGAACATAAGAACGAAGGAACACTGCAGAAGGCCTACTGGCCCATGCGAGGCAGGTCCAAGTCTCCTACCGGCTTAAGCCAATGCACCCACCCTAGTCAGGTCAGGTCACATTGACTTAAGGAGCAGGTAGGTAGGTAGGTAGGTAGGTAGGTAGGTAGGTAGGTAGGTAGGTAGGTAGGTAGGTAGGTAGGTAGGTAGGTAGGTAGGTAGGTAGGAAGGCAGGTAGGTAAGTAAGGGTTGTCAGGAAACAGGACAAGTGTTTCCTGACGCGGGTCTTAGTCATATGACAACCCGGAGCTGGAGCTTTTGGTCATGTGACCGAGGCCTTCCTCTGGTCCACTGGGACATACTTAACAGGTCATTCTCCAGTCAAGGTGGCTGCTGGAGCTTAGTGTAAGAAGTATCATGCTTCTCGGTCAGGGATGGAGAAGACCGGAGGCAGAGTACCGGCTGACAGGAAGAGAAAAAAACAAACACAGAGGGAAAGAAGAGATGACAAAGGACCGTAAAGAGCGAAACGTAGATAATGAAACGAAGGTCTCTTTAACCCACAGTGTTTTACTGCTATGCCCTTATTACACACACACACAAGAGAGAGAGAGAGAGAGAGAGAGAGAGAGAGACAGAGAGAGAGAGAGAGAGAGAGAGAGAGAGAGACAGAGAGACAGAGACAGAGACAGACAAAGACAGAGACAGAGAGACAGAGAGACAGAGACAGACAGAGAGAGAGAGAGAGAGAGAGAGAGAGAGACAGAGAGAGAGAGAGAGAGAGAGAGAGAGAGAGAGAGAGAGAGAGAGAGAGAGACAGAGAGACAGAGAGACAGAGATGACAGGGATGACAGGGATGACTTCACACCGCAAAATAGCAAGATTATCTACGCTATCTGGCTATTGTCCCAGTAGATACTGCAGTGTTTGTGGGTATACCACAAGGGACAAGGATCTTCTTGGATGTAAGGAGCCTACTTGTTCCAACTACTGCCACACAGATTGCACTCCAGAAGAAGAATTTTGTTGCAGCCAGGTTGAAAATTTCAGAAAATTTAAGGATATCCATAATCCTGTGGTATATGTGGATACAAGTCTGGAGCTACAGGAGGAGGGTTCAGAAGTCCTACCTCAGGGACTCCTGTCCAAAGATCAAGACTGCCCTCTTGGGCTGTGTTGTAAAGTTGCAGCTAAGATAATCCATCACAGGGAAGCACTTCATGAGCTCCTCAAATCATTAGATAACCTACAAGCTATTGTAGAAGGTCAGTGCAAGCCTACATTAAGTGACGTAAGCTGCTCAGCTGATGGCGACACTATTGACAAAGACTGGAAGTCCCACACTGAGCTTAACTCAGGGGTAAACATCTGGTGGAATTCTGTCATCGCTAAGGTCCCACAGACTGACAGAGTTCAAAACACTACCTTTGGGAATTCTAACACAATTCCTCTGACCACCACAGAGGGAATAAATCCTCTTCCCAGCAACGTGGGAAGCCTTGGATCTGTTAATTCTCCTACACCTGACATCTCTGCTTCAGCCACTGCCAGTCTACTTGACAGTGCACATACCATCTCTGATCCTACACCTGTCAGCACACCTGCCGATACTATTCTAGAATCTGGTAGTAGTGCTTCGACAAGCAAGCTCTGAGCCAGGAGTTTCTCCACCAGAGAACGGTGCAGTTAGTGATCAGGGAACTATCACTGCACCTGATCACCTGCTGCGCCGAAGTACGAACAGCAGGGACACATCTGTCAGAACTGGTAGAGGGCGGGGTAGAGGACGTGGAGGAGGACGTGGTGGAGGAAGACATCTACAGCCGTCTCACCCTCCACTAACACAGTTCCAGCGGCAGAATCTGAGGACAAATCTGCGAAACACAGGAGGTACAACAAATCCTAATCCACCCTCCCAGGCACCTAGGCTGTGCTCTCGCTGTCACCGGAAGGGGCACTCTGCCAACAACTGCCTGCGAGATACCAGGTGTAACTACTGCTACAAGAAAGGACATAAGGAGGACCAGTGTCGGAAGAAAAAGGAACTTGACAGACAGGGCCACCTGTTTAGAGACCTGTTCTCAGAACAAACCAGCAGGATCTCTGAATTGGTAAACACTCACACGTCACTCACTCAGCTACTCCTATCCCAGCCCAGCAGGTGGGATTGGGCCTTATACAAGACCACAGACCTACATCCCTGCAGCTGCCTCAGTACCCTACCTCTCTCAAGGGCAGGCACCTTACATTCCCTACACACCCACCACCTCAAGCTGACCACTTCATCATGAGGAGCCAGTCTATCAGCATCCTGTCGGCCAACATTAGAGGTTTCATTACTAATGTTGGAGAGCTCTACATAAGCTTTGTGAACACTCGACGTCCCGACATGATAGCTGTTGTTGAAACATTTTGGATGACAGGACTCCAGAAAATTTTGCAAGAATTGCTGGCTACACCTCATGGATGAGAAGAGACAGGCAAGGGCAAGGAGGTGGTGTTGCTGTGTCTTCTCTAAAAGTGTTCATGCCCAGCACATAGATGTTGCCACCCCTACACATCTTGAAATGATGTTCTTCAAGCTCTGTATAAACACTAGTACCTCTGTACTAGCATGTGCAATGTACAGACCTCAGTGGCAACATGCAGACCCTATCAACTTCCTAATGGAAAATATTGACTCCCTTCTGCTACAACACAACTGTCAACATATTATAATTGTTGGTGACCTCAACCAGCACCTTATACAGAGGGACTTTGATGACCTTCTTGCAGTGTTTGACATGAGAAACTTTGTTGATGTCCTACTCATATCTCTGGCTCCTCCCTTGACCCAGTAGTGAGTGATCTGGCAGAAGGCATAGTCACTTGTCAACCCCTCGGGTACGTTGGATCGTCTGACCACAAGGCTGTTTTTACCACACTTAAGATCCCAACAGAACGAGGTGAGGAGTCCACACGCACAACCTGGCTATGGGAAAGAGGTAATTGGCCAGCCCTTTGCTCTGAGCTCGCCACCACCGACTGGAATGCTCTTCTCCAGGGGATGTTGACAACCAAGTGAAAGCCTTCACTGGACACATCCTTAATCTGCAACAAGAACACATTCCTCACCGGCAATATGTGACAAAGCCTACAGATCAGCCTTGGTTTGGCTTTCGTTGTAGAGAGGCTGCTACTGCTAAGTACAAAGCATGGCGAAGGTATAAGAGACATCCTACCACCTATAACAGGAACTTGCACATGCAAGCCTGTAGGCATATGGGTGATGTTCAAAAGTGGGCCATTGCTAAATGGGAGTTGGACACTAAAAGAAAGTTAGCATCAGGTAGGGTAGGCTCCAAAACCTGGTGGTCCCTGGTCAAGGACAGACAAGGTTATCTGCCTGATGAACTTATTCCACCTCTAAATCGACAGGATGGGACCACCTCTACTAGTAGTCAAGAGAAGGCGGACCTCTTTGCTGAACACTTTGCTACCAAAATGCAAGTTCCTGATCCAGCAAGGGACCCTCCTTGGCTAGCTGCAAGAACTGTGTCAAAACTGTCAGGGGTGACAATAAGGCAGGAGGAGGTGCATTTCCTTCTTAAATCACTTGACCAAGAAAAGGCTGTGGGCCCAGACAAGTTGAGCCCAAGATTGTTGAGAAGATGTGCAGACCAGCTAGCAGCACCTCTAACTCGCATCTTTCAGCACTGCCTAGTACAGTGCAAATGGCCCTCTCCATGGAAAGAGGCAAATGTAGTCCCTGTTCACAAAAAGAAGAGCAGAGCAGAAATTAGCAACTACAGACCAGTGTCACTCCTGTCAATCACTGGTAAGATCCTTGAGACAATAATCTCAAGACAAATGACAGATTTTTTTGACTACCACTCACTACTTTGTGATCGTCAATATGGCTTCAGGAAAGGTTACTCTGCTGCTGATCTGTTGTTAAACCTCTCCACTAAGTGGCACCAGTCACTGGATGAATCCAAAGTCAGCTGTGTGGTAGCACTGGACATTGCTGGCGCTTTCGACCGGAGGGTGTGGCACCAGGGCCTCTTAGCAAAACTTCAAGCACTGGGAATTGCAGGCTCTACGCTATGTCTCCTCAGTGATTACCTTCATGGTAGATCTCTAAGTGTAGTCCTCAATGGAACGGAATCAGCAAGACATCCTATTGGGGCAAGCGTTCCACAAGGAAGTGTGCTGGGGGGTCCACTGTTATGGAATGTCTACTTCAACGACCTTCTTCATCTCATCCCAGAATCACATGCATATGCAGACGACTGTACACTGACATTCACTTATCCAAGAGAAGAAATGCCAGCTGCTCTAAGCTACATCAATCACCAGCTGAGAGCTATATCAGCTTGGGGAAATAGATGGCAAGTAACATTTGCACCTGAGAAAACGCAAATGATGATCGTCTCTAGGCACCATGATGGTAATGCTGGTGCAGTAGTAAGGATGAATGGGAGGATGTTGGCACCTGGAGAAG
>NC_091301.1:12444338-12446838 GCF_038502225.1 Cherax quadricarinatus
GTGAATAGGAAGTACTTCAGTCACAGAGTTGTCAGGAAGTGGAACAATCTGGAGAGTGATGTAGTGGAGGCAGGATCCATACATAGCTTTAAGAAGAGGTACAATAGCTCCTGGAGCAGGGAGTGAGTGGTCCTAGTAGCGAACAGTGAAGAGGAGGGGCCAGGAGCTGTAAATCGACCCTTGGAACCACAATTAGGTGAATACACACACACACAAACACATATATACACACACACACACACACACACACACACACACACACACACACACACACACACACACACACACACACACACACACACACACACACACACACACACACACACACACACACACACACACACACACACACACACACACACACACACACACACACACACACACACACACACACTCAGAAGTGTCCCTGTTTGCAGATGACGTGAAGTTAATGAGGAGAATTAAATCAGACGGATCAGACAAGTCTACAAAGAGACCTGGACAGGCTGGATGTGTGGTCCAGAAACTGGCTCCTAGAATTTAACCCCGCCAAATGCAAAGTCATGAAGATCGGAGGAGGGCAAAGAAGACTGCAGACAGAGTATAGGCTAGGTGGCCAAAGGCTGCAAACCTCACTCAAAGAGAAAGACCTAGGAGTGAGTATAATACCGAGTACATCGCCAGAAGCACACATTAACCAGATAACTGCTGCGGCATATGGGCGCTTGGCAAACCTGAGAATAGCGTTCCGGTATCTCAGTAAGGAATCGTTCAAGACTTTATACACTGTGTACGTCAGGCCCGTACTGGAGTACGCAGCACCAGTTTGGAACCCACACCTGGTCAAACACGTCAAGAAATTAGAGAAAGTGCAAAGGTTTGCAACAAGGCAAGTTCCAGAGCTAAGGGGATTGTCCTACGAAGAAAGGTTGAGGGAAATCGGCCTGACGACACTGGAGGACAGGAGGGTCAGGGGAGACATGATAACGACATATAAAATACTGCGCGGAATAGACAAGGTGGACAAAGACGGGATGTTCCAGAGAAGGGACACAGACACAAGAGGTCACAATTGGAAGTTGAAGACTCAGATAAATCAGAGGGATGTTAGGAACTATTTCTTCAGTCATAGAGTAGTCAAGCCGTGGAATAGCCTAGAAAGTGAAGTAGTGGAGGCGGGAACCATACATAGTTTTAAGGCGAGGTATGATAAAGCTCATGGAGCAGGGAGAGAGAGGACCTAGTAGCAATCAGTGAAGAGGCGGGGCCAGGAGCTATGACCCGACCCCTGTAACCACAAATAGGTGAGTACAAATAGGTGAGTACACTGTTTACTTTCTCCTCGAGATTCGTAACTGCTGAACTTTCCCTCAGTTGATCTTCCTCTTGATACTTCCTCTCTCCCTCTTTCTTGTTTCCTCTCTCCCTCTTTCTTGTTTCCTCTCTCCCTCTTTCTTGTTTCCTCTCTCCCTCTTTCTTGTTTCCTCTCTCCCTCTTTCTTGTTTCCTCTCTCCCTCTTTCTTGTTTCCTCTCTCCCTCTTTCTTGTTTCCTCTCTCCCTCTTTCTTGTTTCCTCTCTCCCTCTTTCTTGTTTCCTCTCTCCCTCTTTCTTGTTTCCTCTCTCCCTCTTTCTTGTTTTCTCTCTCCCTCTTTCTTGTTTCCTCTCTCCCTCTTTCTTGTTTCCTCTCTCCCTCTTTCTTGTTTCCTCTCTCCCTCTTTCTTGTTTCCTCTCTCCCTCTTTCTTGTTTCCTCTCTCCCTCTTTCTTGTTTCCTCTCTCCCTCTTTCTTGTTTCCTCTCTCCTTCTTTCTTGTTTCCTCTCTCCCTCTTTCTTGTTTCCTCTCTCCCTCTTTCTTGTTTCCTCTCTCCCTCTTTCTTGTTTCCTCTCTCCCTCTTTCTTGTTTCCTCTCTCCCTCTTTCTTGTTTCCTCTCTCCCTCTTTCTTGTTTCCTCTATCCCTCTTTCTTGTTTCCTCTCTCCCTCTTTCTTGTTTCCTCTCTCCCTCTTTCTTGTTTCCTCTCTCCCTCTTTCTTGTTTCCTCTCTCCCTCTTTCTTGTTTCCTCTATCCCTCTTTCTTGTTTCCTCTCTCACTCTTGTTTTCTCTCTCCTTCTTTCTTGTTTCCTCTCTCCCTCTTTCTTGTTTCCTCTCTCCCTCTTGTTTACTTTTTTTTTTTTTTTTTTTTTTTTTTTTTTTTTTTACAGGGTTTGACAAGGTTAAGGATCCCTAGCTTTATTGACAGCTATTTACAGGTTAAGGATTCCTAACTTTATTGGCAAGCTAAGAGCTGTTACCTACATCAGCTCATTTGAAAGCATTTTTATTGTTATGAGACATACAAGTACGGAACAGGATGAAGTTGGAGCCATCTGTGGACCAGCATTTTCATTTGATCAACTGACTTTATCTCGTTGACATCATTATGCTGTACGAATGTGTTCCATACTCTAGTCATCCTGGGTATGTATGATCTCAGAAGGAGTGATGTTCTGGAGAAGAGTACAGCCAGAGTGAAGTTGCTGCTTTC
>NC_091301.1:12449338-12451838 GCF_038502225.1 Cherax quadricarinatus
AGTAGTAGTAGTAGTAGTAGTAGTTGTAGTAGTAGTAATATTATCTGTATTTCTACAAGTATATGTACAAGGTATACAGGCCTAGCTGACATCAGAGTATTTCGGGCAAATTAGGTCAATTTTGACCCACACCAGTCGACTAACACCCAGGTACCTATTTTACTGATGGGTGAACATAGATAGTAGGTGCCTTAAGGAAACACATTGTAATGTTTTCCAGCCGTACAGGGGGATCGATCCCCAGACCTCAGTGTGTGAGAAATTATCTCCAGAATCACGACAAACTGCAAAACTTTGCTAGGAATGTAACCTTGGAGCTGAGAAGCATGATCCGTGAAGAAACACTGATTTAACTAAAGCTTACAACACTGGAAGTAAGAAGAACCAGGGGAGACGTGATTACGACTTACAAGATACTCATAAGTAGTGAATATGACAATGGTATACAATATCAACAAGTTGATAAGTAAGACACATGTGCTGCAGTTAGGTATCCACATACAGAAACGTTTCACCTACACAGTAGACTTCTTCAGTCGAGTACAGCGGAGGCAGCAGAAGCAGTAGAGATGTGAAGACGAGGTAATCAGTCCATCACCCTTGAAGACGTAGTTCTGAGGTGGTCAGTCCCTCGGCTGAGGGACTGACTACCTCTGTACGCAATTGAAGAAGCCTACTATGTAGGTGAAACGTTTCGGTATAAAGATACCAGGTGTTGCACATGTGTTACTTACCGTGCTCATGGATCTTGATGCACCAGTTACAGAATGTTTGAGAAGAGGAGACGAGGAAGAAGAGAGATATAGATGGACTTAGAAGAGATGAAGGAGTCACAGAGGAGTCTGGAAGTGCTGCAGACCGAGAATGGTTAGGATGGGTAACGATTCCGAGGAAGGAAGTTCATACACAGTATCAAGAATAGGTATAAATGGATCCAGGAGGCCAGGAATAGCGTGTTACCCTTCGTGAGCCAGGAGGCAAGACTCGAACCCCGCAGCATCAAATAGGAAAGCAATTACACACACACACACACACATACGGAGAGATGTAGTGGAGGTAGGACCCATACATAGCTTTCAGAAAAGGTATGATAAATCTTATGGAGCAGGGAGAGAGTGGACCTGGCAGTGACCAGCGAAGAGGCGGGGCCAGGAGCTATAAATCGACCCCTGGACCCACAAATAGGTGAATACACACGCAGAGACCAAACAAAGCACTGTGTCCAGCAGTGTAGCCACCCCAGAGACGGATCTATGGTCTGGCAGTCACTTGGTATATGTCAACAGTGATGGAACACAGTAGCCGGATGTGAAAGGAATGTTTGCCACTTAGTTCTGGCATCACTGCGTTTAGAACGGCAGTTCTAGCATCACTTCTATTACCACTTTCTTGCTCAGAAAACAACCCAAAATGAGAAAAAAAGTATACAGAGCCTGAGAGCTTTGGCTCGGCATACATCCCCACCACCAGAAAGTATGTATACCTATGTATAGAATTCGGGGACGAGGTGCACCTGACAGTAGGGAAACTCTAGGAGAGAATGGAAAACTGGAGACTAGTCTGACTACTGGAGAAATGTGAGTATTGTGATCCAGCCAGAGTCACTACTGATACTATTACTACCATATTTATTATTACTACTACTACTGCTACTACTACTGTTACTACTACTGCTACTACTACTATTACTACTACTGCTACTACTACTATTACTACTACTGCTACTACTACTATTACTACTACTAGTACCACCATTACTACCACCGTCACCACTAGCACTACCACCAAACTCAGCAGGAGAGTGCCACTGCCTGACTCCATGCAGTGCCATTAACCAGTGTAAGCAAACAGTGTCAGCAACCAGTGTCAACAACCAGTGTCAACAACCAATGTCAGCAGTGTCAGCAACCAGTGCTAGCAATCAGTGTCAGCAACCAGTGTCAGCAACCAGGGTCAGCAGTGTCAGCAACCAGTGCTATCAACCAGTGTCAGCAACCAGTGTCAGCAACCAGTGTCAGCAACAAGTGCCAACTATCTGACCTATACCATACCTGGAAGGTGTTCCGGGGATCAGTGCCCCCGCGGTCCGGTCCATGACTAGGCTTCGCCTGATTCAGTTTGTGGCCCGGCTCGCTGGCCATATCCGGCCCGCCAATGTATTATATATGGCCGCCACTCTGGCACTCAGATAAAAGAACTGCACTTCTCCAGCTGAAGAAACCATTCCTAACAGCACGACCTTACCTTTGATATATACCTTTGAAGAGTTTCGAGAGTTTCACTATCGGAGCCCGGCCATGGGCCAGGCTCATCTGGTTGTTGCCTAGTCAACCAGGCTGTTGTTGCTGGAGGCCCGCTGCGCAACATATCCATCACAGCCTGGTTGATCTGGCACCTGGTGAAGATACTTGTCCAGTTTCCTCCGTGTATATACAATGGTAGTTCACATTACTCTCTGTTTTAGGTATTAAAGTATTCTTGACTGGTGGTGAACAGGTGA
>NC_091301.1:12456838-12469338 GCF_038502225.1 Cherax quadricarinatus
TCACACCCACCACTATCACAACCAGCACCATCACAACCACCACTATCACAACCACAACTATCACAACCACTACCATCACAACCACCACTATCACAACCACTACTATCACAGCCACCACTATCACAACCATTACCATCACAACCACCACTATCACAATCATTACCATCACAACCACCACTATCACAACCACTGTCATCACAACCACCACTATCACAACCACTACCATCACAACCACCACTATCACAACCATCATTATCACAGCCACTACCATCACAACCACCACTATCACAACCACTACCATCACAACCACCACTATCACAACCACTACCATCACAACCACCACTATCACAACCACTACCATCACAACCACCACTATCACAACCACTACCATCACAACCACCACTATCACAACCACTACCATCACAACCATCACAACCACCACTATCACATCCACCACTATCACAACCACTACCATCACAACCACCACAATCACAACCACTACCATCACAACCACCACAATCACAACCACTGTCACAACCACTACCATCACAACCACCACTATCACAACCACTGTCACAACCTCTACCATCACAACCACCACTATCAGAACCACTATCACAACCACTACAATCACAACCACCACTATCACAACCATAGTCACAACCACTACCATCACAACCACCACTATCACAACCACTGTCACAACCACTACCATCACAACCACCACTATCACAGCCACTGTCACAACCACTATCAACACAACCACCACTATCACATCCACTATCACAACCACTACCATCACAACCACCACTATCACAACCACTACCATCACAACCACCACTATCACAATCACTGTCACAACCACTACCATCACAACCACCACTATCACAACCATTGTCACAACCACTACCATCACAATCGCCACTATCACAACCACTGTCACAACCACTACCATCACAACCATCACTATCACACCAACTATCACAACCGCTACCATCACAACCACCAGTATCACAACCACTGTCACAACCACTACCATCACAACCACCACTATCACAACCACTGTCACAACCACTACCATCACAACCACTAGTATCACAACCACCACTATCACAACCACTATCACAGCCACTACCAACACAACCACCACTATCACAACCACCACTATCACAACCACCACTATCACAACCACTATCACAACCACTACCATCACAACCACTACTATCACAACCATCACTTTCACAACCACTACCATCACAACCACTACCATCACAACCACTACTATCACAACCACCACTATCACAACCACCACTATCACAACCACTACCATCACAACCACCACTATCACAACCACTACCATCACAACCACCACTATCACAACCACCACTATGACGACCACTATCACAACCACTACCATCACAACCACCACTTTCACAACCACTATCACAACCACTATCACAACCACCACTATCCCAACCACTACCATCACAACCACCACTATCACAGCCACCACTATCGCAACCACTGTCACAACCACTACCATCACAACCACCACTATCACAACCACCACTATCACAACCACTGTCACAACCACTACCATCACAACCACCACTATCACAACCACTGTCACAACCACTACCATCACAACCACCACTATCATAACCACTATCACAACCACTACCATCACAACCACCACTATCACAACCACTACCATCACAACCACTATCACAACCACTTCTATCACAACCACCACTATCACAACCACTGTCACAACCACTATCAACACAACCACTACTAACACAACCACCACTATTACAACCACTGCTATCACTTCCACTACTATCATAACAACCACTATGACAACCACTACCATCACAACCACTACTATCACATCCACCACTATCACAACCACCATCACAACCACCATCACCACCACCATCACAACAACCACCATCACCACCATTTATGGACTCGCGTTGTGTACATTATACCAAAGTCGTGAACCCAACCAGGAACCATTTTTTACGGTTTACGTCCAGCGCTTCATTGACACACACACACACACACACACACACACACACACACACACACACACACACACACACACACACACACAAACACACAGGTCTGGAAGACAGCCAATGTCATCCCTGCATTTATGGGGACAGACATTAAGCAGTGAGGCCCAGAGCGACGCCAGTGAGCAGCGCACCATGGATGGGAACGAAGGAGATGATCACCAGAGATGAGGACAACAAGACAGTCCTCTCATAAACAATCACGCTGGCCTGCCAGTTTTGATTAATTTTGTGCTTGGAATATAAAATATTTCACTTCAAGGTTTTGGACCATAATCAAAATCGATTGGCTAAAGTTTGCAAGGCGAGTGATTCACACATTCTGTATATATGTATAACAGTATACTTCCAATATACTTGTATACTAAATTCACTTGTATTGCTTCAAGCTGAGACTTCTTTGTTTATCTCCTGTATTCCACTACTGGAGCAACTCTTGTTGTCCACCAGTGGACAGTAATGATGGACTACATATTCCCCCCTGGTAATGTTTCTCCATGACTGAGACGTCCTCCTGGAAACCTTCATCATGTTCCTGGCTCACTGCTCCGCAGTTGGCAGGAAAAACAATGTAGGTGAGAATGGAGGAAATGTATCGTTAGGGATATACAGTAGCCTAGTTTTTTTTTTTTTTTTTTTTGATCTGCCAACAATAAGTTTTCTACTAGCTTCCTCTGACTACCAGCTCCGGTATCTCCCAGAGAATTTGTTGCTGCTAGTGGAAACCATTCCACGCATCATATCCCCTCGGCTGCTACGTACACTCAAACCCGTCATTATCACGCCTCTGCGATGCACAAATGTAACAAATATAACAACAGTTAACCGCACTGTTCACACAATTACGAGGCGCCTTTGTCCAAATTTGGCTGGAAAAATAGTCAGTGTCAAAGGCAAATACTAAAAATAAAAGAGTTTGACACGTCTATTGTTTTCTGTTCGGCACAAGTGTGTCCCCATTCCTTCCCCCCATCCCACAAAAAATGAAAATAATAGCAACTAATGAGAAATATAGGAAACTGTATGTATGTATTGTTTAAAAATTACACTTTTGTGGGTTTGAATCCTTTCCAGTGCACAGTGTCTTCACACTCCTCCCTTCCCAAGTCAAGGATAAGCAGCTGACATAAGGTGAGCAGGTGATAGAGACCAATCAGTTCTTAGAGCTTAAAGCAGCAGTCAAGTGCTTGTTAACCAGCCATGTTAATATTCGGACAAGATGGGCGTTTTAACACAACAAAAGGGGGTGTATGTTAACATTATCACGTACCTCACTGTTTCAATTTGTTAAATGCAAATTCCCATGTCCAGCCAGTGAGTGCTGGTGTACAATCATAGTTTGTCTTAGCTGCCTCACTGTGAGTGCGTGGGATGGGTGGGATGGGTGGGATGGGTGGGTTGGGTGCGTGAGTACCTGTGAGGGACACCCGAGACCAAGAAGACAGACCAAATGGTCTTCAAGAGGGAACGGGAAAGACACCTAAAGTCAGTACCTGACCAGCCGGGCTGTAGTTCCTACGCTGGACTACGTGAGGCCAGTAGTAACAGTCTGGTTGATCAGGCCTTGATCCACCACGAGACCTGGTCATGGACTGGATCGCGGGAGCGTTGACCCCCTCCCCTCCGAACACTCTCCAGGTATACTCCAGGTAGGTAGGATAGTAAGGGAGTTGTAACTGGAAACTCTTAGGGAGTCCATGAGAATTAGGTATCCCCTAAATGGTGGATCTTCAAGTATCCCTGAATAGTGGATCTTTAAGTATCCCCGAATGGTGGATCTTTAAGTATCCCTGAATGGTGGATCTTTAAGTATCCCTGAATGGGGGATCTTTAAGTATCCCTGAATGGTGGATCTTTAAGTATCCCTGAATGGTGGATCTTTAAGTATCCCTGAATCTCTTATAACTCGAGAATGCCTCCTCCGGACGGCTTCAAACCTTAGCCGCTGGTGTACTGTAGCTAGATAAAGATTCTTGCAACCACTGGCATGTGCAGGCGCCCTCTGGCCAAGTATATATAAATTAATTCCTGGATTTGGAGTCTTTGTGAGACTACTTGAGAACGCCTAGTTAGATCAGCTTCAAACTTGCAGTACTGGTGTTTGTCGAAGGGGTTCAGTGTTTGGTGTTTGATGTGTCTTAGAGAGAGACTTCGTTGATGCAAATTAAAATGCTTCGTAATATGCACTCAAGCGCATGCGTACACACACTCACGAACACTTACACTACACACGTACACCGACACTCACACACATACAAAAACACACACATGCAATACCAGCACAAGTTGATACACAGTCACGTACACACAACTCAAACATGTGCACCAATATCCACCTGCGTACACACAAACACGCATGTAAACAACCACCAGCACACACACACACACACACACACACACACACACACACACACACGTACAAGCACTTATACGCACATGCTAACACCTCACATGCTAATTTCCATCGTAAAATATTCAGCAACTCGACCTTCAGGGCACTGACTCAAACACACACACACACACACACACACACACACATACAGAATAAAGCTCACGAAGCAGGGAGAGAGTGGACCTAGTAGCGACCAGCAAAGAGGCTGGGCCAGGAGCTGGGAATTGACCCCTGCAACCACAAACAGGTGAGTACATTACGTACAAGAGATATCATCTGGAGCCACACCTAGGGAACCTCGGAGCAGAGAATAAACGTACTTCAGGGTAAACTCTTACAATTTCTCCCCTTAGTTCTGTTAGAGTATTTTTCTCCTAACATCACCTTGAAGCTGTACTTTTCAGCTTGATTTTTAAAAGCAATTGTATTTAAAAAAAGAAAGAAAATACACCGGGAAGGAGAATAACATACATGCGAACCCAGATCCTGTATCTCCAGCTCCCCAGCGGTGGGTCGTGTACCCAGGATGCTGCAGGCATTGCCTCTTCAGGATCGCAACGCTGGAGTCTCTGGAAAAAAAGAAAGGCTGGTTGCTCTGGGGTAATTGGTTTTCCTGATAAGTTTGTCACCCAACTCTTTAAGGAATCTGAGAACACACTTGTCCCATGCTCCGAGGGGTTTCCGACCCTAGTGGAACGAAGCTGGAGTACCGTGCCAGAACACTGTTTGTTAATCTACTGGGTGTGCATGAAACAAGCAGTAACACCCCACTGCACTTACAAGAGTATCGTAGACGCACAGGTGTAGTCCCTGGCTATCTGCTTACCGTCTTTCCCGTGTATCATGGTGACTCTATCCCCACGTTTCTAGCTGCAGTATGTATATAATGTATGTATGTAAGTTAGTGTTTGCATTAGATATGGGCATTAAACTGCAGTCATGTATTAGGCGAGTTCCCCCACGCTAGTGACCTGACTATTGTAGCTACAGCAGTGGTGTGGTGGTGTAGTGTACTGATGTGGTGTGGTGGCGTAGTGTAGTGACGTGGTGTGGTGGCGTAGTGTAGTGATGTGGTGTGGTGGTATAGTGTAGTGACGTGGTGTAGTGTAGTGACGTGGTGTAGTGTGGTGACGTGGTGTAGTGTAGTGACGTGGTGTGGTGGTGGTGAAGTGTAGTGACGTGATGACGTGGTGTAGTGTAGTGACGTGGTGTAGTGTGGTGACGTGGTGTGGTGGTGTAGCGTAGTGACGTGGTGTAGTGTAGTGACGTAATGTAGTGTAGCGACGTGGTGTAGTGTGGTGACGTGGTGTAGTGTGGTGACGTGGTGTGGTGGTGTAGCATAGTGACGTGGTGTAGTGTAGTGACGTGGTGTAGTGTGGTGACGTGGTGTAGTGTAGTGACGTGGTGTAGTGTAGTGACGTGGTGTAGTGTGGTGAAGTGGTGTAGTGTAGTGACGTGGTGTAGTGTGGTGACGTAATGTAGTATAGTGACGTGGTGTAGTGTAGTGACGTGGTGTAGTGTGGTGACGTGGTGTAGTGTAGCGACGTGGTGTAGTGTAGTGACGTGGTGTAGTGTAGCGACGTGGTGTAGTGTAGCGACGTGGTGTAGTGTAGTGACGTGGTGTAGTGTGGTGACGTGGTGTAGTGTAGTGACGTGGTGTAGTGTAGTGACGTGGTGTAGTGTAGTGACGTGGTGTAGTGTAGTGACGTGGTGTAGTGTGGTGACGTGGTGTAGTGTAGCGACGTGGTGTAGTGTGGTGACGTGGTGTAGTGTAGTGACGTGGTGTAGTGTGGTGACGTGGTGTAGTGTAGTGACGTAATGTAGTGTAGCGACGTGGTGTAGTGTGGTGACGTGGTGTAGTGTAGCGACGTGGTGTAGTGTGGTGACGTGGTGTAGTGTAGTGACGTGGTGTAGTGTGGTGACGTGGTGTAGTGTAGTGACGTGGTGTAGTGTAGCGACGTGGTGTAGTGTAGTGACGTGGTGTAGTGTGGTGACGTGGTGTAGTGTGGTGACGTGGTGTAGTGTGGTGACGTGGTGTAGTGTAGTGACATGGTGTAGTGTGGTGACGTGGTGTAGTGTGGTGACGTGGTGTAGTGTGGTGACGTGGTGTAGTGTGGTGACGTGGTGTAGTGTGGTGACGTGGTGTAGTGTGGTGACGTGGTGTAGTGTGGTGACGTGGTGTAGTGTGGTGACGTGGTGTAGTGTGGTGACGTGGTGTAGTGTGGTGACGTGGTGTAGTGTAGTGACGTGGTGTAGTGTAGTGACATGGTGTAGTGTGGTGACGTGGTGTAGTGTGGTGACGTGGTGTAGTGTAGTGACGTGGTGTAGTGTAGTGACGTGGTGTAGTGTAGTGACGTGGTGTAGTGTAGTGACATGGTGTAGTGTGGTGACGTGGTGTAGTGTGGTGACGTGGTGTAGTGTAGTGACGTGGTGTAGTGTAGTGACATGGTGTAGTGTAGTGACGTGGTGTAGTGTGGTGACGTGGTGTAGTGTAGTGACGTGGTGTAGTGTAGTGACGTGGTGTAGTGTGGTGACGTTGTGTAGTGTAGTGACATGGTGTAGTGTGGTGACGTGGTGTAGTGACGTGGTGTAGTGTAGTGACGTGGTGTAGTGTAGTGACGTGGTGTAGTGTAGTGACGTGGTGTAGTGTAGTGACGTGGTGTAGTGTGGTGACGTTGTGTAGTGTAGTGACATGGTGTAGTGTGGTGACGTGGTGTAGTGACGTGGTGTAGTGTAGTGACGTGGTGTAGTGTAGTGACGTGGTGTAGTGTGGTGACGTGGTGTAGTGTAGTGACGTGGTGTAGTGTGGTGACGTGGTGTAGTGTAGTGACGTGGTGTAGTGTGGTGACGTGGTGTAGTGTAGTGACGTGGTGTAGTGTAGTGACGTGGTGTAGTGTGGTGACGTGGTGTAGTGTGGTGACGTTGTGTAGTGTAGTGACGTGGTGTAGTGTGGTGACGTGGTGTAGTGTAGTGACGTGGTGTAGTGTGGTGACGTGGTGTAGTGACGTGGTGTAGTGTAGTGACGTGGTGTAGTGTAGTGACGTGGTGTAGTGACGTGGTGTAGTGTAGTGACGTGGTGTAGTGTAGTGACGTGGTGTAGTGTAGTGACGTGGTGTAGTGTAGTGACGTGGTGTAGTGTGGTGACGTTGTGTAGTGTAGTGACATGGTGTAGTGTGGTGACGTGGTGTAGTGACGTGGTGTAGTGTAGTGACGTGGTGTAGTGTAGTGACGTGGTGTAGTGTGGTGACGTGGTGTAGTGTAGTGACGTGGTGTAGTGTGGTGACGTGGTGTAGTGTAGTGACGTGGTGTAGTGTGGTGACGTGGTGTAGTGTAGTGACGTGGTGTAGTGTAGTGACGTGGTGTAGTGTGGTGACGTGGTGTAGTGTGGTGACGTTGTGTAGTGTAGTGACGTGGTGTAGTGTGGTGACGTGGTGTAGTGTAGTGACGTGGTGTAGTGTGGTGACGTGGTGTAGTGACGTGGTGTAGTGTAGTGACGTGGTGTAGTGTAGTGACGTGGTGTAGTGTGGTGACGTGGTGTAGTGTAGTGACGTGGTGTAGTGTGGTGACGTGGTGTAGTGTAGTGACGTGGTGTAGTGTGGTGACGTGGTGTAGTGTGATGACGTGGTGTGGTGGCGTAGTGTAGTGATGTGGTGTGGTGGTGTAGTGTAGTGATGTGGTGGTGTAGTGTAGTGACGTGGTGTGGTGGTGTAGTGTAGTGATGTGGTGGTGTAGTGTGGTGACGTGGTGTGGTGGTGTAGTGTAGTGACGTGGTGTGGTGGTAATATAGCCTCTTAGTAACTAAAACAGTTCCCTTGTTCACGACTGCCCGACCTTCCCAGAATAAGGTCGACTGTATTTAAATCATAGAAGAGACATATTTGCATATGTCAACAAAATATACACCTTGTTTTATACTCCTTGCCTTGTATACCATGACCTATAAACACACACACGCACACAAACATACACACACGGGACCAGGAGCTGTGAATCGACCCCTGCAACCACAACTAGGTGAGTACACAGGTGATTTACTGACGTGCACAGAACCTCTTGTAAATCTAAACTGTTGGAAATGCCTCAGGTCCACTTGCAATGGCCGATATATACATAAAACACACTGGCGTATCACACCCGGGTCTACACACTGCCAGAACAACTTACTGGAGTCAGAAATATGAAAGAAGCGCAAGCAAGGAACGTTGCTTCACTCTCTGTCTGTCTGTCTGTCTGTCTGTATGTCTATCTGTCTGTCTGTCTATCTGTCTGTCTATCTGTCCGTCTGTCTGTCTATCTGTATGTCTCTCTCTCTCTCTCTCTCTCTCTCTCTCTCTCTCTCTCTCTCTCTCTCTCTCTCTCTCTCTCTCTCTCTCTCTCTCTCTTTATTTCCACTTTCTCTCGCGTGAATATAGACATTACACACAGCTAGTGATCCCTACATATTGACAGAGTAATGAGAATTCACTTTCTCTAGACTGAGAGCCACTTATTAGAACTCTTCAGCGTAGTCCTTCTCAGTGTAGCTCTTCTCAGTGTAGCTCTTCTCAGTGTAGCTCTTCTCAGTGTAGCTCTTCTCAGTGTAGCTCTTCTCAGTGTAGCTCTTCTCAATGTAACTCTTCTCAGTGTAGCTCTTCTCAGTGTAAATCTTATCAGTGTAGATCTTCTCAGTGTAGCTCTTCTCAGTGTAGCCCTTCTCAGTGTAGCACTTCTCAGTGTAGCTCTTCTCAATGTAACTCTTCTCAGTGTAGCTCTTCTCAGTGTAAATCTTATCAGTGTAGATCTTCTCAGTGTAGCTCTTCTCAGTGTAGCTCTTCTCAGTGTAGCCCTTCTCAGTGTAGCTCTTCTCAGTGTAGCTCTTCTCAGTGTAGCTCTTCTCAATGTAACTCTTCTCAGTGTAGCTCTTCTCAGTGTAACTCTTCTCAGTGTAGCTCTTCTCAGTGTAGCTCTTCTCAATGTAACTCTTCTCAGTGTAGCTCTTCTCAGTGTAACTCTTCTCAGTGAAGCTCTTCTCAGTGTAAATCTTATCAGTGCAGTTCTTCTCAGTGTAGCTCTTCTCAGTGTAGCTCTTCTCAGTGTAACTCTTCTCAGTGAAGCTCTTCTCAGTGTAAATCTTATCAGTGCAGCTCTTCTCAGTGTAGCTCCTCTCAGTGTAACTTTTCTCAGTGCAGCTCTTCTCAGTGCAGCTCTTCTCAGTGTAGCTCTTCTCAGTGTAGCTCTTCTCAGTGTAGCCCTTCTCAGTGTAGCTCTTCTCAGTGTAGCTCTTCTCAGTGTAGCTCTTCTCAGTGTAGCCCTTCTCAGTGTAGCTCTTCTCAGTGTAGCTCTTCTCAGTGTAGCTCTTCTCAATGTAACTCTTCTCAGTGTAGCTCTTCTCAGTGTAGCTTTTCTCAGTGCAGCTCTTCTCAGTGCAGCTCTTCTCAGTGTAGCTCTTCTCAGTGTAGCTCTTCTCAGTGTAGCCCTTCTCAGTGTAGCTCTTCTCAGTGTAGCTCTTCTCAGTGTAGCTCTTCTCAGTGTAGCCCTTCTCAGTGTAGCTCTTCTCAGTGTAGCCCTTCTCAGTGTAGCTCTTCTCAGTGTAGCTCTTCTCAGTGTAGCTCTTCTCAGTGTAGCCCTTCTCAGTGTAGCTCTTCTCAGTGTAGCTCTTCTCAGTGTAGCTCTTCTCAATGTAACTCATCTCAGTGTAGCTCTTCTCAGTGTAGCTTTTCTCAGTGCAGCTCTTCTCAGTGCAGCTCTTCTCAGTGTAGCTCTTCTCAGTGTAGCTCTTCTCAGTGTAGCCCTTCTCAGTGTAGCTCTTCTCAGTGTAGCTCTTCTCAGTGTAGGTCTTCCCTGTGTAGCTCTTCTCAGTGTGGCTCTTCTCAGTGTGGCACTTCTCAGTGTGGCACTTCTCAGTGTAGCTCTTCTCAGTGTGGCTCTTCTCAGTGTGGCACTTCTCAGTGTAGCTCTTCTCAGTGTAGATCATCTCGGTGTAGATCATGTCGGTGTAGATCATCTCGGTGTAGATCATCTCGGTGTAGATCATGTCGGTGTAGATCATCTCGGTGTAGATCATCTCGGTGTAGATCATCTCGGTGTAGATCATCTCGGTGTAGATCATCTCGGTGTAGATCATCTCGGTGTAGATCATCTCGGTGTAGATCATGTCGGTGTAGATCATCTCGGTGTAGATCATGTCGGTGTAGATCATCTCGGTGTAGATCATCTCGGTGTAGATCATCTCGGTGTAGATCATCTCGGTGTAGATCATCTCGGTGTAGATCATCTCGGTGTAGATCATGTCGGTGTAGATCATCTCGGTGTAGATCATGTCGGTGTAGATCATCTCGGTGTAGATCATCTCGGTGTAGATCATCTCGGTGTAGATCATCTCGGTGTAGATCATCTCGGTGTAGATCATGTCGGTGTAGATCATCTCGGTGTAGATCATGTCGGTGTAGATCATCTCGGTGTAGATCATCTCGGTGTAGATCATCTCGGTGTAGATCATCTCGGTGTAGATCATGTCGGTGTAGATCATCTCGGTGTAGATCATCTCGGTGTAGATCATCTCGGTGTAGATCATCTCGGTGTAGATCATCTCGGTGTAGATCATCTCGGTGTAGATCATCTCGGTGTAGATCATCTCGGTGTAGATCATGTCGGTGTAGATCATCTCGGTGTAGATCATCTCGGTGTAGATCATCTCGGTGTAGATCATCTCGGTGTAGATCATCTCGGTGTAGATCATCTCGGTGTAGATCATGTCGGTGTAGATCATGTCGGTGTAGATCATCTCGGTGTAGATCATCTCGGTGTACATCATCTCGGTGTAGATCATGTCGGTGTAGATCATCTCGGTGTAGATCATCTCGGTGTAGATCATCTCGGTGTAGATCATCTCGGTGTAGATCATCTCGGTGTAGATCATGTCGGTGTAGATCATCTCGGTGTAGATCATCTCGGTGTAGATCATGTCGGTGTAGATCATCTCGGTGTAGATCATCTCGGTGTAGATCATCTCGGTGTAGATCATCTCGGTGTAGATCATCTCGGTGTAGATCATGTCGGTGTAGATCATCTCGGTGTAGATCATCTCGGTGTAGATCATGTCGGTGTAGATCATCTCGGTGTAGATCATCTCGGTGTAGATCATGTCGGTGTAGATCATCTCGGTGTAGATCATCTCGGTGTAGATCATCTCGGTGTAGATCATCTCGGTGTAGATCATCTCGGTGTAGATCATGTCGGTGTAGATCATGTCGGTGTAGATCATCTCGGTGTAGATCATCTCGGTGTAGATCATCTCGGTGTAGATCATGTCGGTGTAGATCATCTCGGTGTAGATCATGTCGGTGTAGATCATGTCGGTGTTGATCATCTCGGTGTAGATCATCTCGGTGTAGATCATCTCGGTGTAGATCATGTCGGTGCAGATCATCTCGGTGTAGATCATCTCGGTGTAGATCATCTCGGTGTAGATCATCTCGGTGTAGATCATGTCAGTGTAGATCATTTCGGTGTAGATCATCTCGGTGTAGATCATTTCGGTGTAGATCATCTCGGTGTAGATCATGTCGGTGTAGATCATCTCGGTGTAGATCATCTCGGTGTAGGTCATGTCGGTGTAGATCATCTCGGTGTAGATCATCTCGGTGTAGATCATCTCGGTGTAGATCATCTCGGTGTAGATCATGTCGGTGTAGATCATGTCGGTGTAGATCATCTCGGTGTAGATCATCTCGGTGTAGATCATCTCGGTGTAGATCATGTCGGTGTAGATCATCTCGGTGTAGATCATGTCGGTGTAGATCATGTCGGTGTTGATCATCTCGGTGTAGATCATCTCGGTGTAGATCATCTCGGTGTAGATCATGTCGGTGCAGATCATCTCGGTGTAGATCATCTCGGTGTAGATCATGTCGGTGTAGATCATCTCGGTGTAGATCATCTCGGTGTAGATCATCTCGGTGTAGATCATGTCGGTGTAGATCATGTCGGTGTAGATCATCTCGGTGTAGATCATCTCGGTGTAGATCATCTCGGTGTAGATCATGTCGGTG
>NC_091301.1:12481838-12486838 GCF_038502225.1 Cherax quadricarinatus
CTAAGGACCTGTCTCCTACTTTGTAGACAGGTATCACACATGTCATCGTTCACTCGTTCGGCGGTGTACCAGTTTGTTAAGTTCCTCCTTACACTAGACAAATAACCCGTTCCAACCTGGACTATTTACAAAGTCACTGAGTGACTTTGTCTGAGACGTTTGTCAATTGTGACTTTGATCTTGACCTCTACGATCTGATAATTTCTGAAATTTGGCTAGACACGGGTCTCCTGACTGTGATTCTTGTCAGATAACCATTGATTAAAAAGGTTTAATCCCGCAGTTTCACCAGGTTCATTAAGGCTGCGTATCACCTGTTCACCACCAGTCATGAGAACTGTAACTTCTAAAACAGGGTTAAATTCACTTTCCGTGTATATACATTGAGAGATATACACCTCTGTTTATATATTCAATGATTTTACACACAATATATATATATATATATATATATATATATATATATATATATATATATATATATATATATATATATATATATATATATATATATATATATATATATTGTGGGCGTTTTAAAGCAGTCATATATTTCAGTTTAATTATAATTTTGTATTTTGTGTTTTATTTAAGAAGAATTTTGAATTCGTGTTAAAACGAGAGGGTGGTGTTTTAAGAAATATTTATGTATTTTTTGCATAAACATGTGTCTGCTGGATAGTGTTTGTATGAGGAGAGCGGCTCCCCTGTGTACTCTGTCATCTGGGGGCTGTTAGCAAAGGTGCTTACGTATTTACAAAGGTTCTTACGTATTTGCACAATAATTGTGCAGCGTGTGGAGGTGTCTTGTGGTGTCTGGGAGGGTGTTGCCTCAAACACACACACACACACACACACACACACACACACACACACACACACACACACACACACACACACACACACACACACACACACACACACACACACACACACACACAAAGGAAATGAGGCACTAAACTACAGACCTGTGTCTTTGTCATGTATTGTGTGCAAAGTCATGGAGAAGATTATCAGGAGGAGAGTGGTGGAACACCTGGAACGGAACAAGATTATAAATGAAAACCAGCATGGGTTCATGGAAGGCAAATCTTGTGTCACAACCTTCTGGAGTTTTATGACAAGGTAACAGAAGTAAGACATGAGAGAGAGGGGTGGGTTGATTGCGTTTTCCTAGACTGCAGGAAGGCCTTTGACACAGTTCCCCACAAGAGATTAGTTCAGAAGCTAGAGGATCAGGCGCATATAACAGGGAGGGCACTGCAATGGATCAGGGAATACCTCCCAGTGGGGTGATAGTCTTCCCAGTGGGGTAATAGAGGCTAGGACCTTAAGAGGCTTTAAGAAGAGACTGGACAAATATATGAGTGGGAGGGGCTGGGTTTGATTGGTGTCTTTGGGTACGGGAGTTATTTCTAGGGAAGCTTTAGGTAGTAGTCGTTTTGATAAGGACCTGTCTCGCATGGGCCAGTAGGCCTTCTGCAGTGTTCCTCCATTCTTATGCTCTTAACAACGAGTTATGGGACGTGAAGAGGTATCACAGTGGGCGCCTGTGACGAGCGGAGTCCCACAGCGGTCAGTTCTAGGACCAGTGCTATTTTTGACATATGTGAACGACATGATGGAAAGAATAGACTCTGAAGTGTCCCTATTCGCAGATGACGTGAAGCTGATGAGAAGAATTAAATCGGATGAGGATGAGACAGGACTGCAAAGAGACCTGGACAGGCTGGACATGTGGTCCAGAAACTGGCTTCTCGAATTCAACCCTGCCAAATGCAAAGTCATGAAGATTGGGGAGGGGCAAAGAAGACCGCAGACAGAGTATAGGCTAGGTGGACAAAGACTACAGACCTCACTCAGGGAGAAAGACCTTGGGGTGACCATAACACTGAGCACGTCACCGGAGGCACACATCAACCAAATAACTGCTGCAGCATACGGGGGCCTAGCAAACCTGAGAATAGCGTTCCGATACCTTAATAAGGAATCGTTCAAGACACTGTATACTGTGTATGTTAGGCCCATACTGGAGTATACAGCACCAGTCTGGAACCCACACATGGTCAAGCACGTCAAGAAGTTAGAGAAAGTACAAGGGTTTGCAACAAGGCTAGTCCCAGAGCTCAGGGGAATGTCGTACGAGGAAAGGTTGAGGGAAATCGGACTGACGACACTGGAGGACAGAAGGGTCAGGGGAGACATGATAACAACATACAAGATACTTTGCGGGGAATAGATAAGGTGGACAGAGATAGGATGTTCCAGAGACGGGACACAGAAACAAGGGGTCACAACTGGAAGCTGAAGACTCAGACGAGTCACAGGGACATTAGGAAGTATTTCTTCAGTCATAGAGTCGTCAGGAAGTGGAATAGCCTAGCAAGTGAAGTAGTGGAGGCAGGAACCATACATAGTTTTAAGAAGAGGTATGATAAAGCTCAGGAAGCAGAGAGGGAGAGGACCTAGTAGCGATCAGTGAAGAGGCGGGGCCAGGAGCTGAGTCTCGACCCCTGCGACCACAATTAGGTGAGTACAATTAGGTGAGCACACACACACACACACACACACACACACACACACACACACACACACACACACACACACACACACACACACACACACACACATAACGCCGAGATTGATTTAAAAAATTATTCACCTCTGTGTCTGTCTGTCTGTCTATCTGTCTGTCTGTTTGTCTGTCTGTCTCTGTCTCTGTCTGTCTGTCTGTCTGTCTCTCTGTCTCTCTCTCTGTCTCTGTCTCTCTTTCTCTCTCTCTATCTCTTATTCTTTCTATCTTTCTCTCCCTTAATTCACCTCCTCTTCCACCCGATTCTTCTTCTCCCATCTGTCTTCTCTCCATTCAGCTACTTCCCACTTGACTTCCCCACCATCCCCATCTTTCTTCCCCACCCTCCCCATCTTTCTTCCCCACCCTCCCCATCTTTCTTCCCCACCCTCCCCATCTTTCTCCCCTCCCTATTTTACCCCACCAGATCCGGGATACACATCACTGCTTCGAAATTCCTCCCCTCCCTAACTACCTCCCGATTCTACCCTCCTCCTCCTCCTCCTCCTCCTCCTCCTCCTCCTCCTCTTCCTTGCCTCTTCCACCCTCCTTCACCCTACCTTCCTCTCTACCCCTCGCTGCACTGCCCACCTCCACATACTCAAATCGAGTCACCTGGTCTCTACATCTCATGAAAGCACTCCAACAGCACGTCAAATCCCTACATTCACTTGTTTAAACATCGACTGAACACGTCTCTTAATTGCTGACACTGCCAGCCAGCCTGCCAGAGTGCCAGAGTATCAGCCTACCTGCCATAGTGCAAGCCTTCCAGACAGCCTGCCAGCCTGCCAGCCTGCCAGCCTGCCAGCCTGCCAGCCTCGCCTTGTAACAGCTCACGCACGACAGATCTCTCAACTCAATGATTGTTTCAACACACCTGGAAACTGACCCACTTATTGTGTGTGTGTGTGTGTGTGTGTGTGTGTGTGTGTGTGTGTGTGTGTGTGTGTGTGTGTTCTCGTTCCTGTGCTTCGCATTTGCCTGAAATGCTCTGTATAATGGACCCCCCGAAACACCCTCCAGGTAAAACATCCTCCAGGTATAACACCCTCCAGGTATAACACCCTCCAGGTATAACACCCTCCAGGTATAACATTCTCCAGGTATAACATCCTCCAGGTATAACATCCTCCAGGTATAACACCCTCCAGGTATAACATCCTCCAGGTATAAAAACCCTCCAGGTATAACATTCTCCAGGTAAAACATCCTCCAGGTAAAACATCCTCCAGGTATAACACCCTCCAGGTATAACACCCTCCAGGTATAACATTCTCCAGGTATAACATCCTCCAGGTATAACATCCTCCAGGTATAACACCCTCCAGGTATAACATCCTCCAGGTATAAAAACCCTCCAGGTATAACGTCCTCCAGGTATAACGTCCTCCAGGTATAACACCCTCCAGGTATTACACCCTCCAGGTATAACACTCTCCAGGTATAACACCCTTCAGGTATAACATCCTTCAGGTATAACATCCTCCAGGTATAACACCCTCCAGGTATAACATCCTCCAGGTATAAAAACCCTCCAGGTATAACGTCCTCCAGGTATAACGTCCTCCAGGTATAACACCCTCCAGGTATTACACCCTCCAGGTATAACACTCTCCAGGTATAACACCCTTCAGGTATAACATCCTTCAGGTATAACATCCTCCAGGTATAACACCCTCCAGGTATAACATCATCCAGGTATAAAACCCTTCAGGTATAACGTCCTCCAGGTATAACATCCTCCAGGTATAATGCCCTCCAGGTATAACATCATCCAGGTATAACATTCTCCAGGTATAAAACCCTTCAGGTATAACATCCTCCAGGTATAACACCCTCCAGATATAACATCCTCCAGGTATAACACCCGCCAGGTATAACACCCTCCTAATATAACATCCTCCAGGTATAACACCCTCCAGGTATAACGCCCTCCAGGTATAACACCCTCCAAGTATAACACCCTCCTGGTATAACACTCTCCGGGTATAACTATAGACTCTTAAGGGTTACCCATTTTAGTATTGTATTGCATTCTGTCCCTATTAGTCCCTGTGAGATCCAACTGAGTATTTTTTACGTCGTAATTGTATCTCCCGTGATCCATTTGGTTCTCCCTTGCCTCAGCTTCGTAGCTCAAACTCCTCAGCTCTGAGACTAGTCTAGTTGCGAACCTTTGGAAACTCTGCCCCCTAAGTGTTGGCTCCTCTTTGTTGAGGCCTACGCGGCAATAGGCCTAACAAGACCCTATGGACGGTTTGTGAAGGCTCCTGAAGGTTGTTGCAAACTGTAATGCGGTCTGGTGGCATCTCTTGTAACGTTCTTGGCGGTGTTCATCCCCTGATCTTCCTCCTTGACCGATATATATATATATATCTATATATATCTATATATATATATATATATATATATATATATATAGATA
>NC_091301.1:12496838-12514338 GCF_038502225.1 Cherax quadricarinatus
CATAAGACCGTAAATGTGACTTATTGGTCCGAAACGTGTTAGAGATGATCTACGAGGAACATGAGACCGTAAATGTGACTTATTGGTCCGAAACGTGTTAGAGATGATCTACGAGGAACATAAGACCGTAAATGTGACTTATTGGTCCGAAACGTGTTAGAGATGATCTACGAGGAACATGAGACCGTAAATGTGACTTATTGGTCCGAAACGTGTTAGAGATGATCTACGAGGAACATAAGACCGTAAATGTGACTTATTGGTCCGAAACGTGTTAGAGATGATCTACGAGGAACATGAGACCGTAAATGTGACTTATTGGTCCGAAACGTGTTAGAGATGATCTACGAGGAACATAAGACCGTAAATGTGACTTATTGGTCCGAAACGTAGTTATTAGACTTTCTCTTCATGTCTGTAGTATTGTGACTATTTTATTCTTTAATCAATGAAGACAGTATATATGTATGTTGGTATATATGTGTGTATGGGGGGGGTGAGGCTGGAGTGAGGCAGCAGTGGTCAACAAGGTCAACAAGGTCACCACCAGATCAACAAGGTCAACAAGGTCACCACCAGATCAACAAGGTCAACAAGGTCAACAAGGTCACCACCAGATCAACAAGGTCAACAAGGTCAACAAGGTCACCACCAGATCAACAAGGTCAACAAGGTCAACAAGGTCAACAAGGTCACCACCAGATCAACAAGGTCAACAAGGTCAACAATGTCAACAAGGTCAACAATGTCAATAAGGTCAACAATGTCAACAAGGTCAACAAGGTCAACAAGGTCAACAAGGTCAACAAGGTCAACAAGGTCAACAAGGTCACCACCAGCACAACGCAAACTTCGTGTTATCCAACACCATTGTCGAACCTTTAAAGTTAACAAGAACAAAAAAGTGGTTCGACTCCAGGAAGAACACAAGAAGAACATATGAAAGAACAAAGGAAGAACACAGGAGGAAAGAATATAGGAAGGACACAGGAAAGAATACAGGAAACAATACGGAAAAGAAAACAGAAAGAATATATGGATAATAGAGGAAAGAACACAAAAATAACACTAGAACAACACAGAAAGAACACAGGAAAGAACACAAGAACACAGGAAAAAACACAAGAACACAGGAAAGAACACAAGAACACAGGAAAAAACACAAGAACACAGGAAAGAACACAAGAACACAGGAAAAAACACAAGAACACAGGAAAGAACACAAGAACACAGGAAAAAACACAAGAACACAGGAAAGAACACAAGAACACAGGAAAAAACACAAGAACACAGGAAAGAACACAAGAACACAGGAAAAAACACAGGAAGAATACAACCTTTATGTCTGAAGGTAAAATATATTTTGGTTCTTAAGATTATTAACTATATCCTAACTCTTAATTAAGATTATTAACTATATCCTAACTCTTAATTAAGATTATTAACTATATCCTAACTCTTAATTAAGATTATTAACTCTAACCTAACTCTTAATTAAGATTATTAACTATATCCTAACTCTTAATTAAGATTATTAACTATATCCTAACTCTTAATTAAGATTATTAACTATATCCTAACTCTTAATTAAGATTATTAACTATATCCTAACTCTTAATTAAGATTATTAACTATATCCTAACTCTTAATTAAGATTATTAACTATATCCTAACTCTTAATTAAGATTATTAACTATATCCTAACTCTTAATTAAGATTATTAACTATATCCTAACTCTTAATTAAGATTATTAACTATATCCTAACTCTTAATTAAGATTATTAACTATATCCTAACTCTTAATTAAGATTATTAACTATATCCTAACTCTTAATTAAGATTATTAACTATATCCTAACTCTTAATTAAGATTATTAACTATATCCTAACTCTTAATTAAGATTATTAACTATATCCTAACTCTTAATTAAGATTATTAACTATATCCTAACTCTTAATTAAGATTATTAACTATATCCTAACTCTTAATTAAGATTATTAACTATATCCTAACTCTTAATTAAGATTATTAACTATATCCTAACTCTTAATTAAGATTATTAACTATATCCTAACTCTTAATTAAGATTATTAACTATATCCTAACTCTTAATTAAGATTATTAACTATATCCTAACTCTTAATTAAGATTATTAACTATATCCTAACTCTTAATTAAGATTATTAACTATATCCTAACTCTTAATTAAGATTATTAACTATATCCTAACTCTTAATTAAGATTATTAACTATATCCTAACTCTTAATTAAGATTATTAACTATATCCTAACTCTTAATTAAGATTATTAACTATATCCTAACTCTTAATTAAGATTATTAACTATATCCTAACTCTTAATTAAGATTATTAACTATATCCTATACAAAGTTTCAACTTAATACAGTGTTACTTCTAGTCAAGATACACCAACGCTTGTGTGGTTGAAGTCGATCGGGAGAGGCATTCTTTAGGTCTTACATGGAAATTGATATTCTTTTGGAGACTTTCTAATCACATTTTCCTTTGCTGTGGAAGACCAATATTTGTATCACTGGTGATGCGGGTCAAAGTAAGAGTCACGCCCCTGTCATAATCTACCCTGCCCCTGCTGTGACCTGCCACGCCTCTGTCATGATCTGCCCTGCCGCTGTCATGATCTGCCCTGCCCCTGTCATGATCTGCCCTGCCCCTGCTGTGACCTGCCACGCCTCTGTCATGATCTGCCCTGCCGCTGCTATGACCTGCCCCGCCTCTGTCATGATCTGCCCTGCCGCTGCTGTGACCTGCCACGCCCCTGTCATGATCTACCCTGCCCCTGCTGTGACCTGCCACGCCTCTGTCATGATCTGCCCTGCCGCTGCTATGACCTGCCCCGCCTCTGTCATGATCTGCCCTGCCGCTGCTATGACCTGCCACGCCCCTGTCATGATCTGCTCTGCCCCTGCTGTGACCTGCCACGCCCCTGTCATGATCTGCCCTGCCCCTGCTGTGACCTGCCCCGCCCCTGTCATGATCTGCCCTGCCGCTGCTATGACCTGCCCCGCCCCTGTCATGATCTGCCCTGCCCCCCGTTATGGGATGTCGGCAACAGTGTTACAATGTCTGTGTCACACTACACCCGGGTCTAGCCATGGTACTGACGAGGAAGGTTTGTGTACTGACACAGAGAGACGAACACTGTATACGCAGACTGAAAGAGCTATACTCCTGTGGGCCATTCTGAGGATTAGGAAAAAAATAACAGCAATAGCAACAACAACAGCAGCAGCAACAGCAGCAGCAATAGCAGCAGCAGCAGCAGCAGCAGCAGCAGCAGCAGCAGCAGCAACAACAACAACAGCAGCAGCAGCAGCAGCAGCAGCAGCAGCAGCAGCAGCAGCAGCAACCTTGACTCCTTGACACGGTACACAACACACAAACCCGCCGCTGTGAGAGACAAAGATCGATGTCTCATGGCTGCTGTTATGCAACGGAGGTGAGAGAAGGAAGAAGGAGATGGGGAGGGAAAGAAGGAAGGTAGAAGTGTGGAGGGAGAGGTTAGTAACCCAAGATATCCCGGAAGGTTAGTACTCCCGATAACCCAGACGATTTGTAAGTCAGGATAAAATCCTCAGAAAACTGTCTGGTTTATTTCCATTGTGGTTCTTAGGTCCTTTCTCCCAGGATGAGACCCATAACAATCTACTAACATCCAGGTACCTACTTACTGCTAGGTGCACAGAGTAAACAGGTGCCAAGAAACATACCAGACGATTCCACTCGTGCCAGGATCGAACCCAGGTCCTTCAGATGTGAACAGAAGCAGCTAGCACTATCAGCCGAGAAGTACTGTTACTGTCAGCCACAGTCTTGACTGAGGACTGTCTAACATCCACAAGGAAATACTAGAGCAAACTGCCAGCTCACTGTTGACCATCCCGAGTGGAGCAGTCCTGCTGGTTGTGTCCTCATGGCAGTAACTCTGCAGCCCCATGCACTCCAAACATTCCAACAACGTTAAAATTTTACGAAAGTCGACAAGTGAAGAGTTGTCAGGTTACCCTTTTCATTTTGTTAATTAGAGTAGCCATTATTCATGCACTTGATTACGTGCAATGCCCATATATTACTATACTATAATATCTTCATGGCTTACAGGAAATTCTATGAGCTCAGAATCCCGCCCATCCCGTCCTCTAAACCCACTCTCACCTCCAGTGACATACAAAAAAAACTCTGTTATCCACTTCTCCCATCCAGCTCTTATTCTAAATCCCAAAATTCATTAAACATATCTCCTCACAATTCTTCAGTGAGAATTGTTGTTGTACTAACTCCTTCATTATCTTTAATCTTCCGTTTTCTTGACTCTGCCATATATTCCTACGCCTACATCTCTTTTTAATATTTTCATCACTAAAGACATGAGTCTTTTAAGCTGTACTGACTTTTTGTATTATATGTGAATCGGTGAAGCCACAAGAAGTTAGTTGTGTAGCCTCGATCCTGGTTGTTAATGGAGAGAGAGGTGAGCTGTGGGAAGCACTGACACTGATGTTGAAGGAATAACGTTGAGTGTTATTGCTTGGAGGTAAGTTGCAAGGCGTTGATGTGGTAGTGGTGGTGGTGCAATACGAAGAGAAGGAAGCAGCTGGTGTGGGAGGAGTGTCCCTCATAGTGTGAGTGGACACAACACTGTGGGTGACAGTCAACACCTCACTGTGTTTTCCCTTTCAACAGCCATGATCACCCCCCACCTCCCCCCTCGTATCCACCCCGTCCACCCAACATTACCCCCACTACCACAACTCTCCCCCCACCACCCTCTCTCTCTCTCTCGTTGCCTTGAAGAGAGGTTGTCTCTCTTTATAATCTATTATTTTTAATATTTGCTGTCTACCATGTACCAACTTCCTGGCAGAAGCTTCCCTGTACTTCTCTCTTTCTTTAACTCGCTTCACTTGTTTCATGTGTTTTGTTTACCTAAGTTGTTTGTCTTAACAATATGTTTATTTACTACCAGTACATGTACAAGGTATACAGTCCTAGTTGACGTCACTGACATACTGCTATATAGAAAGTCCCTCGTTATGCTGAATATTTCCCGCAAATTACGTCAGTTTTATCCCAGGATGCGACCCACAACAGTCGATTAACACCCAGGTACCTATTTTACAGGTGAACATGGACGGCAGGTGTGTTAAGGAAACACGTCCTAATGTTTCCAGCCGTACTGTGGATTGAATCACGGATCTCAGTGTGTGAGCCGAGTGCGCTACCTATCGAGAAACTGGGTCACCTGTTTGAGTTATCTGTTTTTTTTCGCTTACCTGTTTAAGTTACCTGGTTTTGGTTACCTGTTTGAGGTACCTGTTCGTGTGGCCCATTTTTAATTAGTTGTTCAGTCTTGAACACCATCATGAACATTTGAAGAAAGAAAAAGCAAAACCAGAGAGAAAAAAAGATTAACAACACACCGACCCCCCCACCACCAGTCCCTCCTCCTCCCCCCAGTCCTCCCCCCTCCTCCCCCACCCCTACAAAAGTCAACAAATGGAAGATGTAAACAATGTGGTGAAAATAACTAACCAAGGCAGGACCCGCAGCGAAGGTTGGATCCATTTAGACTTAGAAAGGCTACTGGGAAGTACTGCTGCTTTGTCAGTAGCGTTGTAGGTGAGTGAAAGAAACTGTCAGGAAGGTCAGTAGGCCTACAGCAGTGTGTCAGGCCTAGTCTGCTCTTACATGCATTGGCCAAGGAACTTCAGGCTGCATTTCTGTCTATCCCACATTATTATTATTATTATTATTATTATTGGTAATGAAGCTTGATACAAGAATGGATGGCAGTTCTGATTCTTTGGATCAAAAGCCCATAAGTTCTTATATATATATATATATGTCGTGCCGAATATGTAAAACTGGTCAATTAGTAAGAACTCATTTAAAATTAAATTCTTTCTGAAATTTTCTCTTATACGTTTAAAGATATATTTTTTTCATTAATGTTAATGTAAAAAATTTTAACTTTGCACCAAAAGAATCTTAGAAAACTTACCTAACCTTATTATAACAAGAACAATTTATTTTAGCCTAACCCAACTAAATATATTTTAGATTTGTTAACAATAATTTAATACTAAACAAACACAGTGAAATATATTTTTTTCTTTAGGTTCAGAATGATTTTGGCGAAATTATTGCATACACAAATTTTCACTTGTCCTATATGGCAAGACGAGCGTTGCTATTTAAGCCAAGATCGCAAGTTCTGCCTATTCGGCACGACATATATAAATATATATATATATATATATATATATATATATATATATATATATATATATATATATATATATATATATGTCGTGCCGAATAGGCAGAACTTGCGATCTTGGCTTAAATAGCAACGTTCATCTTGCCATATAGGACAAGTGAAAATTTGTGTATGCAATAATTTCGCCAAAATCATTCTGAACCTAACGAAAAAAATATATTTCATTGTGTTTGTTTAGTATTAAATTATTGTAAACAAATCTAAAATATATTTAGTTGGGTTAGGCTAAAATAAATTGTTCTTGTTATAATAACGTTAGGTAAGTTTTCTAAGATTCTTTTGGAGCAAAATTAAAATTTTTTACATTAGCATTAATGAAAAAAATATATCTTTAAACGTATAGGAGAAAATTTAAGAAAGGACTTAATTTTAAATGAGTTCTTGCTAATTGACCAGTTTTACATATTCGGCACGACATATATATATATATATATATATATATATATATATATATATATATATATATATATATATATATATATAAATTAATCACCGTCTTCAGGATTCAATATACAGTTCATTATTGTACATTGTTATGTCTTGTTTTAAGAAATATATGTTGATGATGGTGATTGAGTTGGCAGCGAAACGTTGACTACATCGTAAAGTCTCAAGATGTTTCCACCACTTTACCACTTGTTTTATAAGACTTTCTTCAAGCTCACTGTCTCTTTCTGTCTCTCCCTGTTTGCTTCTCTCTTTGTCTGTCTGTCTCTCTGTCTGTCTGTCTGTCTATCTCTCTCTCTCTCTCTCTATGATCCTTTCTTACTGTCCCGTTGAGCTTCCATATTCTTTTCGTGTCAGTGTCAGACCTCTGTGTTTGTCTGTCTGACGATGAGGACAACATCCGCCTTCAGAGGTCAGAGGTCACACTAGGAGGGGTCATCGCTGCATAAGACGGACGATACAGTCTTAACACTATGTTAAATTATCACCTTTTTTCTCAGTCTTTCTATAAGTTTTCCTTATTCGTGAAGTGGTGGGAGTGGGTGGGTGGGTAGTGGGTGGGTGGTGGGTGGGTGGTGGGTGGGTGGTGGGTGAGTGGGGTGTTGGGGAGTAGTGGGTGGATGGTGGGTGGGTAGTGGTTTGAGTTCGTGGGTAGTGTGTTGATGGTGAGTGGGTAGTGGGTGAGTAGTGGGTGGATGGTGAGTGGGTAGTGGGTGAGTAGTGGGTGGATGGTGAGTGGGTAGTGGGTGAGTAGTGGGTGGATGGTGAGTGGGTAGTGGGTGAGTAGTGGGTGGATGGTGAGTGGGTAGTAGGTGGGTAGTGGGTTGATGGTGAGTAGTGGGTGGGTAGTGGGTGGGTATTGGCTGGGTGGTGAGTGGGTGGATGGACGGTGGGTGGGTATTGGGTGGGTGGGTATTGGGTGGGTGGGGAGTGGATGTGCTGTGGGTGAGTGAGGAATTGGTGGGTCGTGGGTGGGTGGGTGGGTAGTGGGTTGATGGTGAGTGGGTATTGGGTGGTGAGTGGTTGGATGGTCGGTGAGTGGGTATTGGGTGGGTAGGGAGTGGGTGGGTGGTGGGTGGGGAGTGGGTGGATGGTCGATGAGTGGGTATTGGGTGGGTAAGGAGTGGATGGGTGGTGGGTGGTGAGTGGGTGGATGGTCGGTGAGTGGGTATTGGGTGGGTAGGGAGTGGGTGGGGAGTGGGTGGATGGTCGATGAGTGGGTATTGGGTGGGTAAGGAGTGGATGGGTGGTGGGTGGTGAGTGGGTGGATGGTCGGTGAGTGGGTATTGGGTGGATAGGGAGTGGGTGGGTGGTGGGTGGGGAGTGGGTGGATGGTCGGTGAGTGGGTATTGGGTGGGTAGGGGGAGGGTGGGTGGTGGGTAGCTAAATTATAGTATGGGTGTATGTGACGGTAATGTTGCGTGTACACATGTGTACCCACCTATTTGTGCTCACATATTCGCGGTTGCAGGGGTCGAGTCACAGCTCCTGGACCCGCTTCTTCTCTGGTGTGTGTGTACACATCTTTTTTCTTCTCCAGATTGACAGTTAACCATCTAACTGACAGTTAACCATCTAACTGACAGTTAACCATCTAACTGACAGTTAACCATCTAACTGACAGTTAACCATCTAACTGGCAGTTAACCATCTAACTGACAGTTAACCATCTAACTGACAGTTAACCATCTAACTGACAGTTAACCATCTAACTGACAGTTAACCATCTAACTGACAGTTAACCATCTAACTGACAGTTAACCATCTAACTGACAGTTAATCATTTGACTGACAGTTAACCATCTAACTGACAGTTAACCATCTAACTGACAGTTAACCATCTAACTGACAGTTAATCATTTGACTGACAGTTAACCATCTAACTGACAGTTAACTATCTAACTGACAGTTAACCATCTAACTGACAGTTAACCATCTAACTGGCAGTTAATCATCTGACTGACAGTTAACCATCTGGCTGACAGTTAACCACCTGGCTGACAGTTAACCATCTGATTGACAGTTAACCATCTGGCTGACAGTTAACCACCTGGCTGACAGTTAACCATCTGATTGACAGTTAACCATCTGGCTGACAGTTAACCATCTGATTGACAGTTAACCACCTGACTGACAGTTAACCATCTGGCTGACAGTTAACCACCTGACTGACGGTTAACCATCTGACTGACAGTTAACCATCTGGCTGACAGTTAACCATCTGATTGACAGTTAACCATCTGGCTGACAGTTAACCACCTGGCTGACAGTTAACCATCTGATTGACAGTTAACCACCTGACTGACAGTTAACCATCTGGCTGACAGTTAACCACCTGACTGACGGTTAACCATCTGGCTGACAGTTAACCACCTGGCTGACAGTTAACCATCTGATTGACAGTTAACCATCTGATTGACAGTTAACCACCTAGCTGACAGTTAACCATCTGATTGACAGTTAACCATCTGGCTGACAGTTAACCATCTGATTGACAGTTAACCACCTGACTGACAGTTAACCATCTGGCTGACAGTTAACCACCTGGCTGACAGTTAACCATCTGGCTGACAGTTAACCATCTGGCTGACAGTTAAACATCTGGCTGACAGTTAACCATCTGGCTGACAGTTAACCATCTGGCTGACAGTTAACCATCTGGCTGACAGTTAACCATCTGGCTGACAGTTAACCACCTGGCTGACAGTTAACCACCTGGCTGACAGTTAACCACCTGGCTGACAGTTAACCACCTGGCTGACAGTTAACCACCTGGCTGACAGTTAACCACCCGGCTGACAGTTAACCATCTGGCTGACAGTTAACCACCTGGCTGACAGTTAACCATCTGATTGACAGTTAACCACCTGGCTGACAGTTAACCATCTGATTGACAGTTAACCACCTGGCTGACAGTTAACCACCTGGCTGACAGTTAACCATCTGGCTGACAGTTAACCATCTGATTGACAGTTAACCACCTGACTGACAGTTAACCATCTGGCTGACAGTTAACCACCTGACTGACAGTTAACCATCTGGCTGACAGTTAACCATCTGGCTGACAGTTAACCATCTGGCTGACAGTTAAACATCTGGCTGACAGTTAACCATCTGGCTGACAGTTAACCACCTGGCTGACAGTTAACCACCTGGCTGACAGTTAACCACCTGACTGACAGTTAACCACCTGGCTGACAGTTAACCACCTGGCTGACAGTTAACCACCTGACTGACAGTTAACCACCTGACTGACAGTTAACCACCTGGCTGACAGTTAACCACCTGACTGACAGTTAACCACCTGGCTGACAGTTAACCACCTGACTGACAGTTAACCACCTGGCTGACAGTTAACCACCTGGCTGACAGTTAACCACCTGGCTGACAGTTAACCACCTGGCTGACAGTTAACCACCTGGCTGACAGTTAACCACCTGGCTGACAGTTAACCACCTGACTGACAGTTAACCACCTGACTGACAGTTAACCACCTGACTGACAGTTAAACATCTGGCTGACAGTTAACCACCTGGCTGACAGTTAACCACCTGGCTGACAGTTAACCACCTGGCTGACAGTTAACCACCTGACTGACAGTTAACCACCTGGCTGACAGTTAACCACCTGGCTGACAGTTAACCACCTGACTGACAGTTAACCACCTGACTGACAGTTAACCACCTGGCTGACAGTTAACCACCTGACTGACAGTTAACCACCTGGCTGACAGTTAACCACCTGGCTGACAGTTAACCACCTGGCTGACAGTTAACCACCTGGCTGACAGTTAACCACCTGGCTGACAGTTAACCACCTGACTGACAGTTAACCACCTGGCTGACAGTTAACCACCTGGCTGACAGTTAACCATCTGATTGACAGTTAACCACCTGACTGACAGTTAACCACCTGGCTGACAGTTAACCACCTGGCTGACAGTTAACCACCTGGCTGACAGTTAACCACCTGACTGACAGTTAACCACCTGGCTGACAGTTAACCACCTGGCTGACAGTTAACCATCTGATTGACAGTTAACCACCTGACTGACAGTTAACCACCTGGCTGACAGTTAACCACCTGACTGACAGTTAACCATCTGGCTGACAGTTAACCATCTGGCTGACAGTTAACCATCTGGCTGACAGTTACCCACCTGGCTGACAGTTAACCACCTGGCTGACAGTTAACCACCTGACTGACAGTTAACCACCTGGCTGACAGTTAACCACCTGGCTGACAGTTAACCACCTGACTGACAGTTACCCACCTGGCTGACAGTTAACCACCTGGCTGACAGTTAACCACCTGGCTGACAGTTAACCACCTGGCTGACAGTTAACCACCTGACTGGTACAGTGTCAAGGGTCATCTTACAGTCTACGAATATTTAATCTTATTCTAAAAATAAAAAAAATTGACCATGAATATTTCAATTTTTTGACAATTTTTATTTCTTAAAAATGATTGAAATCCATTATAAGACTTTGTCTCATTCTTTCTCAAGAAATATTCTCATTTATCATTTTTTCTTCACCTTTTTCTCCTTCTCTTTGCGATGTACAAATTAAATTTAATGTTCTGTCTCTTATTCGTGTTAAAGATTTGTTTCTTATTCTCTTATATTTTTTTATTACCTTTCTCAGTTATTGGTGTTTCTTATGCTACTTACTTATTTTTTTCCTTATTCTTCTTATTAGTTATTTCCTCGGTCTCTCCGCCTGTTCCTCATTCTTTCGTCGTATCTATTTCCTCTTGACCTTTGATGACCTTATGTGTGGTTGTCGCGTCTCCTCCTCCTCCTCTCTTCCAAATGAGGTATTTACTGTGTCTTCAGCTTTTCTTAGTAAATATTGAATTGTGAAACCAATTTGTAGTTATATGTATGTATATATATATATATATATATATATATATATATATATATATATATATATATATATATATATATATATATATATATATATATATATATATATATATAATGATTTTCAAAAAAATATAGGGAGGTACCACCTCTGTGGCTGGACTGGGGACCCTCATCCTCAGAGAAGACAATAAACGTACCTCAGGGAAAACTCAAGGTTCTCCCCGGAGCTGTTTAAATATTTTCTTCTCCTACCACCCCCTATATTTTATATTCTATTGGAAATTATATTAATAGAGAGAATACATTTGCAGAAAACATATACATGAATACATTGGTACAGTATATTAAAGACTATGAATCTCGTCCATTTCCTCCGAAGCCGGACGCGAGCCCAGTATGCAGCATGCATTTTCCCTCTGGATGGCTACGCTGAGGCGCTGGAACGTGAAAGTGGCTGCCCTTGGGTCCCTGGTGGTGTCGATGAGTCTGGAACCCAATTCTTTAAGGAAACGTGTGGCATTTTTCCCCATGATCCCAAGGTCTCTGATCCCACTGGGACAAATTGATACTGTTGGCTTATGTCCCTGTACTTGCTGATCTTGTACTCCTCCCTGTGGTCAGCAGCTCCTCCCTGTCGCCCAGCACTGTGATGGATATAGGTGTCAGCCAGCGTCGACACACAAGTATAGTCCCATGCTAAGAGCTTGCCATTCTTCAAAGGATAGATGGTGATCCCGTCGGGGCGGTTTGCTGGGTTGTGGGTATTGTTGGCTGCTAATGATCGGGGCTCCCTCTCGGCTGGGCATCCAGCTGTAGCAAGGGTTCTCTTTATGATGTCGTTGACCTCATTGTGTCTTGCATGCCAGCCCTTGGTTTTGGAACAGTTAAGACCATGTAGACCATATTGATTGGCTTGCGCATTGCCGCAAATACACGTACATTCCGTGTGAACTGGGACAGCAAGGCGCAGAGTCACTGCAATACGGAGGGTCTTAGGGTCGAGGCACGTTCCCATTGCCGAACTGGGAACTGTTTAGAGGAAGTCCCCGGAGTGATGTGCACTCACACCTTGGAGACGGGCAGTCTCCCTGTCTGATGTTACAGCCCTAAGCATGTTGGCAAGCACCTTTTCAGCGATAGGGCCGTCCCAGCTTGACTGTTTGTAGGCCAGTGCTGCACTAGGTTTAGGTGCTGGAGCAGCAAGAGTCTCCCATATATACACTTCAGAGATCAAGAAGTCTACTTCTGGGTCTCTGAAGTGCTTTCAGTTGATATTTCTGGTGTGTAGGTCGCACCTTACTACTCTACACCACTACAGTGCTACTTACATCATCTCCTGATTCATCACCACCACTACAGTGCTACTTACATCATCTCCTGATTCATCACCACTACTACAGTGCTACCTCCATCATCTCCTAACTCATCACCACCACTACAGTGCTACCTCCATCACCTCCTAACTCATCACCATCACAAGAGATAGCACATTTCGATGCGTCACTACCATCATCTAATTTGAAGAGATAACAACAGGCTGTACCAGGCGTCGATCAGACGGCATCCTGATCGCCCAATAGACATCCTGATCGTCTGATTACCTGGTGTGTTGTGCACATCCTGCTTCCCAGGGATTAAGACACCTGAGTTTACCTTTGTACAGTGATGCTGAACCACAAGATACCTTATAATGGCTTAGTGAGTGTCACGTAACACTTGTCAATACACGAATTTGTACCACTGTGTGTGTATGTGTGTGTGGTGTGTGTGTGTGTGTGTGTGTGTGTGTGTGTGTGTGTGTGTGCCCATGAATTTGCAGTTCTACTATCAGACAAATATTTCAACATTTATTGCATCACAATGACTGTAGCTGCTATAAGCCAGACTAGTAACGGAGGGGCGACCATAACGTTGACGGAGGCATCGGATGCACTATTCATTGCTGCATTATTTTCACTGACGGTTTGAGACATTGAAGAAGAAAGGTCACCAACGGAGGCCCGACCCGTCTAGTTTTAACATCGTATTAATTTACAACGTGACAAGTTATCACTGCCTCTCCTGTTGTGTGTCGTTGAGGCCTCTGGATATTCTAGCTTTATTGATATTAACTGTAAGGATTCTCTGTCCATATCAGCTCATATACAACACCTTTACTGTTGGCAGTGTCTGCACAGTGTTTGTCTTGATGAAGACGACGTTGTAAAAACAAGAGTGTCCCCAGTATAACTTGTCTTACACTGCACGTGGAGTGTTGTCTCAAGTTATTGTGTTGTCGTCTGGGAACCTTCTATACACAAATGTCTTTATGGTCTTCCAATTGTTGAAGACAATGTCTCAATTATAAGAGAAAAATTTATTTGCAGATTTCACTGTCAATAACGGGAGAGAGAGAGAGAGAGAGAGAGAGAGAGAGAGAGAGAGAGAGAGAGAGAGAGAGAGAGAGAGAGAGAGAGAGAGAGAGAGAGAGAGAGAGAGAGAGAGAAAGAGAGAATTTTTCAGTGATAAAATAAGTTAAGTGATACAATAAGTTAAATCTTTAATGATTTGTTTCGTTCTTTCTCTCTCTCTCTCTCTCTCTCTCTCTCTCTCTCTCTCTCTTTCTCTGTCAAGGTACTGGTACATCCGGTATGGTTATTGCAGACATCCGGTCGCTAACCACATCAAGGACGTAATAGAGAAATTCATGTTTGCAATACCGTAGAGTTTAACTGTGTGTGTTGATGGTGGAGGGGTTAAGTCCCAGCTCCTGGACACTCCATTCTATCTTCAAATTGAACATAAATGGACTTTAGCCTCTCTCTGTCTCTGTCTCTGTCTCTGTCTCTCCCTGTCTCTCTCTCTGTCTCTCTCTCTGTCTCTCTCTCTGTCTGTCTGTCTCTCTCTCTCTCTCTCTCTCTCTCTCTCTCCCTTACAATCAGTATTTAAGATTTCCTTGGCCTAAGTGAGGTACTGAGTGTCCATCCTTCCCCCTCTTTTCCTTCTCCCCCCTCCCTCTCCCTTTCTTTCCCCTCTCCCCACCTTCCTCCCAGGGACAAGCACCCCAGCCACACCCTTCCCAAGGTTCACCCAAAAACCTCGAGTAAATAATCCCACACATTCTAACACACATTCCTCTAGACAGACTCACTCTGCCACGTTGGTAGTTCTTGCAGTTGTCACTCTGACCAGTGTTATCAGTGCTAGATGACGTTCGAGACGAATTGTGACGTATTTTCGGCAGGCATAAACGCGTCCAGACACGTTCCTTAGTGATGCGCTTATAGTGAAGTGTCGACAACTCTCTCCGACTCGTTCCGACAAGTCGTAAAGCGATCAAACTCGCTGTGAAAACTTTTTAAGCAAGAAATTGTAAGAGAGAGAGAGAGAGAGAGAGAGAGCGAGAGAGAGAGAGAGAGAGAAGTTTCATTCTATTTAAACAAGTCTCTACACGTTGCAGTAAGTTCGACTATATTTTAAGTCTTATTCGTTTTAAAGAATTTGTGATAGAGTAAATATGTAGAGATAGCTTTAATTTTTCACAATGTTTCGCTCTGAGAAGATTTATTACAGAGTAACACTCAAGACAAATGTTTAATCAAAATGTTTAATCAAAGAGTAACGCTCACACAACAAAAGCTATCTCCCTCAGGATAGGCCTCCAAGGTAGGTCTAGGGCTGGATCTAGGCCTCAGGATAGGCCTCCAAGGTAGGTCTAGGGCTGGATCTAGGCCTCAGGATAGGCCTCCAAGGTAGGTCTAGGGCTGGATCTAGGCCTCAGGATAGGTCTCCAAGGTAGGTCTAGGGCTGGATCTAGGCCTCAGGATAGGCCTCCAAGGTAGGTCTAGGGCTGGATCTGGAGGCCTCGGACGAGTCTCCAAGGTAGGTCTAGGGGCTGGATCTAGGCCTCAGGATAGGTCTCCAAGGTAGGTCTAGGGCTGGATCTAGGCCTCAGGATAGGCCTCCAAGGTAGGTCTAGGGCTGGATCTAGGCCTCAGGATAGGCCTCCAAGGGCTGGATCTAGGCCTCAGGACAGGTCTCCAAGGTAGGTCTAGGGCTGGATCTAGGCCTCAGGATAGGCCTCCAAGGTAGGTCTAGGGCTGGATCTAGGCCTCAGGATAGGTCTCCAAGGTAGGTCTAGGGCTGGATCTAGGCCTCAGGATAGGCCTCCAAGGTAGGTCTAGGGCTGGATCTAGGCCTCAGGATAGGCCTCCAAGGGCTGGATCTAGGCCTCAGGACAGGTCTCCAAGGTAGGTCTAGGGCTGGATCTAGGCCTCAGGATAGGTCTCCAAGGTAGGTCTAGGGCTGGATCTAGGCCTCAGGATAGGCCTCCAAGGTAGGTCTGGAGGGCTGGATCTAGGCCTCAGGATAGGGTCTCCAAGGGCTGGATCTAGGCCTCAGGACAGGTCTCAAGGTAGGTCTAGGGCTGGATCTAGGCCTCAGGATAGGTCTCCCAAGGTAGGGTCTAGGGCTGGATCTGGGCCTCAGGATAAAGGGCCTCCAAGGTAGGTCTAGGGCTGGATCTGAGGCCTCAGGATAGGCCTCGAGGGCTGGATCTAGGCCTCAGGACAGGTCTCCAAGGTAGGTCTAGGGCTGGATCAGGCCTCCCAGGATAGTCTCCAAGTGGGTAGGTCTAGGGCTGGATCAGGGCCCTCAGGATAGGCCTCCAAGGTAGGTCTGGGCTAGGCTGGATCTAGGCCTCCCAGGATAGGCCTCAAGGGGCTGGATCTGGGGACCTCAGGACAGGTCTCCAAGGCAGGTCTGTAGGGCTGGATCTAGGCCTCAGGATGGAGTCTCCAAGGTAGGTCTAGGGCTGGATCTAGGCCTCCAGGATGGAGGTCTCCAAGGGTAGGTCTAGGGCTGGATCTAGGCCTCAGGATGGAGGTCTCAAGGGGTCTAGCGCTGGATCTAGGGCCTCAGGATAGGTCTCCGAGGTAGGTCTAGGGCTGGATCAGGCCTCCAGGATGGATCTCCAAGGTAGGTCTAGGGGCTGGATCTAGGCCTCAGGATAGGGTCTCCAAGGTAGGGTCTGAGGGGCTGTATCTAGGCCTCAGGATAGGGTCTCCAAGGTAGGTCTAGCGCTGGATCTAGGCCTCAGGATAGGTCTCCAAGGTAGGTCTAGGGCTGGATCTAGGCCTCAGGATAGGTCTCCAAAGGTAGGTCTGAGGCTGGATCTAGGCCTCAGGATAGGTCTCCAAGGTAGGTCTAGGGCTGGATCTAGGCCTCAGGGATAGGTCTCCCAAGGTAGGTCTAGCGCTGGATCTGAGGCCTCAGGATGGAGTCTCCCAAGGTAGGTCTAGGGCTGGATCTAGGCCTCAGGATAGGTCTCCAAGGTAGGTCTAGGGCTGGATCTAGGCCTCAGGATAGGTCTCCAAGGTAGGTCTAGGGCTGGATCTAGGCCTCAGGATAGGTCTCCAAGGTAGGTCTAGGGCTGGATCTAGGCCTCAGGATAGGTCTCCAAGGTAGGTCTAGGGCTGGATCTAGGCCTCAGGATAGGTCTCCAAGGTAGGTCTAGGGCTGGATCTAGGCCTCAGGATAGGTCTCCAAGGTAGGTCTAGGGCTGGATCTAGGCCTCAGGATAGGTCTCCAAGGTAGGTCTAGCGCTGGATCTAGGCCTCAGGATAGGTCTCCAAGGTAGGTCTAGCGCTGGATCTAGGCCTCAGGATAGGTCTCCAAGGTAGGTCTAGCGCTGGATCTAGGCCTCAGGATAGGTCTCCAAGGTAGGTCTAGGGCTGGATCTAGGCCTCAGGATAGGTCTCCAAGGTAGGTCTAGGGCTGGATCTAGGCCTCAGGATAGGTCTCCAAGGTAGGTCTAGGGCTGGATCTAGGCCTCAGGATAGGTCTCCAAGGTAGGTCTAGGGTTGGATCTAGGCCTCAGGAT
>NC_091301.1:12519338-12541838 GCF_038502225.1 Cherax quadricarinatus
AGGGAGTATTTCTTGAGTCTCAAGGTGGAGGAATGAGCCAGCGGTGGGGGACAAAGTGACCAGAATTCAATGATGCCGGTCAGAGTAGTCTAAGAGGCAGGGACAGGAGCTATGTATCGAACCCTGCAAACACAGCTCGGTGAGTACAGTTCAGTGTGAACACACACACACATACACACACACACACACACACACACACACACACACACACACACACACACACACACACACACACACACACACACACACACACACTTCCTGCATGTCCATCAGTCATCAAGGTCACAGCATCAAGCACCAGGACACACCTGGCAGGTCAAGCGATTTTCTTGACCTCTTGACCTTCCTTGACCTTGCTGATACAACATCAAGGTCACGTTCGTTACCACCTTATCAAACCTTTATTTTACTGCCTCTCAACACCCTCACAGACTTATTATTATTATTATTATTATGTTTGTTGTTGTTGTTGTTGTTGTTGTTGTTGTTGTTGTTGCTGTTGCTGCTGTTGCTGTTGCTGTTGCTGTTGCTGCTGCTGCTGCTTCTGTTGTTGCTGTTGTTGTTTTTATATACTGCTACTATCCCTATCATCGTCTAGATATTCCTCAGTATTACATAAGTATCCCTGCTCCCTGCCTTCTACTGGACCAGTGCACATCCCTGGCTGTAAGTGGGATGACAGACTAAATAGTACTTCCAGCACTCCAGACCTGCGCTAGATAACACTGAGACAGTGTTCCTGAAGTGCTCTGAGACAGACCCATTCTTGCTTCTCTCAGACCTATTCTTCACCTATTCTGCCTGCCGGTCAAACCTCCTGTTATCCTTCACCTCTCTCTCCTTGCATGCTATTTAGGAACGAAATAGGGTAGAATAGACGAGGATAGGATAGAAAGGAATCCTTAGCTTGGATAAATGTCACACACACACACGGTAAAAGCAGAATATCAGTGAATGATGGCGGAGAGTATATATATATATATATATATATATATATATATATATATATATATATATATATATATATATATATATATATATATAGAGAGAGAGAGAGAGAGAGAGAGAGAGAGAGAGAGAGAGAGAGAGAGAGATTCTAGCATCCTGGAATCACTCCCTATTTAGAGACAGTGTCAAAATAGAATAACCACACACCGCCACTCAAGTGGTCCCAAGACCAAGGGTCATAAATTAAGACCATAAATACTACGCGATGTATACTCCAAGGAATGGTCACCTTCCTTACTCCATCACTCTCTCCGTCTCTCCTTCGCCTCCAGTCTCCTTCCTTCTCTTACCACGCTGTTTCGCCCATTCCCCCTCACCGCAGTCACCATCAACCCCCGCCCCCGGACTGAGCGAAATATTGTGTAAATTCTTCTAGGCGTAAATTCTTCTGTGCAAATTCTTCTAGAGCTCTGGTGGCTAACGCTCTCGCTTCACATGGCGAGGGCTTGGGTTCGATTCCCAGCCAGAGTAGAAACATTGGGCGTGTTTCTTTCCACCTGTTGTCTACGTTCCCCATCAGTAAAATGGGTACCTGGGTGTCAGTCGACTGGTGTGGGTCGCATCCTGGGACACTGACCTAATTTGCCCAACATGCGGAGCATAACAAGGGGTTTCTATGCAGTAGTATGTCATTGTTGTCAGCTAGGACTGTATACCATGTACATGTACTTGTAGTAAATAAAGATTATTATTATTATTATTATTATTATTATTATTATTATTATTATTATTATTATTATTATTATTATTATTATTATTATTATTATTATTATTATTATTATAGGTGTTGCCTGCCCTCAAGGTAGGAAACAGATCAGTGTCTGTAAACCACAGACGTGTGTCTGTACTATACAGATCAGTGTACCTATCACAAACACACACACATACACACACTGAAAGGAAGGGAGGAAGATAAAGAGGAATAACTTTGGTAATTCAGGTATCCATTAGAGTCTCTGACACCAGCATCCAGCAAGGATGCAGAGAGTCAGCATCTCGTAGAAGAGGAGTATAAATGAATTATACGTCAGGGTAGGTCGTATCAGGCAGCAGACTACTGGGCTACTGGGCCACGGTGTCTGAAGGTTTTTGACACAGTGCCACACACACGACACCGGGAACTGGAAAAACAGGCTGGACTAAACTGGAAGACTTCACTCGATAAGAGAATATATGATGAACTAGAGAGAGAGAGAGAGAGAGAGAGAGAGAGAGAGAGAGAGAGAGAGAGAGAGAGAGAGAGAGAGAGAACCAGGAGGATGGTAGAGGGGGTAGCAGGATAGGGGACGAAAAGAAGAGAGGAGGAGAAGTCGTCAAGGCTAGACTTGTGTAAACAATTTTTTTTTACACAAGCACCTTACACACACCACACATTTACACAAACCTCTCCCGCAATTTACACGATTGTTTACACCTCCGTCAAGTGTAAACAAAGGTAATGAAGGAAAACAATGAAGAGGCCAGAAAGGGATTATATGAATTAATGATCATTTAAGAAATATGACTTATTGTGAAGGTTGAGGTGAAGGACGTCACTGATGGAGCAAGGACTCCCTCCCACCAACACTGATGGAGCAAGGACTCCCTCCCACCAACACTGATGGAGCAAGGACTCCCTCCCACCAACACTGATGGAGCAAGGACTCCCTCCCACCAACACTGATGGAGCAAGGACTCCCTCCCACCAACACTGATGGAGCAAGGACTCCCTCCCACCAACACTGATGGAGCAAGGACTCCCTCCCACCAACACTGATGGAGCAAGGACTCCCTCCTACCAACACTGATGGAGCAAGGACTCCCTCCCACCAACACTGATGGAGCAAGGACTCCCTCCCACCAACACTGATGGAGCAAGGACTCCCTCCCACCAACACTGATGGAGCAAGGACTCCCTCCCACCAACACTGATGGAGCAAGGACTCCCTCCCACCAACACTGATGGAGCAAGGACTCCCTCCCACCAACACTGATGGAGCAAGGACTCCCTCCCACCAACACTGATGGAGCAAGGACTCCCTCTCACCAACACTGATGGAGCAAGGACTCCCTCCCACCAACACTGATGGAGCAAGGACTCCCTCCCACCAACACTGATGGAGCAAGGACTCCCTCCCACCAACACTGATGGAGCAAGGACTCCCTCCCACCAACACTGATGGAGCAAGGACTCCCTCCCACCAACACTGATGGAGCAAGGACTCCCTCCCACCAACACTGATGGAGCAAGGACTCCCTCCCACCAACACTGATGGAGCAAGGACTCCCTCCCACCAACACTGATGGAGCAAGGACTCCCTCCCACCAACACTGATGGAGCAAGGACTCCCTCCTACCAACACTGATGGAGCAAGGACTCCCTCCCACCAACACTGATGGAGCAAGGACTCCCTCCCACCAACACTGATGGAGCAAGGACTCCCTCCCACCAACACTGATGGAGCAAGGACTCCCTCCCACCAACACTGATGGAGCAAGGACTCCCTCCCACCAACACTGATGGAGCAAGGACTCCCTCCTACCAACACTGATGGAGCAAGGACTCCCTCCCACCAACACTGATGGAGCAAGGACTCCCTCCCACCAACACTGATGGAGCAAGGACTCCCTCCCACCAACACTGATGGAGCAAGGACTCCCTCCCACCAACACTGATGGAGCAAGGACTCCCTCCCACCAACACTGATGGAGCAAGGACTCCCTCCCACCAACACTGATGGAGCAAGGACTCCCTCCCACCAACACTGATGGAGCAAGGACTCCCTCTCACCAACACTGATGGAGCAAGGACTCCCTCCCACCAACACTGATGGAGCAAGGACTCCCTCCCACCAACACTGATGGAGCAAGGACTCCCTCCCACCAACACTGATGGAGCAAGGACTCCCTCTCACCAACACTGATGGAGCAAGGACTCCCTCCCACCAACACTGATGGAGCAAGGACTCCCTCCCACCAACACTGATGGAGCAAGGACTCCCTCCCACCAACACTGATGGAGCAAGGACTCCCTCCCACCAACACTGATGGAGCAAGGACTCCCTCCCACCAACACTGATGGAGCAAGGACTCCCTCCTACCAACACTGATGGAGCAAGGACTCCCTCCCACCAACACTGATGGAGCAAGGACTCCCTCCCACCAACACTGATGGAGCAAGGACTCCCTCCCACCAACACTGATGGAGCAAGGACTCCCTCCCACCAACACTGATGGAGCAAGGACTCCCTCCCACCAACACTGATGGAGCAAGGACTCCCTCCCACCAACACTGATGGAGCAAGGACTCCCTCCCACCAACACTGATGGAGCAAGGACTCCCTCTCACCAACACTGATGGAGCAAGGACTCCCTCCCACCAACACTGATGGAGCAAGGACTCCCTCCCACCAACACTGATGGAGCAAGGACTCCCTCCCACCAACACTGATGGAGCAAGGACTCCCTCCCACCAACACTGATGGAGCAAGGACTCCCTCCCACCAACACTGATGGAGCAAGGACTCCCTCCCACCAACACTGATGGAGCAAGGACTCCCTCCTACCAACACTGATGGAGCAAGGACTCCCTCCCACCAACACTGATGGAGCAAGGACTCCCTCCCACCAACACTGATGGAGCAAGGACTCCCTCCCACCAACACTGATGGAGCAAGGACTCCCTTCCAACCAACACTGATGGAGCAAGGACTCCCTCCCACCAACACTGATTGAGCAAGGACTCCCTTCCACCAACACTGATGGAGCAAGGACTCCCTCCCACCAACACTGATGGAGCAAGGACTCCCTCCCACCAACACTGATGGAGCAAGGACTCCCTCCCACCAACACTGATGGAGCAAGGACTCCCTCCCACCAACACTGATGGAGCAAGGACTCCCTCCCACCAACACTGATGGAGCAAGGACTCCCTCCCACCAACACTGATGGAGCAAGGACTCCCTCCCACCAACACTGAAGGAGCAAGGACTCCCTCCCACCAACACTGATTTAGCAAGGACTCCCTCCCAACAACACTGATAGAGCAAGGACTCCCTCCCACCAACACTGATGGAGCAAGGACTCCCTCCCACCAACACTGATGGAGCAAGGACTCCCTCCCACCAACACTGATGGAGCAAGGACTCTCTCCCACCAACACTGATGGAGCAAGGACTCCCTCCCACCAACACTGATGGAGCAAGGACTCCCTCCCACCAACACTGATGGAGCAAGGACTCCCTCCCACCAACACTGATGGAGCAAGGACTCTCTCCCACCAACACTGATGGAGCAAGGACTCCCTCCCACCAACACTGATTGAGCAAGGACTCCCTCCCACCAACACTGATGGAGCAAGGACTCCCTCCCACCAACACTGATGGAGCAAGGACTCTCTCCCACCAACACTGATGGAGCAAGGACTCCCTCCCACCAACACTGATGGAGCAAGGACTCCCTCCCACCAACACTGATGGAGCAAGGACTCCCTCCCACCAACACTGACGGAGCAAGGACTCTCTCCCACCAACACTGATGGAGCAAGGACTCCCTCCCACCAACACTGATGGAGCAAGGACTCCCTCCCACCAACACTGATGGAGCAAGGACTCCCTCCCACCAACACTGATGGAGCAAGGACTCTCTCCCACCAACACTGATGGAGCAAGGACTCCCTCCCACCAACACTGATGGAGCAAGGACTCCCTCCCACCAACACTGATGGAGCAAGGACTCCCTCCCACCAACACTGATGGAGCAAGGACTCTCTCCCACCGACACTGATGGAGCAAGGACTCCCTCCCACCAACACTAATGGAGCAAGGACTCCCTCCCACCAACACTGATGGAGCAAGGACTCTCTCCTACCAACACTGATGGAGCAAGGACTCCCTCCCACCAACACTGATGGAGCAAGGACTCCCTCCCACCAACACTGATGGAGCAAGGACTCCCTCCCACCAACACTGATGGAGCAACGACTCCCTCCCACCAACAATGATGGAGCAAGGACTCCCTCCCACCAACACTGATGGAGCAAGGACTCCCTCCCACCAACACTAATGGAGCAAGGACTCCCTCCCACCAACACTGATGGAGCAAGGACTCTCTCCCACCAACACTGATGGAGCAAGGACTCCCTCCCACCAACACTAATGGAGCAAGGACTCCCTCCCACCAACACTGATGGAGCAAGGACTCTCTCCCACCAACACTGATGGAGCAAGCACTCCCTCCCACCAACACTGATGGAGCAAGGACTCCCTCCCACCAACACTGATGGAGCAAGGACTCCCTCCCACCAACAATGATGGAGCAAGGACTCCCTCCCACCAACACTGATGGAGCAAGGACTCCCTCCCACCAACACTGATGGAGCAAGCACTCCCTCCCACCAACACTGATGGAGCAAGGACTCCCTCCCACCAACACTGATGGAGCAAGGACTCCCTCCCACCAACAATGATGGAGCAAGGACTCCCTCCCACCAACACTGATGGAGCAAGGACTCCCTCCCACCAACAATGATGGAGCAAGGACTCCCTCCCACCAACACTGATGGAGCAAGGACTCCCTCCCACCAACACTAATGGAGCAAGGACTCCCTCCCACCAACACTGATGGAGCAAGGACTCTCTCCCACCAACACTGATGGAGCAAGGACTCCCTCCCACCAACATTAATGGAGCAAGGACTCCCTCCCACCAACACTGATGGAGCAAGGACTCTCTCCCACCAACACTGATGGAGCAAGCACTCCCTCCCACCAACACTGATGGAGCAAGGACTCCCTCCCACCAACACTGATGGAGCAAGGACTCCCTCCCACCAACAATGATGGAGCAAGGACTCCCTCCCACCAACACTGATGGAGCAAGGACTCCCTCCCACCAACACTGATGGAGCAAGCACTCCCTCCCACCAACACTGATGGAGCAAGGACTCCCTCCCACCAACACTGATGGAGCAAGGACTCCCTCCCACCAACACTGATGGAGCAAGGACTCCCTCCCACCAACAATGATGGAGCAAGGACTCCCTCCCACCAACACTGATGGAGCAAGGACTCCCTCCCACCAACACTGATGGAGCAAGGACTCCCTCCCACCAACACTGATGGAGCAAGGACTCTCTCCCACCAACACTGATGGAGCAAGGACTCCCTCCCACCAACACTAATGGAGCAAGGGCTCCCTCCCACCAACACTGATGGAGCAAGGACTCTCTCCCACCAACACTGATGGAGCAAGGACTCCCTCCCACCAACACTGATGGAGCAAGGACTCCCTCCCACCAACACTGATGGAGCAAGGACTCCCTCCCACCAACACTGATGGAGCAAGCACTCCCTCCCACCAACACTGATGGAGCAAGGACTCCCTCCCACCAACACTGATGGAGCAAGGACTCCCTCCCACCAACACTGATGGAGCAAGGACTCCCTCCCACCAACACTGATGGAGCAAGGACTCTCTCCCACCAACACTGATGGAGAAAGGACTCCCTCCCACCAACACTGATGGAGCAAGGACTCCCTCCCACCAACACTGATGGAGAAAGGACTCCCTCCCACCAACACTGATGGAGCAAGCACTCCCTCCCACCAACACTGATGGAGCAAGGACTCCCTCCCACCAACACTGATGGAGCAAGGACTCCCTCCCACCAACACTGATGGAGCAAGGACTCCCTCCCACCAACACTGATGGAGCAAGGACTCTCTCCCACCAACACTGATGGAGCAAGGACTCCCTCCCACCAACACTGATGGAGCAAGGACTCCCTCCCACCAACACTGATGGAGCAAGGACTCCCTCCCACCAACACTGATGGAGCAAGCACTCCCTCCCACCAACACTGATGGAGCAAGGACTCCCTCCCACCAACACTGATGGAGCAAGGACTCCCTCCCACCAACACTGATGGAGCAAGCACTCCCTCCCACCAACACTGATGGAGCAAGGACTCCCTCCCACCAACACTGATGGAGCAAGGACTCCCTCCCACCAACACTAATGGAGCAAGGACTCCCTCCCACCAACACTGATGGAGCAAGGACTCTCTCCCACCAACACTGATGGAGCAAGGACTCCCTCCCACCAACACTAATGGAGCAAGGGCTCCCTCCCACCAACACTGATGGAGCAAGGACTCTCTCCCACCAACACTGATGGATCAAGGACTCCCTCCCACCAACACTGATGGAGCAAGGACTCCCTCCCACCAACACTGATGGAGCAAGGACTCCCTCCCACCAACACTGATGGAGCAAGCACTCCCTCCCACCAACACTGATGGAGCAAGGACTCCCTCCCACCAACACTGATGGAGCAAGGACTCCCTCCCACCAACACTGATGGAGCAAGGACTCCCTCCCACCAACACTGATGGAGCAAGGACTCTCTCCCACCAACACTGATGGAGAAAGGACTCCCTCCCACCAACACTGATGGAGCAAGGACTCCCTCCCACCAACACTGATGGAGAAAGGACTCCCTCCCACCAACACTGATGGAGCAAGCACTCCCTCCCACCAACACTGATGGAGCAAGGACTCCCTCCCACCAACACTGATGGAGCAAGGACTCCCTCCCACCAACACTGATGGAGCAAGGACTCCCTCCCACCAACACTGATGGAGCAAGGACTCTCTCCCACCAACACTGATGGAGCAAGGACTCCCTCCCACCAACACTGATGGAGCAAGGACTCCCTCCCACCAACACTGATGGAGCAAGGACTCCCTCCCACCAACACTGATGGAGCAAGCACTCCCTCCCACCAACACTGATGGAGCAAGGACTCCCTCCCACCAACACTGATGGAGCAAAGACTCCCTCCCACCAACACTGATGGAGCAAGGACTCCCTCCCACCAACACTGATGGAGCAAGGACTCTCTCCCACCAACACTGATGGAGCAAGGACTCCCTCCCACCAACACTGATGGAGCAAGGACTCCCTCCCACCAACACTGATGGAGCAAGGACTCCCTCCCACCAACACTGATGGAGCAAGGACTCTCTCCCACCAACACTGATGGAGCAAGGACTCCCTCCCACCAACACTGATGGAGCAAGCACTCCCTCCCACCAACACTGATGGAGCAAGGACTCCCTCCCACCAACACTGATGGAGCAAGGACTCCCTCCCACCAACACTGATGGAGCAAGGACTCCCTCCCACCAACACTGATGGAGCAAGGACTCCCTCCCACCAACACTGATGGAGCAAGGACTCTCTCCCACCAACACTGATGGAGCAAGGACTCCCTCCCACCAACACTGATGGAGCAAGCACTCCCTCCCACCAACACTGATGGAGCAAGCACTCCCTCCCACCAACACTGATGGAGCAAGGACTCCCTCCCACCAACACTGATGGAGCAAGGACTCCCTCCCACCAACACTGATGGTGCAAGGATTCCCTCCCACCAACACTGATGGAGCAAGGACTCCCTTCCACCAACACTGATGGAGCAAGGACTCCCTCCCACCAACACTGATGGAGCAAGGATTCCCTCCCACCAACATTGATGGAGCAAGGACTCCCACCCACCAACACTGATGGAGCAAGGACTCCCTCCCACCAACACTGATGGAGCAAGGACTCCCTCCCACCAACGCTGATAGAGCAAGCACTCCCTCCCACCAACAGTGATGGAGCAAGCACTCCCTCCCACCAACACTGATGGAGCAAGGACTCCCTCCCACCAACACTGATGGAGCAAGGACTCCCTCCCACCAACACTGATGGAGCAAGGACTCCCTCCCACCAACACTGATGGAGCAAGCACTCCCTCCCACCAACACTGATGGAGCAAGGACTCCCTCCCACCAACACTGATGGAGCAAGGACTCTCTCCCACCAACACTGATGGAGCAAGGACTCCCTCCCACCAACACTGATGGAGCAAGGACTCCCTCCCACCAACACTGATGGAGCAAGGACTCCCTCCCACCAACACTGATGGAGCAAGGGCTCCCTCCCACCAACACTGATGGAGCAAGGACTCCCTCCCACCAACACTGATGGAGCAAGCACTCCCTCCCACCAACACTGATGGAGCAAGGACTCCCTCCCACCAACACTGATGGAGCAAGGACTCCCTCCCACCAACACTGATGGAGCAAGGGCTCCCTCCCACCAACTCTGATGGAGCAAGGACTCCCTCCCACCAACACTGATGGAGCAAGGACTCCCTCCCACCAACACTGATGGAGCAAGGACTCCCTCCCACCAACACTGATGGAGCAAGGACTCCCTCCCACCAACACTGATGGAGCAAGGACTCCCTCCCACCAACACTGATGGAGCAAGGACTCCCTCCCACCAACACTGATGGAGCAAGGACTCCCTCCCACCAACACTGATGAAGCAAGGACTCCCTCCCACCAACACTGATGGAGCAAGGACTCCCTCCCACCAACACTGATGGAGCAAGGACTCCCTCCCACCAACACTGATGGAACAAGGACTCCCTCCCACCAACACTGATGGAGCAAGGACTCCCTCCCTCCAACACTGATGGAGCAAGGACTCCCTACCACCAACACTGATGGAGCAAGGACTCCCTCCCACCAACACTGATGGAGCAAGGACTCCCTCCCACCAACACTGATGGAGCAAGGACTCCCTCCCACCAACACTGATGGAGCAAGGACTCCCTCCCACCAACACTGATGGAGCAAGGACTCCCTCCCACCAACACTGACGGAGCAAGGACTCCCTCCCACCAACACTGATGGAGCAAGGACTCCCTCCCACCAACACTGATTTAGCAAGCACTCCCTCCCACAAACACTGATTTAGCAAGCACTCCCTCCCACCAACACTGATGGAGCAAGGACTCCCTCCCACCAACACTGATGGAGCAAGCACACCCTCCCACCAACACTGATGGAGCAAGGACTCTATCCCACTAACTATTACTATTACTACCTCCACCATTATTATCACCACTACAAGTATTAAAAAGAAGACGACGCCGCCGCCACCACCACCACCGCCACCGCCGCCGCCGCCGCCGCCGCCGCTATTATTTACAAAAAATCATGAATAACAAAGATTATTTTGGATAGTCACAGGCAGGGTACACCACTACTAGTAACACTCAGGGTACGCCACTACTAGTAACACTCAGAGTACACCACTACTAGTAACACTCAGAGTACACCACTACTAGTAACACTCAGGGTACGCCACTACTAGTAACACTCAGAGTACACCACTACTAGTAACACTCAGGGTACACCACTACTAGTAACACTCAGAGTACACCACTACTAGTAACACTCAGGGTAGGCCACTACTAGTAACACTCAGAGTAGGCCACTACTAGTAACACTCAGGGTACGCCACTACTAGTAACACTCAGGGTACGCCACTACTAGTAACACTCAGAGTACACCACTACTAGTAACACTCAGGGTACGCCACTACTAGTAACACTCAGGGTAGGCCACTACTAGTAACACTCAGGGTACGCCACTACTAGTAACACTCAGGGTACGCCACTACTAGTAACACTCAGGGTACGCCACTACTAGTAACACTCAGGGTACGCCACTACTAGTAACACTCAGGGTAGGCCACTACTAGTAACACTCAGAGTACACCACTACTAGTAACACTCAGGGTAGGCCACTACTAGTAACACTCAGAGTACACCACTACTAGTAACACTCAGGGTACGCCACTACTAGTAACACTCAGGGTACGCCACTACTAGTAACACTCAGGGTACGCCACTACTAGTAACACTCAGGGTAGGCCACTACTAGTAACACTCAGGGTAGGCCACTACTAGTAACACTCAGGGTACGCCATTACTAGTAACACTCAGAGTACACCACTACTAGTAACACTCAGAGTACACCACTACTAGTAACACTCAGGGTACGCCACTACTAGTAACACTCAGGGTAGGCCACTACTAGTAACACTCAGGGTACGCCACTACTAGTAACACTCAGGGTACGCCACTACTAGTAACACTCAGGGTACGCAACTATTAGTAACACTCAGGGTACGCCACTACTAGTAACACTCAGGGTAGGCCACTACTAGTAACACTCAGAGTACACCACTACTAGTAACACTCAGGGTAGGCCACTACTAGTAACACTCAGAGTACACCACTACTAGTAACACTCAGGGTACGCCACTACTAGTAACACTCAGGGTACGCCACTACTAGTAACACTCAGGGTACGCCACTACTAGTAACACTCAGGGTAGGCCACTACTAGTAACACTCAGGGTAGGCCACTACTAGTAACACTCAGAGTACACCACTACTAGTACCACTCAGGGTAGGCCACTACTAGTAACACTCAGGGTACACCACTATTAGTAACACTCAGGGTACGCCACTACTAGTAACACTCAGGGTACGCCACTACTAGCAACACTCAGAGTACACCACTACTAGTAACACTCAGGGTACGCCATTACTAGTAACACTCAGAGTACACCACTACTAGTAACACTCAGAGTACACCACTACTAGTAACACTCAGGGTACGCCACTACTAGTAACACTCAGGGTACGCCACTACTAGTAACACTCAGAGTACACCACTACAAGTAACACTCAGAGTACACCACTACTAGTAACACTCAGGGTACGCCACTACTAGTAACACTCAGGGTACACCACTACTAGTAACACTCAGGGTACACCACTACTAGTAACACTCAGGGTACGCCACTACTAGTAACACTCAGAGTACACCACTACTACTAACACTCAGAGTACACCACTACTAGTAACACTCAGGGTACGCCACTACTAGTAACACTCAGGGTACGCCACTACTAGTAACACTCAGAGTACACCACTACTAGTAACACTCAGAGTACACCACTACTAGTAACACTCAGAGTACACCACTACTAGTAACACTCAGAGTACACCACTACTAGTAACACTCAGGGTACGCCACTACTAGTAACACTCAGGGTACGCCACTACTAGTAACACTCAGGGTACGCCACTACTAGTAACACTCAGGGTAGGCCACTACTAGTAACACTCAGGGTACGCCACTACTAGTAACACTCAGGGTACGCCACTACTAGTAACACTCAGGGTACGCCACTACTAGTAACACTCAGAGTACACCACTACAAGTAACACTCAGAGTACACCACTACTAGTAACACTCAGGGTACGCCACTACTAGTAACACTCAGGGTACACCACTACTAGTAACACTCAGGGTACACCACTACTAGTAACACTCAGGGTATGCCACTACTAGTAACACTCAGAGTACACCACTACTAGTAACACTCAGAGTACACCACTACTAGTAACACTCAGAGTACACCACTACTAGTAACACTCAGAGTACACCACTACTAGTAACACCCAGGGTACGCCACTACTAGTAACACTCAGGGTACGCCACTACTAGTAACACTCAGGGTACGCCACTACTAGTAACACTCAGGGTACGCCACTACTAGTAACACTCAGGGTACGCCACTACTAGTAACACTCAGGGTACGCCACTACTAGTAACACTCAGGGTACGCCACTACTAGTAACACTCAGAGTACACCACTACAAGTAACACTCAGAGTACACCACTACTAGTAACACTCAGGGTACGCCACTACTAGTAACACTCAGGGTACGCCACTACTAGTAACACTCAGGGTACGCCACTACTAGTAACACTCAGGGTACGCCACTATTAGTAACACTCAGGGTACGCCACTACTAGTAACACTCAGGGTACGCCACTACTAGTAACACTCAGAGTACACCACTACAAGTAACACTCAGAGTACACCACTACTAGTAACACTCAGGGTACGCCACTACTAGTAACACTCAGGGTACGCCACTACTAGTAACACTCAGGGTACGCCACTACTAGTAACACTCAGGGTATGCCACTACTAGTAACACTCAGGGTACGCCACTACTAGTAACACTCAGGGTACGCCACTACTAGTAACACTCAGGGTACGCCACTACTAGTAACACTCAGGGTACGCCACTACTAGTAACACTCAGAGTACACCACTACAAGTAACACTCAGAGTACACCACTACTAGTAACACTCTGGGTACGCCACTACTAGTAACACTCAGGGTACGCCACTACTAGTAACACTCAGGGTACGCCACTACTAGTAACACTCAGGGTACGCCACTACTAGTAACACTCAGGGTACACCACTACTAGTAATACTCAGGGTACGCCACTACTAGTAACACTCAGGGTACGCCACTACTAGTAACACTCAGAGTACACCACTACAAGTAACACTCAGAGTACACCACTACTAGTAACACTCAGAGTACACCACTACTAGTAACAATCAGAGTACACCACTACTAGTAACACTCAGAGTACACCACTACTAGTAACACTCAGAGTACACCACTACAAGTAACACTCAGAGTACACCACTACTAGTAACACTCAGGGTACGCCACTACTAGTAACACTCAGGGTACGCCACTACTAGTAACACTCAGGGTACGCCACTACTAGTAACACTCAGGGTACGCCACTACTAGTAACACTCAGGGTACGCCACTACTAGTAACACTCAGGGTACGCCACTACTAGTAACACTCAGGGTACACCACTACTAGTAACACCCAGAGTACACCACTACTAGTAACACTCAGGGTACACCACTACTAGTAACACTCAGAGTACACCACTACAAGTACCACTCAGAGTACACCACTACTAGTAACACTCAGGGTACGCCACTACTAGTAACACTCAGGGTACGCCACTACTAGTAACACTCAGGGTACGCCACTACTAGTAACACTCAGGGTACGCCATTACTAGTAACACTCAGGGTACGCCACTATAAGTAACACTCAGGGTACGCCACTACTAGTAACACTCAGGGTACGCCATTACTAGTAACACTCAGGGTACGCCACTACTAGTAACACTCAGGGTACGCCATTACTAGTAACACTCAGGGTACGCCACTACTAGTAACACTCAGGGTACGCCATTACTAGTAACACTCAGGGTACGCCACTATGAGTAACACTCAGGGTACGCCACTACTAGTAACACTCAGGGTACACCATTACTAGTAACACTCAGGGTACGCCACTACTAATAACACTCAGGGTACGCCACTACTAGTAACACTCAGGGTACGCCATTACTAGTAACACTCAGGGTACGCCACTACTAGTAACACTCAGGGTACGCCACTACTAGTAACACTCAGGGTACGCCATTATTAGTAACACTCAGCGTACGCCACTACTAGTAACACTCAGGGTACGCCATTACTAGTAACACTCAGGGTACGCCATTACTAGTAACACTCAGGGTACGCCACTACTAGTAACACTCAGGGTACGCCATTACTAGTAACACTCAGGGTACGCCATTCCTAGTAACACTCAGGGTACGCCACTTCTAGTAACACTCAGGGAACGCCATTACTAGTAACACTCAGGGTACGCCATTACTAGTAACACTCAAGGTACGCCACTACTAGTAACACTCAGGGTACGCTATTACTAGTAACACTCAGGGTACGCCACTACTAGTAACACTCAGGGTACGCCATTACTAGTAACACTTAGGTTACGCTACTACTATTAACACTCAGAGTACACCACTACTAGTAACACTCAGGGTATGCCATTATTAGTAACACTCAGGGTATGCCACTACTAGTAACACTCAGGGTACGCCATTACTAATAACACTCAGAGTACACCACTACTAGTAACACTCAGAGTACACCACTACTAGTAACACTCAGGGTACGCCACTACTAGTAACACTCAGAGTACACCACTACTAGTAACACTCAGAGTACACCACTACTAGTAACACTCAGGGTACGCCATTACTAGTAACACTCAGGGTACGCCACTACTAGTAACACTCAGGGTACGCCATTACTAGTAACACTCAGGGTACGCCACTATAAGTAACGCTCAGGGTACGCCACTACTAGTAACACTCAGGGTACACCATTACTAGTAACACTCAGGGTACGCCACTACTAGTAACACTCAGGGTACGCCACTACTAGTAACACTCAGGGTACGCCATTACTAGTAACACTCAGGGTACGCCACTACTAGTAACACTCAGGGTACGCCACTACTAGTAACACTCAGGGTACGCCATTATTAGTAACACTCAGGGTACGCCACTACTAGTAACACTCAGGGTACGCCATTACTAGTAACACTCAGGGTACGCCATTACTAGTAACACTCAGGGTACGCCACTACTAGTAACACTCAGGGTACGCCATTACTAGTAACACTCAGGGTACGCCATTCCTAGTAACACTCAGGGTACGCCACTTCTAGTAACACTCAGGGAACGCCATTACTAGTAACACTCAGGGTACGCCATTACTAGTAACACTCAAGGTACGCCACTTCTAGTAACACTCAGGGTACGCTATTACTAGTAACACTCAGGGTACGCCACTACTAGTAACACTCAGGGTACGCCATTACTAGTAACACTTAGGTTACGCTACTACTAGTAACACTCAGAGTACACCACTACTAGTAACACTCAGGGTATGCCACTATTAGTAACACTCAGGGTATGCCACTACTAGTAACACTCAGGGTACGCCATTACTAATAACACTCAGAGTACACCACTACTAGTAACACTCAGAGTACACCACTACTAGTAACACTCAGGGTACGCCACTACTAGTAACACTCAGAGTACACCACTACTAGTAACACTCAGAGTACACCACTACTAGTAACACTCAGGGTACGCCACTACTAGTAACAATCAGAGTACACCACTACTAGTAACACTCAGAGTACACCACCACTAGTAACACTCAGAGTGCACCACTACTAGTAACACTCAGAGTACACCACTACTAGTAACACTCAGAGTACACCACTACTAGTAACACTCAGAGTACACCACTACTAGTAACACTCAGGGTACGCCACTACTAGTAACACTCAGAGTACACCACTACTAGTAACACTAAGAGTACACCACTACTAGTAACACTCAGACTACACCACTACTAGTAACACTCAGAGTACACCACTACTAGTATCACTAAGAGTACACCACTACTAGTAACACTCAGAGTACACAACTACTAGTAACACTCAGAGTACACCACTACTAGTAACACTCAGGGTACGCCACTACTAGTAACACTCAGAGTACACCACTACTAATAACACTAAGAGTACACCACTACTAGTAACACTCAGAGTACACCACTACTAGTAACACTCAGAGTACACCACTACTAGTAACGCTCAGAGTACACCACTACTAGTAACACTCAGGGTACACCACTACTAGTAACACACAGGGTACGCCACTACTAGTAACACTCAGGGTACACCACTACTAGTAACACTCAGGGTGGGCCACTACTAGTAACACTCAGGGTACACCACTACTAGTAACACTCAGGGTGGGCCACTACTAGTAACACTCAGGGTACACCACTACTAGTAACACTCAGGGTACGCCACTACTAGTAACACTCAGGGTACACCACTACTAGTAACGCTCAGAGTACACCACTACTAGTAACACTCAGAGTACACCACTACTAGTAACACTCAGGGTACGCCACTACTAGTAACACTCAGGGTACACCACTACTAGTAACACTCAGGGTACGCCACTACTAGTAACACTCAGGGTACACCACTACTAGTCACAGGGTACACCACTACTAATAACACTCAGAGTAAACCACTACTAGTAACACTCAATGTACACCACTACTAGTAACACTCAGAGTACACCACTACTAGTAACTCGCAGAGTACACCACTACTAGTAACACTCAGAGTACACCACTACTAGTAACACTCAGGGTACACCACTACTAGTAACACTCAGAGTACACCACTACTAGTAACACTCAGGGTGGGCCACTACTAGTAACACTCAGGGTACACCACTACTAGTAACACTCAGGGTACGCCACTACTAGTAACACTCAGGGTACACCACTACTAGTAACGCTCAGAGTACACCACTACTAGTAACATTCTGAGTACACCACTACTAGTAACACTCAGGGTACGCCACTACTAGTAACACTCAGGGTACACCACTTCTAGTAATACTCAGGGTACGCCACTACTAGTAACACTCAGGGTACACCACTACTAGTAACACTCAGAGTACACCACTACTAGTAACACTCAGAGTACACCACTACTAGTAACACTCAGAGTACACCACTACTAGTAACAATCAGAGTACACTACTACTAGTAACACTCAGTGTACGCCACTACTAGTAACACTCAGGGTACACCACTACTAGTAACACTCAGGGTACGCCACTACTAGTAACACTCAGGGTACACCACTACTAGTCACAGGGTACACCACTACTAGTCACAGTCAGGGTACACCACTACTAGTCACAGTCAGGGTACACAACTACTAGTCACAGTCTGGGTACACCACTACTAGTCACAGTCTGGGTACACCACTACTAGTCACAGTCAGGGTACACCACTACTAGTCACAGTCTGGGTACACCACTACTAGTCACAGTCTGGGTACACCACTACTAGTCACAGTCTGGGTACACCACTACGTGTCACAGTCTGGGTACACCACTACTAATTACAGTCAGGGTACACCACTACTAGTCACAGGGTACACCACTACTAGTCACAGTCTGGGTACACCACTACTAGTCACAGTCTGGGTACACCACTACTAGTCACAGTCAGGGTACACCATTACTAGTCACAGTCAGGGTACACCACTACTAGTCACAGACTGGGTACACCACTACTTGTTACAGTCAGGGTACACCACTACTAGTCACAGACTGGGTACACCACTACTAGTCACAGTCTGGGTACACCACTACTAGTCACAGGGTACACTACTACTAGTCACAGTCTGGGTACACCACTACTATTCACAGTCTGGGTACACCACTACTAGTCACAGTCAGGGTACACCACTACTAGTCACAATCAGGGTACACCACTACTAGTCACAGTCTGGCTACACCATTACTAGTCACAGTCTGGGTACACCACTACTAGTCACAGTCTGGGTACACCACTACTAGTCACAGTCAGGGTACACCACTACTAGTCACAGTCAGGGTACACCACTACTAGTCACAGTCAGGGTACACCACTACTAGTCACAGTCTGGGTACACTACTAGTCACAGGGTACACCACTACTAGTCACAGTCTGGGTACACCGCTACTAGTCACAGTCTGGGTACACAACTACTAGTCACAGTCTGGGTACGCCACTACTAGTCACAGTCAGGGTACACCACTACTAGTCATAGTCTGGGTACACCACTACTAGTCACAGTCAGGGTACACCACTACTAGTCACAGTCTGGGTACACCACTACTAGTCACAGGGTACACAACTTCTAGTCACAGTCTGGGTACACAACTACTAGTCACAGCCAGGGTTCACCACTACTAGCAACAATCAGGGTACACCACTACTAGTCACAGTCAGGGTACACCACTACGAGTCACAGTCAGGTTACACCCTACTAGTCACACTCTGGGTACACCACTACTAGTCACAGTCAGGGTACACCACTACTAGTCACAGTCAGGTTACACCACTACTAGTCACACTCTGGGTACACCACTACTAGTTACAGTCAGGGTACACCACTACTAGTCACAGTCAGGATACACCACTACTAGTCACAGTCTGTGTACACCATTACTAGTCACAGTCTGGGTACACCACTACTAGTCACAGTCAGGGTACACCACTACTAGTCACAGTCTGGGTACACTTCTGCTAGTCACAGTCAGGGTACACCACTACTAGTCACAGTCTGGGTACACCACTACTAGTCACAGTCAGGGTACACCACTACTAGTCACAGTCAGGGTACACCACTACTAGTCACAATCAGGGTACACCACTACTAGTCACAGTCTATGTACACCACTACTAGTCACAGTCAGGGTACACCACTACTAGTCACAGGGTACACCACTACTAGTCACAGTCTGGGTACACCACTACTAGTCACAGGGTACACCACTACTAGTCACAGTCTGGGTACACCACTACTAGTCACAGGGTACACCACTACTAGTCACAGTCTGGGTACACCGCTACTAGTCACAGTCTGGGTACACCACTACTATTCACAGTCTGGGTACGCAACTACTAGTCACAGTCTGGGGACACCACTACTAGTCACAGTCAGAGTACACCACTACTAGTCACAGACTGGGTACACCACTACTAGTCACAGTCTGGGTACACCACTACTAGTCACAGGGTACACCACTACTAGTCACAGTCAGGGTACACCACTACTAGTCACACTCTGGGTACACCACTACTAGCCACAGTCAGAGTACACCACTACTACTCACAGTCAGGATACACCACTACTAGTCACAGTCTGGGTACACCACTACTAGTCACAGTCTGGGTACACCACTACTAGTCACAGTCAGGGTACACCACTACTAGTCACATTCTGGGTACACCACTACTAGTCACAGTCTGGGTACACCACTACTAGTCACAGTCTGGTACACCACTACTAGTCACAGTCTGGGTACACCTCTACTAGTCACAGTCTGGGTACACCACTACTAGTCACAGTCTGGGTACACAACTACTAGTCACAGTCTGGGTACACCACTACTAGTCACAATCTGGGTACACCACTACTAGTCACAGTCTTGGTACACCACTACTAGTCACAGTCTGGGTACACCACTACTAGTCACAGTCTGGGTACACCACTACTAGTCACAGTCTGGGTACACCACTACTAGTCACAGTCTGGGTACACCACTACTAGTCACAGTCTGGGTACACCACTACTAGTCACAGTCTGGGTACACCACTACTAGTCACAATCTGGGTACACCACTACTAGTCACAGTCTGGGTACACCACTACTAGTCACAGTCTGGGTACACCACTACTAGTCACAGTCTGGGTACACCACTACTAGTCACAGTCTGGGTACACCACTACTAGTCACAGTCTGGGTACACCACTACTAGTCACAGTCTGGGTACACCACTACTAGTCACAGTCTGGGTACACCACTACTAGTCACAGTCTGGGTACACCACTACTAGTCACAGTCTGGGTACACCACTACTAGTCACAGTCTGGGTACACCACTACTAGTCACAGTCTGGGTACACCACTACTAGTCACAGTCTGGGTACACCACTACTAGTCACAGTCTGGGTACACCACTACTAGTCACGTCGCTACTTCAGTCCTCAACTTCACTAACACTTTAAATTTGCATAAGGAAAAAAATACATATTTATTTCAAATTCTGACCTCGTGTAGGGATATGTTGGATGTATTGTGAATATGTCTGGGATATACTGTGGGCATATCTTGCATATATATATATATATATATATATATATATATATATATATATATATATATATATATATATATATATATATATATATATATATATATATATATATATATATATATATATATTATATATATATATATATATATATATATATATATATATATATATATATATATATATATATATATATATATATATATATATATATATATATATATACTATTTTATTATTAACTCACTGGCCGATTCCCACCAAGGCAGGGTGGCTCGAAAAAGAAAAACTTTCACCATCATTCACTCCATCACTGTCTTGCCAGAAGGGTGCTTTACACTACAGTTTTTAAACTGCAACATTAACACCCCTCCTTCAGAGTGCAGGCACTGTACTTCCCATCTCCAGGACTCAAGTCAGGCCTGCCGGTTTCCCTGAACCCCTTCATAAATGTTACTTTGCTCAAGCTCCAACAGCACGTCAAGTATTAAAACCATTTGTCTCCATTCACTCCTATCAAACACGCTCACGCATGCTCGCTGGAAGGCCAAGCCCCTCGCCCACAAAACCTCCTTTACCCCCTCCCACCAACCTTTCCTAGGCCGACCCCTACCCCGTTTTCCTTCCGCTACAGACTGATACACTCTTGAAGTCATTCTGTTTCGTTCCAATCTCTCTACATGTCCGAACCACCTCAACAACCCTTCCTCAGCCCTCTGGACAACAGTTTTGGCAATCCCGCACCTTCTCCTAACTTCCAAACTACGAATTCTCTGCATTATATTCACACCACACATTGCCCTCAGACATGACATCTCCACTGCCTCCAGCCTTCTCCTCGCTGCAACATTCATCACCCATGCTTCACACCCATATAAGAGCGTTGGTAAAACTATACTCTCATACATTTCCCTCTTCGCCTCCACAGACAAAGTTCTTTGTCTCCACAGACTCCTAAGTGCACCACTCACCCTTTTCCCCTCATCAATTCTATGATTCACCTCATCTTTCATAGATCCATCCACTGACACGTCCACTCCCAAATATCTGAATACATTCACCTCCTCCATACTCTCTCCCTCCAATCTGATAACCAATCTTTCATCACCTAATCTTTTTGTTATCCTCATAACCTTACTCTTTCCTATATTCACTTTTAA
>NC_091301.1:12546838-12548349 GCF_038502225.1 Cherax quadricarinatus
CATACTCCAATATGGGCCTAACGTACACGGTGTACAGGGTCCTGAACGATTCCTTATTAAGATGTCGGAATGCTGTTCTGAGGTTTGCTAGGCGCCCATATGCTGCAGCAGTTATTTGGTTGATGTGCGCTTCAGGAGATGTGCCTGGTGTTATACTCACCCCAAGATCTTTTTCCTTGAGTGAGGTTTGTAGTCTCTGACCCCCTAGACTGTACTCCGTCTGCGGCCTTCTTTGCCCTTCCCCAATCTTCATGACTTTGCACTTGGTGGGATTGAACTCCAGGAGCCAATTCCTGGACCAGGTCTGCAGCCTGTCCAGATCACTTTGTAGTTCTGCCTGGTCTTCGATCGAGTGAATTCTTCTCATCAACTTCACGTCATCTGCAAACAGGGACACCTCAGAGTTTATTCCTTCTGTCATGTCGTTCACAAATACCAGAAACAGCACTGGTCCTAGGACTGTCCCCTGTGGGATTCCGCTGGTCACAGGTGCCCACTCTGACACCTCTCCACGTACCATTACTCGCTGCTGTCTTCCTGACAAGTATTCCCTGATCCATTGTAGTGCCTTCCCTGTTATCCCTGCTTGGTCCTCCAGTTTTTGCACTAATCTCTTGTGTGGTACTGTGTCAAACACCTTCTTGCAATCCAAGAAAATGCAATCCACCCACCCCTCTCTCTCTTGTCTTACTGCTGTCACCTTTTGTGTGTGTGTGCGTGTGTGTGTGTGTGTGTGTGTGTGTGTGTGTGTGTGTGTGTGTGTGTGTGTGTGTGTGTGTGTGTGTGTGTGTGTGTGTGTGTGTGTGTGTGTGTGTGTGTGCGTGTGTGTGTGTGTGTGTGTGTGTGTGTGTGTGTGTGTGTGTGTGTATGTGTGTGTGTGTGTGTGTGCGTGTGTGTGTGTGTGTGTGTGTGTGTGTGTGCGTGTGTGTGTGTGTGTGTGTGTGTGTGTGTGTGTGCGTGTGTGTGTGTGTGTGTGTGTGTGTGTGTGTGTGTGTGTGTGTGTGTGTGTGTGTGTGTGTGTGTGTGTGTGTGTGCGTGTGTGTGTGTGTGTGTGTGTGTGTGTGTGTGTGTGAGTGTGTGTGTGTGTGTGTGTGTGTGTGTGTGTGTGTGTGTGTATGTGTGTGTGTGTGTGTGTGTGTGTGTGTGTGTGTGTGTGTGTTCATCACTAAAGACATCCAGGTGGTGAACATGAGCACAAGAATACACTGACCCCTCTCTTCCCTACACACACAGAGTACCGAAATTCCTCCCCCGACACAATACCATATCGAAAAATACCGGAGTTTGGGAGTACCACAACACTCCAAGAGATACCTATACTACCCCCCTTGCCCCTTCCCCTTGCCCTCTTCCCCATGCCCCCTGCCCCCTTCCCTCCTTCCAGAGCCTCTCTTAAAGGACCGGGTTCCAGCACGCTACTTCCAGGAAAGTACCTGAAGTGAGGAAGGACACTGTCTCTACACTTATTTCCACTCCTGCACTCCTATTTATCCTGCTTTGCCCTCATTTCC
>NC_091301.1:12548449-12555949 GCF_038502225.1 Cherax quadricarinatus
AGAAGTCTTCTGGAAAGGCTGCATCTGCTCTCGTTGCCACCTCCCTAGCAGAAGTCTGCTGGGAAGGCTGCATCTGCTCTCGTTGCCACCTCCCTAGCAGAAGTCTTGTGGCAGGGCTGCATCTGCTCTCGTTGCCGCCTCCCTAGCAGAAGTCTACTGGCAAGGCTGCATCTGCTCTCGTTGCCACCTTCCTAGCAGAAATCTGCTGGGAAGGCTGCATATGCTCTCGTTGCCACTCTCCTAGCAGAAGTCTGCTGGGAAGGCTGCATCTGCTCTCGTTGCCACCTCCCTAGTAGAAGTCTTCTGGCAGGGCTGCATCTCTCGTTGCCACCTTCCTAGCAGAAGTCTGCTGGGAAGGCTGCATATGCTCTCGTTGCCACCTCCTTAGCAGAAGTCTACTGGCAGGGCTGCATCTGCTCTCGTTGCCACCTTCCTAGCAGAAGTCTGCTGGGAGGGCTGCATCTGCTCTCGTTGCCACCTCCCTAGCAGAAGTCTACTGGCAAGGCTGCATCTGCTCTCGTTGCCACCTCCCTAGCAGAAGTCTTCTGGCAAGACTGCATCTGCTCTCGTTGCCACCTCCCTAGCAGAAGTCTGCTGGGAAGGCTGCATCTGCTCTCGTTGCCACCTTCCTAGCAGAAGTCTGCTGGGAAGGCTGCATCTGCTCTCGTTGCCACCTCCCTAGCAGAAGTCTACTGGCAGGGCTGCATCTGCTCTCATTGCCACATCCCTAGCAGAAGTCTTCTGGCAGGGCTGCATCTGCTCTCGTTGCCACCTCCCTAGCAGAAGTCTGCTGGGAAGGCTGCATCTGCTCTCGTTGCCACCTCCCTAGCAGAAGTCTTGTGGCAGGGCTGCATCTGCTCTCGTTGCCACCTCCTTAGCAGAAGTCTACTGGCAGGGCTGCATCTGCTCTCGTTGCCACCTTCCTAGCAGAAGTCTGCTGGGAAGGCTGCATCTGCTCTCGTTGCCACCTCCCTAGCAGAAGTCTGCTGGGAAGGCTGCATCTGCTCTCGTTGCCACCTCCCTAGCAGAAGTCTTGTGGCAGGGCTGCATCTGCTCTCGTTGCCGCCTCCCTAGCAGAAGTCTACTGGCAAGGCTGCATCTGCTCTCGTTGCCACCTTCCTAGCAGAAGTCTGCTGGGAAGGCTGCATCTGCTCTCGTTACCACTCTCCTAGCAGAAGTCTACTGGCAAGGCTGCATCTGCTCTCGTTGCCACCTCCCTAGTAGAAGTCTTGTGGCAGGGCTGCATCTCTCGTTGCCACCTTCCTTGCAGAAGTCTGCTGGGAAGGCTGCATCTGCTCTCTTTGCCACCTCCTTAGCAGAAGTCTACTGGAAGGGCTGCATCTGCTCTCGTTGCCACCTTCCTAGCAGAAGTCTGCTGGGAGGGCTGCATCTGCTCTCGTTGCCACCTCCCTAGCAGAAGTCTACTGGCAAGGCTGCATCTGCTCTCGTTGCCACCTCCCTAGCAGAAGTCTTCTGGCAGGGCTGCATCTGCTCTCGTTGCCACCTTCCTAGCAGAAGTCTGCTGGGAAGGCTGCATCTGCTCTCGTTGCCACCTCCCTAGCAGAAGTCTACTGGCAAGGCTGCATCTGCTCTCGTTGCCACCTCCCTTGCAGAAGTCTTCTGGCAGGGCTGCATCTCTCGTTGCCACCTTCCTAGCAGAAGTCTGTTGGGAAGGCTGCATCTGCTCTCGTTGCCACCTCCCTAGCAGAAGTCTACTGGCAAGGCTGCATCTGCTCTCGTTGCCACCTCCCTAGCAGAAGTCTTCTGGCAGGGCTGCATCTGCTCTCGTTGCCACCTCCCTACCAGAAGTCTTCTTGCAGGGCTGCATCTGCTCTCGTTGCCACCTCCCTAGCAGAAGTCTGCTGGCAAGGCTGCATCTGCTCTCGTTGCCACCTTCCTAGCAGGAGTCTACTGGCAGGGCTGCATCTGCTCTCGTTGCCACCTCCCTACCAGGAGTCTACTGGTAGAGGTACATCTGCTCTCGTTGTTGCCCTCCTCGGCAACAACTCTACCAACCATGGAAACATAAACACATATGCAGTATAATGTGATCCTTTATTGACAACGTTTCGCCCACACAATAAAGGATCACATTAAACTGCATATATGTTTATGTTTCCATTGTGTCGGTATTTTATACCATTTATTTTCATCTACCAACCATGTTGAGTAAGACATTAGAATTGACAAAGTGGGCATCAATCACTGCAAGTACTTCGGGCAGTTTGACAAACACACTGATGATCACCAAACTAAATTGAAAGTATGTGACCAGCGTTATGAAGTATAGAGACAGTATATTAACCTACGTGAATGAAATGAAAATAAGATACCAGACATATTAAATAAATATCTTGAATTTCCTTGCAACAGATAAGAAAATTGTAGATCTAAATCCAGATATACTTCTGCTAAGCCTTTTGAGGCCTAGTTCCTAGGCCTATTGTATATCCATATGTTTTTGAGATACCCTCCACAGGATAAGGATTGCCAGAGCTAGCTACCACCTGCAGCTCAGAAGACTGCCATTTCCACGAGTTCCCCTGGGGCGGGGAAGATGGCAGACCAGAAGCCTAGCTTCTCCCTACGAGCCCCGTGAGGACGTAGAATGGGGCTAGGCCTGGGGACAATTGGTCCCAGACGATGAGGAGGTACTTGTACCTCCTCCCATGGGAGACATAGATCGCAGATACTCCTAAGACAGGAAATCAAGGCCGGGTCACCATCTGGAAAAGACCGAGGCCGGGAGAGTACCGGCGAATCAAGAAGAAGAAGAAGAACAACAACAACTCCACAGGCTGGACAAGAGTGCACATTAAACTAGCCACAACCGCAGTAAAATCTAAAAAAAAAATCAGTAGTTGTTTCAGGGATGATTACATGATCACCGTTTGAGACAACAACAGTAAGTGGTAGTCACTTTATAAGTAATAAATGAGATTTATGAATTCTAGATATATGAAAGGGCTCAAACATGAGCTGAATCACTTCTAGAATATGTTAGATAAGTTCAGTCTGAGTTTAATGATTTTTAGACATGATAGAGCTCAAACCTAAGCTGAAAGACTTCTAGACATGATAGACAGCTGCAATTTAACCTTCAGGGTTTCTAGACATGTTAGACAGGAGCTTCCGGTCTGAGTTTACTGACTTTTAGACATGATAGATAGCTCAAACCTGACCTGCATGACTTCTAGATATTTTAGACAGCTCCAGTCTTATTTTAATGTCTTCTAGACATGGTAATCTGCTCAAACATGAGCTTGATGGCTCAGCAGTGGCAGTGTTTACCGTGCAGTATTCATGTCTCCCCCGCGTGTGTCAGCAGTCAGTACCTGCAGTAACATATTTCCCTAGTTATGTTTTTGTAGTCTTTCTATTGTAGTTTGTATAGCATCGTATCTCTTGGCAAATCATGATGATGGTTAATCTCTCTGTTTCTTTCTCTCTCTCTGTCTCCCCCTCTCTCTCTCTCTGTCTCCCCCCTCTCTCTCTGTTTCCTCTCTCTCTCTTTCTCTCTCTCTCTCTCTCTCTCTCTCTCTCTCTCTCTCTCTCTCTCTCTCTCTCTCTCTCTCTCTCTCTCTCTCTCTCTCTCTCTCTCTCTCTCTCTCTCTCACACACACACACACACACACGACCGTGCTCGCCTCTTTCCACGGTTCGTTAGAATTTCAGCTCCTCTCTTACGTAAGCAGACTTGACTCAGGTGTTGTAAAACTCCTCAAGACTGGTGTGTTGAGTGTACAAGGTGCGGAGCTCTCAGAATGTGACGCCGTCACTCATCTTCTTCAGTACTCAACATTTCGTGTATACTCTGAGGTGCGTGAGACGAACGAGAGGCTGAACTCACTCCAAATGGAGACTTTTAGAAAATACTCACACACACACATACACATACCCCCTCACACACACACACACATACATGAGCACACCACACACATACACAAGCGTACACACATGCACGTAATTGCGCAGTTATTCACTCACATGAGCACACGTAAGAAACTCCAGGCCAGTGCGCTAACCACTGGGCCACCTTGCTTGCAGTTTGCGATCGTGTGATCGCGTTACTGCGATTTTGTGAGTCAAGAGAACAGGGTATTTTACGAACTGGAAGGTGTTCCAGTCGGTATGAGAATTCCCCGGTGAATAGGAAGTATGGAAGAGGGCTAAGGTGACGAGTGGAGTCCTTCATGTATCTGTGCTTATGCTACAGCTTTTTCTAATGTACATAAACGAGGTAGATAAACGAGAAAAAACAGGGAGAGACTCCAAGCTGGTTTGAACTGTCCTAGAAAGTGGCTACTAGAATTCAATCCTGATGCATGCACGGTAAAGAGATAGGGAGGAAAGTGAGACAACCAGACACGGAGTACAGCCTTGCAAAGCAGACACTAAGAAGAAAACAGAAGTACCTGGCAATGAGCATCACACGATAACATATCATCGAGGGTATGTATAACTTCGGAAATAGTTCACTGACACTGTAACTTGTATAGCTACCACAGCACTGGGCCCTGGACCCTGGACCCTGGACCCTGGACCCTGGACCCTGGACCCTGGACCCTGGACCCTGGACCCTGGACCCTGGACCCTGGACCCTGGACCCTGGCCCTTGTATGTATCTCTGCTATTTTTTGCCTACCACCACAGGATGGGTATGTGCTGACTACCATCCACAGCATGGGTATATGCTGACTACTATCCACAGGATAGGTATGTGCTGACTACCATCCACAGCATGGGTATATGCTGACTACTATCCACAGGATAGGTATGTGTTGACTACCATCCACAGCAGGGGTACGGGCTACGTAACAAAGATCTCAAACTAGCAGCTAAACCTGAGAATAATACTCAAAACCAGCTGAACTAAGAGGCGCATTTGGGGACCTTAACAAAGAGTCGTTTAGAACATTATACACGGCCTATGTCAGCCTCACCCTGGTGTATACCGCTCCAGCATTAAACACGCACCTGACCAGGTATATAAACTTAAAATCTAAAGATTAGCGACGAGACTGGTGCCAGAATTGAGGAGGACATGATGAGAGTAGAGACTCGCCGATACTAGAAGACAGAAAGGCCAAGACAAGACATAATCGTGACGTACTATCGGAGTATATGGGGAGAGGGGTGTTGAAGATGCTAGGAAAGGCTGCCAGGGGACATAGACGGCAACTAAAGACACAGATGAGAGGGACCAGACGAGTGAACACAGACGAGTGAACACACATGAAAGGTGGACATCCAGACAGTTCCTAGAGACATCAGACGATTTTGCACAACACTAAAATAATGAAGTCGTGGTATGGTCTAGGGGAAAAGGTAGTCGAAGCTACGAGTAAGTCCATTTATGATACCAAAACAGGGAAAAGTAACATAGATCACGCCAGCTAACCGATAGCTCAATGGTCCAAAAACGGAAACTAGAGCACCGGCAAACTCCCACTGGTACACACAGCTGGAGAAACACACACGTCTATCGTAACACCGTGTGAATCCTACCAGAGGATAATGTCACTATTTTGCACCCAAGACCTTCGTCGAAACTGAAAATCCTTCTAGGTAACACCCCACCCACTTTTCCACTTCTCTGAACACACTCCTGCGTCATTCCCCTCGTAATAGGAACTCGTTCCCTTGTGACTTAAGGGATGTTACGCCCCCTGGAACGTAGGAGTACATCCTCGGCACCTACTTCCACCTCCCTTCTTCCTTTCTGCATCGATAAAAAGAAGAACTCAGCGCGATCCCTGAGGGACGCCATCACTTCAAACCAGTCATTTTCAAGAGCCTGCGTGAGTACTCTCCACGCTCCACGTCAAAATTTAGAAGATTGTCGTCGTGTGTTCTGGGCTGTATACAGGTACTGGGTTTAATATAAACCCTGGATTCTATATAGGCTCTTCATCAGTGTGTACTTGCTCAAAGAGGACCTGTACACTTATACAGTCTTACAGATCCTTTTGTTTTACTATCCTTAACTCATACACCTGGATAACATACAATAGCCTTGAATCGAGTTAGAAGTAGATAACTCAACAGATAACCTCAGTGGAGATAAACGATGCAAAATACCGACACGATGGAAAAATTAAATACAAATGCAGTATACTGCAATCCTTTATTGACCACGTTTCGCCCACAGAGTGGACTTTATCAAGTCACAAACAAATCTACCTGGGTTAAGAGTATATATATATATATATATATATATATATATATATATATATATATATATATATATATATATATATATATATATATATATATATATATATATATATATATATATACATATATATATATATATATATATATATATATATATATATATATATATATATATATATATATATATATATATATATACACTCACGTACTTTTTACCCAGGTTGATTTGTTTATGATTTGATAAAGTCCACTGTGTGGGCGAAACGTAGTCAATACAGGACTTCCAAACATCTGCTAGCTCTCTGCCTCACGTAAAGCAGTGTGAGAGAATAGTGTTTTGTTGACACGTCTTAACAAATGAGCATCTGTCAAGACTCCATATGCACACGGTGCCTCCTTTGAAATCTTGTCTGTAAGCTATCAGGACTCAGTATAAGTCCCGAGGATTGCTTGTTTGATATTTAGTAGAGAATTGAAGCTTTTTATCACCCAACAGAGTCTAAGAGAGCCATGTGGGTTTATGTAAACCCAGGTAAACTTTCAGCGTCTTATACCTCCCTCAAGGTCCTCCGCTAATTTCTAGGAGACACTTCAGACATCAACTTGATTCCCAGGTAGAAAAGTGCAGCACTTCGAAACATCGTTGAGACTTCCTCTACGGAAAACATTTCGCCCGGGATTGATTATTATTATAATCAAGTGGAGCGCTAAACCCGTAGGATTATGCAGCGCCTGTAGGAGGGGGAGATGTGGAAGGTATTCAAGTTTAATTCAGGGAACTGGAGCACAGATCCAGTTTCCTAGATCAAGAGCCCCTCACCAGCGTCAAGGAACCTTCCTTGAGATGTCGTCCAGGATTGAGCATTATCAAGTCTGCCCTGGAGGGGGGTGGGGGGAGGATACGTTTCTAAGACAAGTAATCAACAATCAAGACTTGCAACACTCAAACGTGACAGTCAGTCCTTCAGACTTTGTGTTAATTAATGAGGTTTGAAGCCTATTGGCTGCACGTCCCCATTCACACCACCAGTCGAGTATACTTCAGTCCCTAAAACGGGGATTAGAGTAAACTCTCAGTGTATGTATACTGAGAGACCACACCACACAGTGTGTATATATCCTGCTTAGGCTTTGTGTACCTTGATGTTTCATGTGTTGTAAGTTAAGGTATGGTAGTGATCTTGATTCTTGACGGGTAGGCACCGAGGGTCATGGAAGTGATCTATTATGTGTGTGTGTGTGTGTGTGTGTGTGTGTGTGTGTGTGTGTGTGTGTGTGTGTGTGTGTGTGTGTGTGTGTGTGTGTGTGTGTGTGTGTGTGTGT
>NC_091301.1:12560949-12610140 GCF_038502225.1 Cherax quadricarinatus
TAGGCTGATATAGCTGTAAGCTGATGATTGAGGTAACTTAGAGCATCTGGCATTTCCTCTCTTGGATAAGTAAATGTCAGAGTACAGTCGTCTGCATATGCATGGGATTCTGCGATGAGATGAAGAAGGTTATTGAAGTAAACATTCCATAACTGTGGCCCCAGCATGTTTCCCTATGGAACACTTGTCCCAGTATGTCTTGCTGACTCTGTCCCATTGAGAACTACACTTAGAGATCTGTCTTGAAGGAAATTAATCACTGAGGAGACGTAGTGTAGAGCCTGCAATTCCCAGTGCTTCCAGTTTTGCCAAGAGTCCTTGGTGCCATACACGGTCGAAAGCTCCAGTAATGTCCAGTGCTACTACACAGCACACACACACACACACACACTCTCTCTCTCTCTCTCTCTCTCTCTGATAACCACTTACGTCATCATTAATGCGAGAAGATAAGGAAGACTTCTGATCTCAGTTCTCAAGGGACAACCAGCTCTACGTCACTGTATGTAAAGTTCTGTCTCGCTCTGTGTAGAGCTTTATCTCACACTGTTATTGGGAATTCATTCTCTCTCTCATGGTTCCTCCAGGTTGGGTCATTTTCCGGCCTCTTGTCATGTTCTTGCTGTCACCTTCATGACAATGTATTCCCCTTGTGTACTCCTCCTCCTCCTTCTGATTCCTCCTTCTTCTTCTTCTTCCTCGTTCTTCCTCCTCCTCCACCAGAGTACACTTAATAGGAAGTGGCAGGAGGTGTGTGATAGGTACGGGGTATCCCAGCCTCGCCCACCAACTTCCAGCGACTAGAGAGGTGTGAAGATGTGTCCGTGTCTTCCTGTATCTTGCTGTAACAGTGGGAACTGTGAATCATACAATGATGGTGGGAAGGATGCAGGTGTTATACTGTGTCTTCCTGTAACAGTGGAACTGTGAAGCATACAGTGAGAGTGGGAAGGGTGCGGGTATTGTCCCGCCTGTCCCTGACCACCTGTGTAACAACCGTGTGTTTGACAAGAAGGTGCAACATACGTAAACATTCTTGGAAGACGGAGAAAGAGAGAAGAGTAGGAGGAGGAGGGGGAGGAGGAGGGGGAGAAGAAGGCGGAGGGGGAAGAGGAGGAGGAGAATGAGTAAGAAGAATTGGAGGAAAATGAGAAGGGGAATAAACAGGGCTAATAGCAGGTTGAAGGAAAGGAACAAGGAAGAGGACCTCTCATTAAGTGCTTTAACAGAAACAATGCGGAAGTTTGGGACTATATACTGTCTGACCACCTTGTTATCTCTCCTTCTTATGATGCTTCTCTCTGACGACCAGGCAGGCCTCTAGCAGTCCTCTTATACCGATGATATGTACAAGGAGAGGCTGAAGGCGGTGCATGCAAATAGATGATTGAGCAATACCAGGAACTAGGCAGGTACAAGGAGCTAGGCAGGTACAAGAAACAGGCAGGTACAAGGAACTAGGCAGGTATAATGAACCAAACAGGCACAATGAACCAAACAGGTACAAGGAAAGAGACACTTACAAGGAACCAGACAGGCACAAGGAACCAGTCAGGTACAGGGAACCATTTAGGTACAAGGAACCATTCAGGTACAAGGAGCCAGGCAGGTACAAGGAACCAGACAGGTACAAGGAATCAGACATGTACAAGGAGCCAGTCAGGCACAAGGAACCAGTTATGTGCAAGGAACCAGACAGGTAGAAGGAACCAGACCGGTATAAGGAACCAGTCAAGTACTAGGAACCAAACAGGTACAAGGAACCAGTCAAGTACAAGGAACCAGACAGGTACAGCCTGAACCAGGTAGGAAAAACCCGGCTTGGACAAGCAATAAGACACAAGCCGACTTGAACCAAGATGGAACAAGGCAGCTGGAACACAGCAGCTGGAACAAGGCAGCTGGAATACAGCAGCTGAACAAGGCAGTTGGAACAAGGCAGCTGGAACAAGGCAGCTAGAACAAGGCAACTGGAACACAGCAGCTGAACAAGGCAGCTGGAACAAGGCAACTGGAACACAGCAGCTGAACAAGGCAGCTGGAACAAGGCAGCTGAAACAAAGCAGCTGGAACACAGCAGCTGGAACAAGGCAGCTGGAATACAGCAGCTGAACAAGGCAGTTGGAACAAGGCAGCTGGAACAAGGCAGCTAGAACAAGGCAACTGGAACACAGCAGCTGAACAAGGCAGCTGGAACAAGGCAACTGGAACACAGCAGCTGAACAAGGCAGCTGGAACAAGGCAGCTGAAACAAAGCAGCTGGAACACAGCAGCTGGAACAAGGCAGCTGGAATACAGCAGCTGAACAAGGCAGTTGGAACAAGGCAGTTGGAACAAGGTAGCTGGAACAATGCAGCTGGAACAAGGCAGCTGGAACGCAGCAGCTGGAATAAAGCAGCTGGAACAAAGCAGCAGGAACAAGGCAGCTGGAACAAGGCAGCTGGAACAAGGCAGCTGGAACAATGCGGCTGCAGCAAGGCAGCTGGAACACAGCAGCTGGAACAAAGCAGCAGGAACAAGGCAGTTGGAACAAGGCAGCTGGAACAAGGCAGCTGGAACAAGGCAGCTGGAACAAGGCGGCTGCAGCAAGGCAGCTGGAACACAGCAGCTGGAACAAAGCAGCAGGAACAAGGCAGCTGGAACAAGGCAGCTGGAACAAGGCAGCTGGAACAAGGCAGCTGGAACAAGGCAGCTGGAGCAAGTCAGCTGGAACACAGCAGCTGGAACAAAGCAGCTGGAACAAGGCAGCTGGAACAAACCGGCTGGAACATTTTGCTTTAAATACAAACAAGGAATATTCTGTGTGTGGTAAATGCTTTACCTGTGTGTGTGTGTGTGTGTGTGTGTGTGTGTGTGTGTGTAACTCTCACTATCGTGTCGTGGTGTTAATGTTGACATTTTTAAGAATACATATATATATATATATATATATATATATATATATATATATATATATATATATATATATATATATATATATATATATATATATATATATATATATATATATATATATATATATATATATATATATATATATATATATATATATATATATATATATATATATATATATATATATATATATATATATATATATATATATATATATATATATATATATATATATATATATATATATATATATATATATATATATATATATATATATAATATATAATAATATATAATGAGTCATGGATTCATCTGGGTTTTTAATAGTAAAAAATAACTCATCATTGAAATTTAGAAATTTTTGACATTGTTGTTGAAGTCTCAATATAAAAGCAAATAATGTTTTTTATTGTTTGTGTTTTCAGATTGACGGAGTTGAAGGTTAACATCGTTCCCGAGGTGCGTTCCCGAGGTGCGTTCCCGAGGTGCGTTCCCGAGGTGCGTTCCCGAGGTACTGGAGGTATTAGAGAGGTAATGGTGTTGGGAGGAGGTGTTTGAGGCGGTGCTTAGGGAGGCGTTTGAGGTGGTGCTTAGGGAGGTGTTTGAGGTGGTGTTGGGGAGGTGTTTGAGGTGGTGCTTAGGGAGGCGTTTGAGGTGGTGTTGGGGAGGTGTTTGAGGTGGTGCTGAAGGAAGTGTTAAGATGGTGTTAATGTGGTTAGTGTAACTTGTATTATCGTAACACTAGTTAAAACGTACTCTCATTCCCTCTGAACCCGTCGCTGAACCTGTACGAACTTTTCGTACGGAAACCTAATATGTACAAAAATACTGGATCTTTCACTTGTAGGAGGTCCTGAGTCATCGTTTACTACAGATATAATATACAAAAAAGACAGATGCAACTACTGGAGTACCATCGCGAGGCCTCCTACGAGTGAAACATCCTGTGCTTTGTTGTTATTCTGAAGGATACTTGTGTCTTGACCTAGGCCTCTGTGTGGCCCTTGTTGTTTTTTTTTTTCAAATAATTTGAGACGTGTGACAAGAGTCAAAGTCTCTCGACAGAAGAGGATCAGGAAGATGGAGTTGGAGTCGACAACATTGGATCTGTCGTGGCCAGCTAAGGGACTGTTGATCCTCCTTGCCAATGGCTGTTTGATAGGAGGAATATGGGAAAATAAGACAAAACTCAATAAAATGGTGTTTGGGAAATGTCTGAGGTGGTGTTGGGGAGGTGTTACGGTGGTGTTGGGGAGGTGTTACGGTGGTGTTGGGGAGGTGTTACGGTGGTGTTGGGGAGGTGTTACGGTGGTGTTGGGGAGGTGTTACGGTGGTGTTGGGAAGGTGTTACGGTGGTGTTGGGGAGGTGTTACGGTGGTGTTGGGGAGGTGTTACGGTGGTGTTGGGGAGGTGTTACGGTGGTGTTGGGGAGGTGTTACGGTGGTGTTGGGGAGGTGTTACGGTGGTGTATGGGAGTTTTGAAGTACTCTTTAGGAAATTGTTCAGGCGAGGTTTTTAGCTGTGATAGAGGCAAAGTTTTGACATGTTAGAGGTGAGGCTTTGGCTGGGTTGGAGGCGAGGTTTAGACTGTGCTAACGGCAAAGTCTGACTGCGTTAGAAGCGAAGTTTTGACAGTGTTGTGGCGGTGTTGTTGGTGGTGGTGGCTCCATCTACCACTGTGGTGGAACTGAGGGACAGTCAAGGCCTCTACTCCCCGCCCTTTATAACTGTCCGTGTGGCTGGTCTCAGAGCTCAGTCCTTCCCTGGAGTCCTGGCGTGGTGCACACGTTCACTCCTCTCGCTGCGGGAAGCCAGCCAGGGATAGCCTCAGACCAGCGGAGTGTCCCTAGCGTGTGACCCTAAGCCAGACCAACCCACTTCGGGAGCGCTCAACCCTGAGAACCTACCAGCCACTACTCTTTGGGACGCCTGGACTAGGAAGGTCCCAGCGACTTCCAATTGGGAATTTCTGTTCCTCAGAAGGACCAAACCATCATGCCTCGAGATCCCTTTGCCTAAGAAAGACCGGGAATTCTTAGTCTTCGAAGCGCTCAGCTATCATCCCTCCGAAACCATTTACCTAAGGAAGATCTGCAGGAAACCTTTATCTTACAAACACACAGCCACCAGCCATCGGGAACGCCTTGCCTAAGAAGAACCCAGCCATCAGCCCTTTGGCACCTCTCGTGTAAGAACTATCTTCTGGATTTTTTTTAGCCTAGGAAGGGCCTAGCCATCAGCCTTCGAAAGTCCACTAAGCCAAAGGAGGACCCAGCTATTGTTCCTTTTGGGACAACCTCAGCAGTGTTTTCTGACAGTGGCTTGACGTGTTTGTGACTAGTGTTTATGTGCGTTTGAATCTTCCCCCGTCCCGTGTTTTTGTCTTGACGGCACTGTACACACACACACACACACACACACACACACACACACACACACACACACACACACACACACACATATATATATATATATACACACACACGCACACACTTGACTCATAAACACACGAATACTGAGGAAATAATTAGTATGCAACGTTGTCCTGGGATCTAAGTCGTCGTCTCTTCCACCGTGGCTGTAGCAAGGTTAGTTACATAGTATGTGCGTGAAAGAGAGAGAGAGAGAGAGAGAGAGAGAGAGAGAGAGAGAGAGAGAGAGAGAGAGAGAGAGAGAGCAAAACTCATTTAAGAAGATTTCTTTACACGAATTGTGTGTACCATTAAAGTAATGGTTGTGTATTACATTCACTTCTTTCATCTTCTTGACCCCGACCAATGATTTTCCCGTTTAATATCGACTAGGAATTGATTAGGAGATAAAGGAGGAGTATTGGTAATACTGTTGAGAGACAGGAGGAGGAGTATTGGCAGTATTGTTGAGGGAAACATAAGCTTGAGCCCTTCGGTGCCATCAAGGCACCACCTGCCTTGATGGCAAGCAGCCTTGAGAGATTAGTTAGGAAAAAAAGGCCACAGAAAAAAGGTCACAACCTAACCTAAATAAAATGTGACTTATTTTCTGTCACCTTTACTTTCTCTGTGACTGCTTTTCTGGACTCCTAGTCACCTACTGGCCCAGGATAGTCAGGTCCAAGTCCTTTCCACAAGACACGAGAAAGGATGTTCCAATAGAACTACTACCGCACACGGCGATAGTAGCCTCTTGTCATTACGCTTTCGCGAGTCAAGAATCTATTGGGTGGGCGAGACTCATGACCCACGTGGAGGTGAATGGGATTTTCTGGGTTCAGTGGGGCCCTTTACGACGTTTCGGTCCAAGTCGGTCCCAAACATCGTCATCCTCACGTTGGGCAGCAGTTGGTTATGAAACGTTTCGCCTACACAATGGGCTTCTTCAGTCAAATACGGAGGCAGCAGGTGTGGTAATAAAATGAAGATGATATAATCAGTCCATTAAACTTGGAGAAATAGTATTGGAGGTGGTCAGTCCCTCAGCCTGGAGAAGAGTTCAACTCCACGGTCTGGAACGATATCATTCTACCACTACTACTGCTACTACTTCCACCACCACTATTACTACTACTACTTCCACTACTACTACTACTACTACTACTACTACTACTACTACTACTACTACTACTCCTGCTGCTGCTGCATCCAGTGTTATATTCACCTGTATTGGACTAAAGAAGCCTGCTGAGCAGACGATACGTTTCGCCCATGAAGATACCCAAGCGTAGTACATATACCTTATTCATCAATAGTGACTATGAGGCTCTTGTTTGAGTACGTCTTGAATATGCTTTCGATGTTTCGGAAGCCAAATTGCGTACAAATCGAAGACTACGAAGGTCTTGTAGAAACGTTGCGAGAAACTGTGTAAGGTAATCCATGTCAAGAAAGAATTCAAAGCACTGAGGAGGGTGTGAGTTGAACCTGCCTAGCATGGGTCAGTAAGATGCATATATAACCCGCATATATATATATATAACCCTAAGTTTTCAGTATAGGCCTACCTGCGCAGTCCTCCGCCTTCGTGGAGTTCGTATGCGCACTCACGGTGGACAAGCCAGTAAAAAACGCGTAGCATCGAGGTGAAACCTCGAGGCAGAAGGTGCAACCCAGTTGTGGGTGTTTGAAGTGCAAAGTGTAGCTGGTGTGTTGCAAGCAATGCCATCATGAACACTTTGCAATGTTGAACTCAAAGAGGCAACTGTGTTGGCGGTGTCTGTAATGAAGGGAATTCCGGAATTGGTTCGGGTTTTACCTGAGTTAGAGCCGCCTAGCATGGGCTAGCAGACCTGCTGCATGGCTGTCTATCACTCAGATGACAGACAGACACCCAGGGCCTCATAGTGGTAGAGTGGTAATAGTAGTAGTAGTAGTAGGAGGAGGAGGAATAGTGGTAGATCTACATAGACAAATCAAATTTTATCTCAACTATCTAGATAGAATTGAAGGTAGCTAATCCTTCTTAGGAAACAGAATCTCCCTCATTTTCTCTCTCTCTCTCTCTCTCTCTCTCTCTCTCTCTCTCTCTATGTATATATATATATATATATATATATATATATATATATATATATATAGTATATAAATATATATATATATATATATATATATATTTTTGGGGTCCACCTCTGGTGTAAATTGTGGGACCCATAGCTTCGGAGAAGTGGATAAAAAGGCTTCAAGGAAGAATATTTGGATTTCTTCCTGAAGCCATTTGAATATTCCACTTCCCCTACCACCCCATCTTTTGAACTATTTTTTTTTTTTTTTTTACCAATAGGAATATTTTATTACATAATATGGCACAGAAGATTTAAGAGATACATTGTTGATATAAAGGTGGCATATACGGTACATGTTGTTACGTGTGTATATATATCTCATATATATATATATATATATATATATATATATATATATATATATATATATATATATATATATATATATATATATATATATGTATATATATATATATTTATATTTCAAGGAGACATCAACGCCAACCAGCAAATGATCCTAGACATCTCCCCTCTCAAACCATACATTACTTATATAAATATCTTCTCAGCATTTGTGCAAATACCTGTCAACACCTGTAAAAATATCTGTCAACAACTGCACAAACAGGTGTGTCAACAACTGTACAAATATCTGTGAACAACTGTACAAATACCTGTCAACAACTTTACAGTTACTGTAGTGATGGTTGTTGTGGTGGTGATGGTTGTGGTGGGGATGGTTGTTGTGGTGGTAATGGTTGTTGTGGTGATGGTTGTTGTGGCGGTGATGGTTCTTGTGGTGGGGATGGTTGTTGTGGTGGTGATGGCTGTTGTGGTGGTGATGGTTGAAATGGTGGTGATGGTTGTTGTGGTGGTGATTGTTGCTGTGGTGGTGGTTGTTGTGGTGGTTGTTGTGGTTGTGATGGGGATGGATGTTGTTGTGATGACTATTGTGGTGGTGATGGTTGTTGTGGTGGTGATGGTTGTTGTGGTGGTGATGGTTGTTGTGGTGATGGTTGTTGTGGGGGTAATGGTTGTTGTTGTGGTGGTGATGGTTATTGTTGTGATGATGATTGTTGTGGTGGTGATGATTGTTGTGGTGGTGATGGTTGTTGTTGTGGTGGCAGTGATGATTACTGTGGTGGTGATGGTTATTGTTGTTGTAGTGGTGATGGTTGTTATGGTGGTGATGGTTGTTGTGGTGATGGATGTTTTGGTGGTGGTTGCTGTGGTGGTGATGGTTGTTGTGGTGGTAATGGTTGTTGTGGTGGTGATGGTTGTTGTGGTGGTGATGGTTGTTGTGGTGGTGATGGTTGTTGTTGTGGTGGCAGTGATGATTACTGTGGTGGTGATGGTTATTGTTGTTGTAGTGGTGATGGTTGTTATGGTGGTGATGGTTGTTGTGGTGATGGATGTTTTGGTGGTGGTTGCTGTGGTGGTGATGGTTGTTGTGGTGGTGGTGATGGTTGTTGTGGTGGTGATGGTTGTTGTGGTGGTGGTGATGGTTGTTGTGGTGGTAATGGTTGTTGTGGTGGTAATGGTTGTTGTGGTGGTGATGGTTGTTGTGGTGGTGATGGTTGTTGTGGTGGTGATGGTTGTTGTGGTGGTGATGGTTGTTGTGGTGGAAATGGTTGCTGTGGTGGTGATGGTTGTTGTGGTGAGGATGGTTGTTGTGGTGGTAATGGTTGATGTGGTGGTGATGGTTGTTGTGGTGGTGATGGTTGTTGTGGTGGTGATGATTGATGTGGTGATGGTTGTTGTTGTGGTGATGGTTGTGGTGGTGATGGTTGTTGTGGTGGTGATGGTTGTTGTGGTGGTGATGGTTGTTGTGGTGGTGGTTTTTGCTGTGGTGGTGATGGTTGTTGTGGTGGTGACGGTTGTGGTGGTGATGGTTGTTGTGGTGGTGATGGTTGTTGTGGTGGTGATGGGTGTTGTGGTGGTGGTGGTGGTTGTTGCTGTGGTGGTGATGGTTGTTGTGGTGGTGGTTGTTGCTGTGGTAGTGATGGTTGTTGTGGTGGTGGTTGTTGCTGTGGTGGTGATGGTTGTTGTGGTGGTGATGATTGTTGTGGAGGTGATGGTTGTTGTGGAGGTGATGGTTGTTGTGGTGGTGATGGTTGTTGTGGGGGTAATGGTTGTTGTTGTGGTGGTGATGGTTGTTGTGGTGATGATGATTGTTGTGGTGGTGATGATTGTTGTGGTGGTGATGGTTGTTGTTGTGGTGGCAGTGATGATTACTGTGGTGGTGATGGATATTGTTGTTGTAGTGGTGATGGTTGTTATGGTGGTGATGGTTGTTGTTGTGGTGATGGATGTTTTGGTGGTGGTTGCTGTGGTGGTGATGGTTGTTGTGGTGGTAATGGTTGTTGTGGTGGTGATGGTTGTTGTGGTGGTGATGGTTGTTGTGGTGGTGATGGTTGTTGTGGTGGTGATGGTTGTTGTGGTGGTGACGGTTGTGGTGGTGATGGTTGTTGTGGTGGTGATGGTTGTTGTGGTGGTGATGGTTGTTGTGGTGGTGATGGGTGTTGTGGTGGTGGTTGTTGCTGTGGTGGTGATGGTTGTTGTGGTGGTGATGATTGTTGTGGAGGTGATGGTTGTTGTGGTGGTGATGGTTGTTGTGGAGGTGATGGTTGTTGTGGTGGTGATGGTTGTTGTGGAGGTGATGGTTGTTGTGGTGGTGATGGTTGTTGTGGTGGTGATGGTTGTTGTGGTGGTGATGGTTGTTGTTGTGGTGATGGCTGTTGTGGTGGTGATGGTTGTGATGGTTGTTGTGGTGGTGATGGTTGTTGTGGTGGTGATGGTTGTTGTGGTGATGGCTGTTGTGGTGGTGATGGTTGTGATGGTTGTTGTGGTAGTGGTTGTTGTTGTGGTGGTGATGGTTGTTGTGGTAGTGATGGTTGTTGTGGTGGTGATGGTTGTTGTGGTGGTGAAGGTTGTTGTGGTGGTGATGGTTGTTGTGGTGGTGATGGTTGTTGTGGTGGTGAAGGTTGTTGTGGTGGTGAAGGTTGTTGTGGTGGTGATGGTTGTTGTGGTGGTGGTGATGGTTGTTGTTGTGGTGATGGTTGTTGTGGTAGTGATGGTTGTTGTGGTGTTGATGGTTGTTGTGGTGGTGATGGTTGTTGTGGTGATGATTATTGTGGTGGTGATGGTTGTTATGGTGGTGATGGTTGTTGTTGTTGTGGTAGTTGTATTGTATTGGTGGTTCTTGTGGTGGTGATGATTTTTGTAGTGGTTGTTGTGGTGGTGGTGGTTGTTGTGGTGGTGGTGGTGTTGTGGTGGTGATGGTTATTGTGGTGATGGTTGTTGTGGTGGTGATGGTTGTTGTGGTGGTGATGGTTGTTGTGGTGGTGATGGTTGTTGTGGTGGTGATGGTTGTTGTGGTGGTGATGGTTATTGTGGTGATGGTTGTTGTGGTGGTGATGGTTATTGTGGTGATGGTTGTTGTGGTGGTGATGGTTGTTGTGGTGGTGATGGTTGTAGAAAGACCAGAAGAGATGATTTGGTAGACATAGCCACCACCACACCCATCACAACCACCATCACATGGTTGAGACAGGGCCCAGGAGCTGTAGCTCATTTAGTGGAAAACTTACAGATGAGAACACACATACACACACACACACACACACACACACACACACACACACACACACACACACACACACACACACACACACACACACACACACACACACACACACACAGCGTTACCATAAGCGATGATGACGCGTGTATTCCTCTCAAAACAAACACTGTTCTGGCAACACTCAGGCACGGGAATTTTTTTCTGGCAATAGTGCGGCGCAGTGATGAATTATAACCAACAACAGTGTGGTGCTGACCTCACTCTGGCAACACTGTCACCATCGTTGCCAGTCATGAGTATAGTGCTTACCTGTTTCTGGCTACAATGTCGTAATTACCACTGGTGTGTGTGTCTGGCAACACTGACGCAACAGTGTTTCTGGTGTCAGTGTTGCTCTAATTTCTTGCTTTGTGAGATATCTCTACTTCCTGGGTCGTTGAGTCAGTGTGCAAGTAGGTGACTGAGTAAGTGGGTGCATGAGTAGGTAAGTAGGTACCTGAGAATGTAAATAGGTTCCTGAGTAGGTAGGTAGGTAGGTAGCCCTACTGCAGTGTTCCTCCTTTCTTACGTTCTAATAAGTAGGTAGGTAAGTTGTAAAGAGGTAAGTAGGTGGCCGAAAGAGCAGGTAGAGTAGTTTTCAGGTAATTACGTAAGCAGGTAGGTAAGTAAGCAGGTAGGTCGATAAGTAAGTAGATAGATAAGTAAGCAGGTAGATAAGTAAGCAGGTAGATAAGTAAGCAGGTAGATAAGTAAGCAGGTAGATAAGTAGATAGGTAGATGAGTAAGAAGGTAGATAAGTAGGTAGATAAATAGGTCACAATTAAGCAATAATTTACCTAATTTCTCACGAATATTTCACTTACATTTTTCAAAGTAATTAATTCGTGTCTGATTTCCCAAAAAAATTCTAACTACATTTTAAAAGTAATTTGTGATTAATAAAAAGTCATTATTATTATTATTATTATTATTATTATTATTATTATTATTATTATTATTATTATGAATTCTAATAATTATGATTATTAATAACGTTTTCGTACTCTCTGAAAGAATAGGGAGATGTTAAGGGTGGGTGCGTGGGTGAGTGGGTGGATGGGTGAATGGGTGAGTGGGCGAATGAGCGGATGGGTGAGTGGGTGGGTGAGTGGGCGGGTGAGTGGATGGGTGAGTGGGTGAGTGGGTGGGTGAGTGGGTGGATGGGTGAGTGGGTGAGTGGGCGAATGAGCGGATGGGTGAGTGGGTGGGTGAGTGGGCGGGTGAGTGGATGGGTGAGTGGGTGGGTGGGTGAGTGGGTGAGTGAGCGGGTGGGTTAGTGGGTGGGTGAGTGGATCAGGACAGACTGGGCAGGGATCCTACACCCTTGATCTCCAGCGACCCTTCAAGGCTATATTCATCCTGTAAGAGGGAGCCTAGCCTCCCTAGGGAGGGAGGAAGGGAGCATAACCACTCCCAGGAAACAGGGAGGAAGGGTTCATGGTACCACGAGGGTATTCATGTGGTGCACAGAACTATGTGAAGGGAATTCTGTGTCACAGTTCCTGCTTAGGAAAGTTCCCAAGAGTACCCACCTTCACATAAACGTATAAATCCACTCCTCATTTCATCCTCATTATTAAGTACTATTCTGGGAATATCGTTTTGTGTATAGTTCCTCGTAATATTGTCTCTGTGATAGCTATTATGTCTGACACCACCTCTGTTACTCGTTTGTTGGGTTTGTTATTTTATTTATTTCTTTATATTATTATTATTATTTGTAATAGTAGTAGTAGTAGTAGTAGTATTTCTTCTTCTTTTTCCTCTTCCTCTTTCTTCTTTCATCTTTTATCTTACTACCACATACAGCAGTTTAGTTAGCAGAGAGGTGTCTGCGTACGTAACTTCCATTTGTAAATACCCTGTTACAATTGTTGATCCCTGTGTGTGTGTGTGTGTGTGTGTGTGTGTGTGTGTGTGTGTGTGTGTGTGGGTGGGTGGGTGTGTGTGTGTGTGTGTGTGTGCTCACCTAGTTGTGGTTGCAGGGGTCGAGTCACAGCTCCTGGCCCCGCCTCTTCACTTGTCGCTACTAGATCACTCTCACTAGACCACTCCATGAGCTTTATCATACTTCTTAAAGCTATGTATGGATCCTGCCTCCACTACATCACTTGCCAGACGGCTCTACTTCCTGACTACTCTGTGACTGAAGAAATACTTCCTAACATCCCTGTGATTCATCTGTGTCTTCAACTTCCAACTGTGTCCCCTTGTTACTGTGTCCCATCTTTGGAACATCCTGTCTCTGTCCACCTTGTCGATTCCTTTCAGTATTTTATATGCCGTTATCATATCCTCCCTATCTCTTATCTCTCCTGTCCTCCAGTGTCGTCAGGTCAATTTCCCTTAACCTCTCCTAATAGGACATACCCATTAGCCCTGGGACTAGTCTTGTTGTAAACCTTTGCACTTTCTCGAGTTTCCTTATGTACTTGGCGAAGTGTGGGTTCCAAACTGGTGCTGCATACTCCAATACGGGCCTAATGTACACACTGTACAGGGTCCTGAGTGACTCCTTATTTAAATGTAGTAATGCTGTTCTTAGGTTTGCTAGGCGCAAATACCAGAAACAGCACCGGTCCTGCGATTGACCACTGTGGAACCCCGCTCGTCACAGACGCCCATTCTGACACCTCGCCACGTACCATGACTCGCTGTTCCTGACAGGTATTCCCTGTGTGTGTGTGTATGTGTGTGTGTGTGTGTGTGTGTGTGTGTGTGTGTAGGTGTGTGTGTGTGTGTGTGTGTGTGTGTGTGTGTGTACTCACCTAATTGTGGTTGCAGGGGTCGATACTCAGCTCATGGCCCTGCCTCTTCACTGTGTGTGTGTGTGTGTGTGTGTGTGTATGTGTGTTTGTGTGTGTGTGTGTGTGTGTACTCACCTAACTGTGGTTGCTGGGGTCGATATTCAGCTCATGGTCCTGCCTCTTCACTGTGTGTGTGTGTGTGTGTGTGTGTGTGTGTGTGTGTGTGTGTGTATATATGTGTGTGTGTGTGTGTGTGTGTGTGTGTGTGTGTGTGTGTGTGTGTGTGTGTGTGTGTGTGTGTGTGTGTGTGTGTGTGTGTGTATGTGTGTGTGTGTGTGTGTGTGTGTATGTGTGTGTGTGTGTGTGTGTGTGTGTGTGTGTGTGTGCGTGTGTGTGTGTGTACTCACCTATTTGTACTCACCTATTTGTGGTTGCAGGGGTCGATTCATAGCTCCTGGCCCCGCCTCTTCACTGAATGCTACTAGGTCCTCTCTCTTCCTGCCCCATGAGCTTTATCATACCTCGCCTTAAAACTATGTATGGTTCCCGCCTCCACTACTTCACTTTCTAGGCTATTCCACGGCCTGACTACTCTATGACTGAAGAAATACTTTCTAACATCCCTTTGATTCATCTGAGTCTTCAGCTTCCAATTGTGACCTCTTGTGTCTGTGTCCCATCTCTGGAACATCCCGTCTTTGTCCACCTTGTCTATTCCGCGCAGTATTTTATATGTCGTTATCATGTCTCCCCTGACCCTCCTGTCCTCCAGTGTCGTCAGGCCGATTTCCTTCAACCTTTCTTCGTAGGACAATCCCCGTAGCTCTGGGACTAGTCTTGTTGCAAATCTTTGCACCTTCTCTAATTTCTTAACGTGCTTGACTAGGTGTGGATTCCAAACTGGTGCTGCATACTCCAGTATGGGCCTGACGTAAATGGTATACAGAGTCTTGAACGAATCCTTACTGAGGTATCGGAACGCTATCCGTAGGTTTGCCAGGCGCCCGTATGCTGCAGCAGTTATCTGATTGATGTGCGCCTCAGGAGATATGCTGGGTGTTATACTCACCCCCAGATCTTTTTCCTTGAGTGAAGTTTGCAGTCTTTGGCCATCTAAACTATATTGTTTCTGCGGTCTTCTTTGCCCTTCCCCAATCTTCATGACTTTGCATTTGGCAGGGTTAAACTCATGGAGCCAGTTACTGGACCAGGCTTGTAGCCTGTCCAGGTCTCTTTGTAGTCCTGCCTGATCCTCATCCGATTTGATTCTTCTCATTAACTTCACATCATCTGTAAACAAGGGCACTTCTGAGTCTATAGCTTCCTTTATGTCGTTCACATATACCAAGAACAGCACAGGTCCAAGGACTGACCCCTGTGGAACCCCGCTTGTCACAGGCGCCCACTCTGACACCTCGTCACGTACCATGACTCGTTGTTGCCTCCCTGTCAGGTATTCTCTGATCCATTGCAGTGCCTTTCCTGTTACGTGTGCTTGATCCTCTAGCTTTTGCAGTAACCTCTTGTGAAGAACTGTGTCGAAGGCCTTCTTGCAGTCCAAAAAAATGCAGTCGATCCACCCCTCTCTCTCTTGTCTTACTTCTGTCACCTTATCATAAAACTCTAGTAGGTTTGTGACACAGGATTTTCCTTCCCTGAAACCGTGCTGGTTGTCAATTATACACTTGTTTCTTTCCAGGTGCTCCACCACTCTCCTCCTAATGATCTTCTCCATGACCTTGCATACTATACACGTTAGTGATACAGGTCTGTAGTTTAGTGCCTCATGTCTGTCTCCCTTTTTAAAAATTGGAACTACATTTGCCCTCTTCCATACCTCGGGGAGTTGCCCAGTTTCAAATGATGTGTTGAAGATCTTTGTTAATGGTACACACAATATCTCTGCTCCCTCTTTAATGACCCACGGAGAGATGTCTGGTCCAACCGCCTTTGAGGTGTCAAGTTCGCACAGCAGCTTCTTCACCTCTTCCTTGGTTATATGTATTTCATCCAGCACTTGCTGGTGCTCCCCCCCCTGTTCTGATTTCCTGGAGTCCTATTGGTTTCCACTGTAAATACTTCTTTAAATCTCGTGTTGAGCTCCTGACATACCTCCCGGTCGTTTCTTGTGAATTCCCCATCACCCTTCCTCAGTCTGATTACCTGGTCCTTGACTGTTGTTTTCCTCCTGATGTGGCTGTACAACAGCTTCGGGTCAGTCTTGACTTTTGATGCTGTCATTTTCATATTGTCGCTGAGCCTCCCTTCTTATCTGTGCATATTCGTTTCTGGCTCTTCGGCTAATCTCTTTATTTTCCTGAGTTCTCTGTCTTCTGTACCTTTTCCATTCTCTATTACACCTAGTTTTTGCCTCCCTACACCTTTGGGTGAACCAAGGACTCGTTCTGTTCTTCCCATTATTTGTTTCCCTTGGGAACAAACCTCTCCTCTGCCTCCTTGCATTTTGTTGCCACATAGTCCATCATTTCTTGTACTGGTTTTCCTGTCAGTTCCCTCTCCCACTGAATGTCTTGAAGGAAGTTCCTCATGCCTGAGTAGTTCCCCCTTTTGTAGTTTGGTTTTTCCCAGCCTATTCCTGCTACTCTCTCCACTTGGAGCTCAACTATGTAGTCGAAGCACAGAACCACATGATCACTAGCTCCCAGGGGCCTTTCATACATGATTTCCTCGATGTCCGAACAACTCAAGGTGAATACAAGGTCCAGTCTAGCTGGTTCATCCTCTCCTCTCTCTCTGGTAGTGTCTCTAACATGTTGATGCATGAGGTTTTCCAGTACCACATCCATCATCTTGGCTCTCCATGTTTCGGGACCCCCATGGGGCTCCAGGTTTTCCCAGTCAATCTCCTTGTGATTGAAATCACCCATAACTAGTAACTTTGCTCCCCCCATGTGTGCTCTCCTGGCCACCTCGGCTAGTGTGTCGGCCATTGCTCTGTTGCTCTCATCGTATTCTTCTCTTGGCCTCCTGCAGTTCTGTGGTGGATTGTACATTACTGCAATTATCACCTTATGTCCCTCAGACTGGATTGTTCCTACTAAGTAGTCCCTTTCGCCCGTGCCATCCATTCCTTCCATTTTCTCAAAACCCCACTGGTTTTTAATGAGCAGTGCAACTCCTCCTCCCCCTCTCCTCCCTCTGTCTTTCCTGAGGATTTGATATCCTGATGGAAAGATTGAATCTGTTATTATTCTGGTGAGTTTTGTTTCTGTGAGTGCTATTATGTCTGGGGATGTCTCCTTGATTCTTTCGTGCCACTCCTCATACTTATTTGTTATTCCATCTGCATTTGTATACCACACCTTCAAATTCTTTTCTAAGACTGTGGTCTGGGAGGTGTATTGGGGTTGGGGAAGTGGGAGACCTGATAAGGAACTATGGGTGGTTGCTGTGGGGGTGGAGTTTGTAGTGTAGTGGGTGGGGGGCATTGGATGTGCCATGGGTGTTTTGGGTTAGAGTGTTTGGTTGCACTGGTGTTGACCTAGTTGGGAGGCTTCTATAGGAAGTTGTGAGGGAGGCTGTATTTGATCTTCCTGTGTCTGGGATCTCTTGTCTGTCTTCTCCATCCATTCTCTTTCCTCCTTTCGCCTTTGTACCATCTCTCTCAGTTTCCGCCTTTCTTCTTATGTTCTGTCGCGGTCGAGATACACCTTCCTGTATGCCGGTATGTCCCTTAATCATGCTTTCTCCTGCAGGATCCTGTTCCGAGTCGATTCTGCCTTGAATGTCACTTTCACTGGCCGGGTTCTTTGTTTTACAAACCCCCCTATTCTCCGAAAATTTTCCAGCTGGGTCATGTCGTCTTCTATTGCTTTCATGATGCTTTCAATTGCTTTTTTTCCCCTTGTTTTCTTTCTTCATATGTTTCCCCTTCAAATTCCTGGAGCCCATACACAAAGACTGACCTCACCCTTTCATTCTCCCACTGCATATCCCTGTGTATCCCCTCATTCAATTTGGTTTCCTCCATTGCAGCTTTCCTTTCTTCATTTTCACTAGCTACTGTACTTGGGGTCAGTGGCCTGTCATTTTCCCTTCTCGGCTTTCCCTGGGCTCTGATATGGTCTGTTAGGGCCTCCACATATAGCTTAGCTCTTTCATTTACTACAGTCTCCACTGATTGAGCTTCTACATGCAGTTGTGCCCCTTCTTTCCCTACAGTCCCCTTATTTGTGGCTGAGGTAGCAGTCTCTGTTGTCAATCCCAAAATGTTCTTTAGTTCTTTAGGCTGTTTCAGATTTTTCAGTTTCTCTTCTAAACTCTGTATCCTGGCCTCTGCTGCTTTGACTTGCGCCTCCCACTTCCTGCTTTCCATTACTATCCTCTCTTCCATTCTCATGCTAAGTTCTTTTAGTTTCTTTTCCCATTCATGTGTGTGTGTGTGTGTGTGTGTGTGTGTGTGTGTGTGTGTGTGTGCGTATACTCCTGCTTCCCCCTCTTTCCAACATTCCACTTCCCCTGCTTCCCCTCATCCCCGAATTTATTTTTTAAAAATGTCCAAAATTATTTATACATGCATTTTCTTGCCCTTAGGATGAGTGCCAGTGTATGTGTCATGAGGATGGCACTGGTCTGTGTCACCTGCCTGGCAGCCCACGTCCATCCTACCTCACAGGTGAGTCTCATCCTGTTTGAAATGTGTCTCGTAGTTCAGTAGTCCGAGTATTTGTGTGATAAGTGACTCAGCAACAACTGGCTTGGAACAATCTGCTTTAAAAAGAGACAAAACAAATATATGAGTGAAAAGGCCTGGGTTTGATTAGTGCCTGAAGTACTAATTTGTCCAGGTTTGGGAAAAGGCTGGACAAATACGTGGGTGGGGATGTGTGGTGTTAATAAGGAATTGCCTAGTATAGGCAGTAGGCCTATTGCATTGTTCCTCCATTCTCATATAAGGTATATAGGCGCCAAGCTTCATGACTGTGATTCAGTTCCCTCGGTTCTTATGGTTTTATGTTCTTAACTCACACTTTTCGTTAGAAGTAATTGAAGTAAATTATAAAGAATAAAAAGATAGAAAGACACAATACCGTGACCAGAACAATACACAGTTAGTGGTCCAAGTCGGACTGAAACGCCGTCATAAGTTTCTTTCTCCTGTGGGTATTTGTGTAAAGAGAAGTGCAATTTCTGGAGAAGGTAGCTCCCAGGCAGGCGCCCATGGACAAGGCACCTCCTGGATGGGCGCCCATTGACAAGACAGCTCCCAGACAGGCGCCCATTAACAAGACAGCTCCCAGACAGGCGCCCATTAACAAGACAGCTCCCAGACAGGCGCCCATTAACAAGACAGCTCCCAGACAGGCGCCCATTAATAAGACTGCTCCCAGACAGGCGCCCATTAATAAGACTGCTCCCAGACAGGCGCCCATTAACAAGACAGCTCCCAGACAGGCGCCCATTAATAAGACTGCTCCCAGACAGGCGCCCATTAACAAGACTGCTCCCAGACAGGCGCCCATGGACAAGGCACCTCCCAGACAGGCACCCATTAACAAGACAGCTCCCAGACAGGTGCCCATTAACAAGACAGCTCCCAGACAGGCACCCTTGGACAAGGCACCTCCTGGGCAGGCGCCCATGGACAAGCCACCTCCCGAACAGAACATAAGAAAGGAGGAACTGTGCAGCAGGTCGACCAGCCCATAGCTGGCAGGTCCTTCTCAAACCCAAAGCCACCAAAAAATATTCGCCCAATCCATTACCAACGTTACCCAAAAAATAAGCTTAGATAACCCTCTTAACTCAGGCGCCCATATCCACAATAACTGTCTTCAGTGACAGAACTGGATGGATGATGTGATAGACCTCAAAATAGAAAGAAAACAAAAAACGATAGAATGCAGTCACTTCCAAAGCTTTTATTGAAAAACAGCATAAAAGTTCATGGTAATGCAGGCCGCTGATAAATGCTGCAGTAACTTAAAGTGAAAAAAATCATAAATAATGAATATACCTAACCTAAACATTAACTTGGATATACTGAACGACAGAACATATTATTATATTTCTGGTATATGATACGCACAAGATGATGTATGAGAGACGTGTTTGCAACACTTGGTTACCTTTATTGTGAAGACGTTTCGCCAACAAATGGCATTTATTTCTTATTAGAAGAATTCTTAGTGGATCAGCATCTTCACGACAAAGATACTCAGGTGTTGTACATGGATCTTGTTCATCAGCAAAGATACACAGGTGTTGTACATGGATCTTGTTCATCAGTAAAGATACTCAGGTGTTGTACATGGATCTTGTTCATCAGGAAAGATACACAGGTGTTGTACATGGATCTTGTTCATCAGTAAAGATACTCAGGTGTTGTACATGGATCTTGTTCATCAGGAAAGATACACAGGTGTTGTACATGGATCTTGTTCATCAGTAAAGATACTCAGGTGTTGTACATGGATCTTGTTCATCAGGAAAGATACATAGGTGTTGTACATGGATCTTGTTCATCAGGAAAGATACATAGGTGTTGTACACGGATCTTGTTCATCAGGAAAGATACACAGGTGTTGTACATGGATCTTGTTCATCAGTAAAAATACTCAGGTGTTGTACATGGATCTTGTTCATCAGTAAAGTTACCCAGGTGTTGAAGACACTGTCCTACCTACATCCACCCCTCCTTCAGAGTGCAGGCACTGTCCTACCTACCTCCACCCCTCCTTCAGAGTGCAGGCACTGTCCTACCTACCTCCACCCCTCCTTCAGAGTGCAGGCACTGTCCTACCTACCTCCACCCCTCCTTCAGAGTGCAGGCACTGTCCTACCTACCTCCACCCCTCCTTCAGAGTGCAGGCACTGTCCTACCTACCTCCACCCCTCCTTCAGAGTGCATACACTTTCCTACCTACTTCCACCTCTCCTTCAGAGTGCAGGCACTGTCCTACCTACCTCCACCACTCTTTCAGAGTGCAGGCACTGTACTCCCCACCTCCACCACTCCTTCAGAGTACAGGCACTGTGCTCCCCACCTCCAGGACTCAAGAGTGGCTAATCAGTTTTCTTCACTCACACTCCAACACAAGATTTTATATGCAAATAATTAAATATGCAAATATTGATGGACACACACACACACACACACACACACACACACACACCCACATCATAGCAGACATCATAGCAGTTACAGAAACAAAACTCACGGAGACAATAACAGATGCAATCTTCCCACCAGGATACCAGATCATGAGGAAAGATAGAAGGGGCAGGGGGGGAGGTGGGGTTGCTCTGCTCGTATAAAACAGATGGAAATTCGAGAAAATGGAAGGCATAGATGAGACGGGAGAAAGAGACTACATAGCAGGTACACTTCAGTCTGGGGAACACAAAGTGGTCATTGCAGTGATGTATAATCCACCACAGAACTGCAGGAGGTCAAGAGAGGAATATGAAGAGAGCAACAGAGCAATGGTGGACACACTTGCTGAGGTTGCAAGAAGAGCACTTTCCAACAGAGCAAAGTTGCTGGTTATGGGGGATTTCAACCACAGGGAGATTGACTGGGAAAACCTGGAGCCACATGGGGGTCCCGAAACATGGAGAGCCAGGATGTTGGACGTGGTGCTGGAAAACCTCATGCACCAACATGTTAAGGACACTACCAGAGTGAGAGGGGAGGATGAACCAGCAAGATTGGACCTTGTGTTCACCCTGGGCAGCTCAGACATTGAGGACATCAAGTATGAGAGTCCCCTAGGAGCTAACGACCACGTGGTTCTGTGCTTTGAATACATAGTAGAGCTGCAAGTGGAGAGAATAACAGGAGTTGAATGGGAAAAGCCTGACTATAAAAGAGGGGACTACATAGGGTTGAAGAACTTCCTGCGGGAGGTCCAGTGGGACAGAGAACTGGCAGGAAAGCCAGTAAATGAAATGATGGAATATGTAACAACAAAATGCAAGGAGGCAGTGGAAAGGTTTATTCCCAAGGGCAACAGTAACAACGGGAAGACCAGAACGAGCCCCTGGTTTACCCGACGGTGTAAGGAAGCAAAAACAAAGTGCAATAGAGAATGGAATAAGTACAGAAGGCAGAGAACACACGAAAATAGGGAGATCAGTCGCAGAGCCAGGAATGAGTATGCACAGGTAAGGAGGGAGGCCCAGCGACAGTATGAAAACGACATAGCATCGAGAATCAAGACTGACCCGAAATTGTTGTATAGCCACATCAGGAGGAAGACAACAGTCAAAGACCAGGTGATCAGATTAAGGACAGAAGGTGGAGAACTCACAAGAAATGATCAGGAGGTATGTGAGGAGCTGAACAGGAGATTTAAGGAAGTTTTTACAGTAGAGACAGGAAGGGCTGTGGGAAGACAGCACAGAATGGAACATCAAGAGGGAATATACCAACAAGTGTTGGATGACATACGAACAACTGAGGAGGAGGTGAAGAAGCTCTTAAGTGACCTTGACACCTCAAAGGCGATGGGACCGGACAACATCTCCCCATGGTTCCTTAGAGAAGGAGCAGAGATGCTGTGCGTGCCTCTAACCACAATCTTCAACACATCCCTTGAAACTGAGCAACTACCTGAGAAATGGAAGACAGCTAATGTAGTCCCCATATTTAAGAAAGGAAACAGAAACGAGGCACTAAACTACAGACCTGTGTCTCTGACATGTATTGTGTGCAAAGTCATGGAGAAGATTATCAGGAGGAGTGTGGTCGAACACCTGGAAAGGAACAAGATTATAAATGAAAACCAGCATGGGTTCATGGAAGGCAAATCCTGTATCACAAACCTCCTGGAGTTTTATGACAAGGTAACAGAAGTAAGAGACGAGAGAGAGGGGTGGGTAGATTGCGTTTTCCTAGACTGCAGGAAGGCCTTTGACACAGTTCCCCACAAGAGATTAGTGCAGAAGCTGGAGGATCAGGCGCATGTAAAAGGGAGGGCACTGCAATGGATAAGGGAATACCTGACAGGGAGGCAGCAACGAGTCATGGTACGTGAAGAGGTATCACAGTGGGCGCCTGTTACGAGCGGGGTCCCACAGGGGTCAGTTCTAGGACCAGTGCTATTTTTGATATATGTGAACGACATGATGGAAGGAATAGACTCTGAAGTGTCCCTGTTCGCAGATGATGTGAAGTTGATGAGAAGAATTAAATCGGACGAGGATGAGGCAGGACTGCAAAGAGACCTGGACAGGCTGGACATGTGGTCCAGTAACTGGCTTCTCGAATTCAATCCAGCCAAATGCAAAATCATGAAGATTGGGGAGGGGCAAAGAAGACCGCAGACAGAGTATAGGCTAGGTGGACAAAGACTACAGACCTCACTCAGGGAGAAAGACCTTGGGGTGACCATAACACCGAGCACATCACCAGAGGTACACATCAACCAAATAACTGCTGCAGCATACGGGCGCCTGGTAAACCTGAGAATAGCGTTCCGATACCTAAATAAGGAATCGTTCAAGACACTGTACACTGTGTATGTTAGGCCCATACTGGAGTATGCAGCACCAGTCTGGAACCCACATCTGGTCAAGCACGTCAAGAAGTTAGAGAAAGTACAAAGGTTTGCAACAAGGCTAGTCCCAGAGCTCAAGGGAATGTCGTATGAGGAAAGGTTAAGGGAAATCGGACTGACGACACTGGAGGACAGAAGGGTCAGGGGAGACATGATAACGACATACAAGATACTGCGGGGAATAGACAAGGTGGACAGAGATAGGATGTTCCAGAGAGGGGACAGAGGGACAAGGGATCACAACTGGAAGCTGAAGACTCAGACGAGTCACAGGGACGTTAGGAAGTATTTCTTCAGTCATAGAGTTGTCAGCAAGTGGAATAGCCTAGCAAGTGAAGTAGTGGAGGCAGGAACCATACATAGTTTTAAGAAGAGGTATGACAAAGCTCAGGAAGCAGAGAGAGGACCCAGTAGCGATCAGTGAAGAGGCGGGGCCAGGAGCTGAGTCTCGACCCCTGCAACCACAGTTAGGTGAGTACAGTATGCAGCACCAGTTTGGAACCCACACCTAGCCAAGCACGTAAAGAAACTAGAGAAAGTGCAATGGTTTGCAACCAGACTAGTCCCAGAGCTAAGAGGTATGTCCTACGAGGAGATGTTAAGGGAAACTGTGAAGACTTACTCAGCCCTGTAACAACTTCAGACAGTATTACCAAGGTTGGCTCCTCCTCAGGAAAATTAATGTATAGAAAAAGAATAAAAACTGACAAACATAAACACTTTATTATTTAGAAAATATAAAATATAAAACACTTAAATATGAAATATTGATCCTACATTAAAGAAAATAAAAAATGAAAAATATAAATGATATCTGAATTCAACGCTAATATATATAAAACTTGGGTGTCTGGTGTTGGTGACACTGCGTGTTGTTGAAATTGTAGCCCTTGGTGATGATGTGGGAGGGGGGTCGCAGGTGTTGATGACAACCCACCGGCTCGTTCTTCACAGAGTCTAGCCGTAAATAATCAGTCCAGATGACAGGAAAGCAGGTTCTTTACCTCTGCAATGATGAGGGGTTATGTCCTGCAACTTCATACATGTGCACAGGTAAGTAGATACAACATGGGACGTCTCAGGACGTTAGTCCGTCTCCTTCAATTCTTCTCGTTGGTTGGCAGGTGACCCAATCTGTCATTCCAAGCTGTAAAGAGAGACAGGTTACCCACTGCTTAAGAAATCACTCTCCATGATAAGTACAATACCTAAAAGATGTGGTGATTATTAAAACCTTTAAGAGATATCAAGGCTGAAAGGACTAAGTTTATTATTGGTCAAAAGTGAAGCTTTCAACCAATAAGCCCACTAGAATATAAGCAGGCGTGTACTCACAGTAGTGTTGGGAGCTGTGAGTCGAGTGATTACTGTTTGACCGGAGCCCCACACGTCACCTTTTGGGGGGGGGAAGGAAGGGGAGGGATAGTGGGAGCTAGACTTACCCTACCTTAACAAGCAGCCGGCAATCAAACTATCACTTTCGAGGTGGGGGAAAAAGGGGGGATAGCGGGAGCTAGACTTCCCCTACCTTAACAAGTAGCCGGCAATCAAACTATTGTTACCATATACTTGCTCGATACTCCTATTTGTTGAACTTTTCCCTCACAATCCCCCATGCCAAGACTTACAGTCAAGGAGTATAAGAAGAATAGGCGAGGAAAAAGTTCTATCATGTGGAAGTCGCGTACGGCACAAATATTCTACTGACTGTCACGACTTAACCAGTCAGAGAAATAATTGGATGAACCATTGATATGCACAATATGGAACTTAAAAGCCTGGAGAGCCAATGTACACCTCAAGAGGCGACTGTTGGTTCCCTAGGTATATCAAAGGTTTGTGATCTGTTTCTAAAATGAATTCTTTTCTCAGTAATAAAATTTAAGCTTAGAGATACCCCACACAAGGGCCAAACATTTCTTTTCTATGGTGGAGTATCTCGTTTCTGCGGGAAGGAGTTTCCGGCTTAGGAAGCATACAGGGAAGGGAGTACCATCATGGTATTGTAGTAACACCGCACCTAAGCCAGTATTGGAGGCATCAGTTCTTAAACAAAATGTTTTATTAATATCTGGAATCTTAAGTATAGGGTCTTTCGAGAAGATATTTTTAATCTCATTAAACTTTTCCCGAGCTACGTCGGAAAGTTCAAGAGGTTCCTTCACAGACTTTTTAAAGAAGTCGGATAAGATGCCTGTAAGATCAGTAAGGTTCGGGATAAATCGTGCATAAAAATTTACAGAACCATGAAAGCTACGCATGAGCTTCTTGGTTTTGGGGAATTTAAATTCTAATAAAGCTTTGATCTTACTGGGGAGAGGCTGCAGAGAGTTATTAGAAAGGATCAGTCCAAGATATATAATCTTGTTATACCCAAGGAAGCATTTCTTCGGCTTGGCAGTGAGGCCATGTGAACGTAACCTACGCAAAACTGATGTTAATGTTTGGATATGTTCGCCCCACGTGGATGTCATTACATAAATGTTATCAAAATAAACTGAAACATTTGGCATATTACCCAAGACCTTTCTCATCAGTCTCACGTAGGTAGCACAGGCAGTTACCAAACCGAAGGGCATAGTTCTATACTGCATCAGTCCTTGGTGTGTAGGAAAAGCGGTGTACTGCTTAGAAGAAGGATCTAACATTACTTGATGATATGCCTACGCAGTATCAATCTCTGAAAAGAAGGAAGAGTCATAAAATTTGTGTAGATCGCTATCTATTAAGGGCATAGGCTCAGCATCCCACCGAGTAATAGCATTAAGGCCTCTGAAGTCAATAGCAAGTCTATATGAATTATCCTCCTTCTTAACCATGACTACTGGTGAGCACTATGCAGATACTGAAAGTTCAATGATCTTTAGTTTTAATAATTTGTCTACCTCTCGGTCAAATGCATCCCTAAGGTGAACTGGAACTGGGTATAATTTTCGTTTGATAGGATTGTCCGTCACTAAGTCAATCTTATGGACTACCGTGGAGGTAACACCTGGAATATCAGTAAAGACGTCTGAGAAGTTACTCACACATTGAAGTAGTTCATGTCTCTTATGGTCATCCAAAGATTCATTAATATTAATGTTGGTTGTGCCCGAGTGGTCAAGAGTCATCAAGTCATGTAGTTCTCTGTCATAGTTAGAGGTGTCAATTACACACACCTTACATTCTTCAGTTGTCTTATCAAGTTCGTGTGGAAAAACTAAGTCAAAGTTATTCAAACAGTTAACCGAATTTCTTCGGTAATATTTCTTAAGGATGTTGATATGATAAAGCTTAGGTTTCCCCTTGACTTCTATGAGGTAATCAACCTTCCCACAAATTTTTAATACTTTATATGGACCTTTCCGTGCTACTAATAATTTATTTAACTTGATAGGCAAAAGTACCAGAACTTCATCACCTACTTTAAAACTTCTCCTCTGACTTTTGGAGTCAAAATAGGTTTTGTACTGGTCCATTGACAAGTTTAAGTTTTTCGAAACTATGTCAGAGGTCTCCTCAAGTTTGGATCTAAGGTCAAGGAGAAACTGGTAAGAAGACTGAACCTCAGCATTTACCTCCTCATTAGTCCATAAGTCATGAAGGATGGACAGTGGACCTCTGGCCTGTCTACCATAGAGAAGTTCAAAAGGTGAAAACCCCAAAGAGTCACTGGGAACTTCCCTCATGGCAAACAAAGCACAGGGTAGGTAACGATGCCACTCCTTAGGTTTAAGGGAGCAAAGTTTCCTTAAAATGGACTTGAGAATCGAATGCTGGCGCTCAATCCTCCCATTACAGCTGGGATGATAGGGTGTGGTGAAGAGAGGCTTCACTCCCAGAAGTTGGTATAGATGTTGCATTAAGTCAGATGTGAATTGTGTCCCACGGTCAGACAAAATTTCTCTAGGGATTACCCTACCTTAACAAGTAGCCGGCAATCAAACTATTGTTACCATATACTTGCTTGATACTCCTATCTGTTGAACTTTTCCCTCACAGAAATCAACCTGACGACATTGGAGGACAGGAGAGATAGGGGGGACATGATAACGACATACAAAATACTGAGAGGAATTGACAAGGTGGACAAAGACAGGATGTTCCAGAGATGAGACACAGCAACAAGGGGACACATTTGAAGTTGAAGACACAGATGAATCACAGGGATGTTAGGAAGTATTTCTTCAGCCACAGAGTAGTCAGGAAGTGGAATAGTTTGGGAAGCGATATAGTGGAGGCAGGATCCATACATAGCTTTAAGCAGAGGTATGATAAAGCACACGGTTCAGGGAGAGTGATCTAGTAGCGACCAGTGAAGAGGCGGGGCCAGGAGCTTGGACTTGACCCCTGCAACCTCAATTAGGTGAGTACAACTAGGTGAGTACATACGAAGAGAGGTGAAGGGAAATCAAGCTGACAACACTGGAGGACAGGAGGGGTAGGGAGGACATGATAATGACAAAATAATGAGGAGAATTGACAAGGTGGATAGGGAGAGAATGTTTCAGAGATGTGACGCAGCAACAAGGGGTCACAGCTTTAAGATGAAAACTCAGATGAGTCACGGGGATGTTAGGAAGTATTTTTTCAGCCATAGTTGTCAGGAAGTGGAACAATCTTAAGAGTGATGTAGTGGAGGCAGGATCCATACATAGCTTTAAGAAGAGGTATGATAAAGCTCATGGAACAGGGAGAGAGTGTACCTAGTAGCTATCAGTGAAGAGGCGGGGCCAGGAGCTATGACTCGACTCCTTCCTTCCTCCCTCACCACCTTCAACACCATCTTACGTCGGCAACAAATTGCAATATACTTTTTATGAGAGCAGTTATTTCCGGCCCAGTGAGGGTCCGTTACGTTATCTTGGAGAGAGAAAGTGACGCATTCTAACGAAATAAAGTCAGGTCATGTTCTTCAACAAGAACATGACCGTTCATTATCAATTTAACGTGACTTTTCCCCCGGAGTCTCACGTTCTTTAGTCATTATTTTGTAATCTCTGTCGTTTTCTCTTTTCTCCTGTTTTATTTATATTGCCTTTACTGTTTAATTATTATTATTATTATTATTATTATTATTATTATTATTATTATTATTATTATTATTATTGTTATTATTATTATTATTATTGTTGTTATTATTATTATTATTAACACACGTGCCGTCTGCCATCGAGGTAGTGACCCTAAACAGAGGCTACATATTTACCATTATTATTATTCTTACTAGTAGTAGTAGTAGTAGTAGTAGAGGTGGTAGTAGTAGAGGTAGTAGTAGTAGTCGTAATAACAGAGGTAGCAGTCTCCTTTGCCAACGTTGGAAAGGCTGGTGACGCAGTGGATTACCTTTGTTCCTCTCTGTATATTTCCTGACGCACTTTTAGCTATTATGTAAATCACAGGTAAATCAAAAGTAAATCACGGGTAAACCACAGGTAAATCACATGTTGAATCAGAGTTTATCTCACAGGCAAAAACTCAACCACACCTTCGCCGCATAATCTATACGAGGGTTTACCAACTATAAACAGTCTGAGAGTATAACCTTGAAGACCTGTTATTATTATACTCAGCGGTGTTATACCTAGCAGTCTATCAGCCTTAATATGCATAATAGTACATTGTTGTCTTGACTTTGAATAATTTCGTTTAGTTCTGCCTTAAGCGTCGTGGTTATTCTCTCTCCACTGGTCTATCTTATAATTATACACTCAAATTGCACTCAACACTTTCTGGAGGAAAATACTGAGAGTATTGTTGCAATTCTTGCAGGTATGAAGGTAGGAATTTAAGGAGGTAGGTAGGGAGGGAGGACGTTCAGAGTGTCCTTGTTATTATTGTAAGTAGGAAGGTAGGGAGAGAAGGAGGGAGGTAGGCAGGGAGGAGGATAGGAATTCTGTTGCAATTCTTGTAGGTAAGAAGGCAGGAATTACCTCTCCGTGTTATTCGTCAGGTTCCCTGATGCTCTCAGAAAAATATTTGGTTCCAAGGTGGATCAGCTGAGTTTTAGAGAGGATTTAGGAAAGTACTGGTTTGTCAGTTGAGTAGTGGATGAGTTGAACAAACTGACAGGTACCGTCATAAGTTGGACGGGTAAATGAGTGAGTATGAGTTTGACCTGCCTAGCATTGGGCCAGTAGGCCTGCTGCAGTGTACCGCCTTTCTTATGTTCTTATTTTTTTGGTAAACTAAAGGTCTAACAATGATCGCTGTGGGACGCCAGTGGTCTGTCTGATCATCGTTATGACGTCTCTCTGTTTACACAAGTTCTAGTCTGCCTATCTCTCTGTAGCGTCTCTTTACCTCCTGTGATAACGTCTCTTAGCGGGATATTGATGAAAATTTTGATAAATCTTCTTCGAGCTTGTAATTCAGGCAAATCGTTGTCATATATGTAGCTTACATGTTACAAGAAGACACAGAAAGGCATAATACCGTGACTGGAACAACACACAAATAACCCGCACACGATGAAACTGTAAATGGTCCAAGTCGGACCGACACGTCGTCGTCAGCTCCTCTCTCCTATGTGCCGGTTATTTGTGTGCAAGAAAGTGGTGTCTCATCTGATTCCACTCAGGATAAAATGGTTGATAACCAAACACATTTTCTTTTGCCACTTGTAATCTGAGTGTGACTTAAATAAAGTTTGAAGAAATAGGCTTGTTTGAGGGTGACAGGTTTGTCTGAGGGTGAGACAGGCCTATCTGAGAGTGAGAGAGGAGAGAAAGAGGGATAAAGGGCTAGAAAGGAAGAGAGTAAATAGAAATACATAGAAAAGACAGAGAGCAGAGGACCTGGAAGGCCACACTGAGGTTATCCACTAAGAACTATCTACTACTATCTAGGTTAAGGACTCTTGTGTGCTGTTTAGGTGAGTCAAGGATATTAAAACAGAAGACAGAAAGCTGAGCGATAAAGAGATAAAAGAAAGGGGGGGAGGGAGAGAGGCTATAATGGAAGAGGTAAGGGAACTGGAAAGGGTTTAGTGGGATGTGACAGGTGTTAGTGTCTTCCTAGCTACCTGGGGAAGGTCTAGCCTCTTCCTGCTATTGTCCTCCTCCTCCTCCTCCCACACACCTCACCATCATCTTCACCATTCTCCTCTAGGATCACTGCTACCATTCACACCACAGTCAACCATTCGCTCTTCACTTTAGTATATATCTAAGATATGTTAGATAAGACAGTGAGAGACAACAGATAACAGCCACTGAGCTGGTGGTTCAGATAACAGCCACTCACTAAGCTGGTGGTTCAGATAACAGCCACTGAGCTGGTGGTTCAGATAACAGCCACTGAGCTGGTGGTTCAGATAACAGCCATTGAGCTGGTGGTTCAGATAACAGCCACTGAGCTGGTGGTTCAGATAACAGCCACTGAGCTGGTGGTTCAGATAACAGCCACTGAGCTGGTGGTTCAGATAACAGCCACTGAGCTGGTGGTTCAGATAACAGCCACTGAGCTGGTGGTTCAGATAACAGCCACTGAGATAGTGGTTCAGATAACAACCACTGAGCTGGTGGTTCAGATAACAGCCACTGAGGTAGTGGTTCAGATAACAGCCACTGAGGTAGTGGTTCAGATAACAGCCACTGAGCTGGTGGTTCAGATAACAGCCACTGAGGTAGTGGTTCAGATAACAGCCACTGAGCTGATGGTTCAGATAACAGCCACTGAGGTAGTGGTTCAGATAACAGCCACTGAGGTAGTGGTTCATATAACAGCCACCGAGCTGATGGTTCAGATAACAGCCACTGAGGTAGTGGTTCATATAACAGCCACCGAGCTGATGGTTCAGATAACAGCCACTGAGGTAGTGGTTCAGATAACAGCCACTGAGCTGATAGTTCAGATAACAACCACTGAGCTGGTGGTTCAGATAACAGCCACTGAGGTAGTGGTTCAGATAACAGCCACTGAGGTAGTGGTTCAGATAACAGCCACTGAGCTGATGGTTCAGATAACAGCCACTGAGCTTATGGTTCAGATAACAGCCACTGAGCTCATGGTTCAGATAACAACCACTGAGCTGGTGGTTCAGATAACAGCCACTGAGGTAGTGGTTCAGATAACAGCCACTGAGGTAGTGGTTCAGATAACAGCCACTGAGCTGATGGTTCAGATAACAGCCACTGAGGTAGTGGTTCAGATAACAGCCACTGAGGTAGTGGTTCAGATAACAGCCACTGAGCTTATGGTTCAGATAACAGCCAATGAGCTGGTGGTTCAGATAAGAGCCACTGAGGTAGTGGTTCAGATAACAGCCACTGAGGTAGTGGTTCAGATAACAGCCACTGAGGTAGTGGTTCAGATAACAGCCACTGAGGTAGTGGTTCAGATAACAGGCACTGAGCTGGTGGTTCAGATAACAGCCACTGAGGTAGTGGTTCAGATAACAGCCACTGAGGTAGTGGTTCAGAAAACAGCCACTGAGCTGGTGGTTCAGATAACAGCCACTGAGGTAGTGGTTCAGATAACAGCCACTGAGCTGATGGTTCAGATAACAGCCACTGAGGTAGTGGTTCAGATACAGCCACTGAGGTAGTGGTTCAGATAACAGCCACTGAGCTGGTGGTTCAGATAACAGCCACTGAGCTGGTGGTTCAGATAACAGCCACTGAGCTGGTGGTTCAGATAACAGCCACTGAGCTGGTGGTTCAGATAACAGCCACTGAGGTAGTGGTTCAGATAACAGCCACTGAGCTGGTGGTTCAGATAACAGGCACCGAGCTGGTGGTTCAGATAACAGCCACTGAGCTGGTGGTTCAGATAACAGCCACTGAGCTGGTGGTTCAGATAACAGCCACTGAGCTGGTGGTTCAGATAACAGCCACTGAGCTGGTGGTTCAGATAACAGCCACTGAGCTGGTGGTTCAGATAACAGGCACCGAGCTGGTGGTTCAGATAACAGCCACTGAGCTGGTGGTTCAGATAACAGCCACTGAGCTGGTGGTTCAGATAACAGCCACTGAGCTGGTGGTTCAGATAACAGCCACTGAGCTGGTGGTTCAGATAACAGGCACCGAGCTGGTGGTTCAGATAACAGCCACTGAGCTGATAGTTCAGATAACAACCACTGAGCTGGTGGTTCAGATAACAGCCACTGAGGTAGTGGTTCAGATAACAGCCACTGAGGTAGTGGTTCAGATAACAGCCACTGAGCTGATGGTTCAGATAACAGCCACTGAGCTTATGGTTCAGATAACAGCCACTGAGCTGGTGGTTCAGATAACAGCCACTGAGCTGGTGGTTCAGATAACAGCCACTGAGCTGGTGGTTCAGATAACAGCCACTGAGCTGGTGGTTCAGATAACAGCCACTGAGCTGGTGGTTCAGATAACAGGCACCGAGCTGGTGGTTCAGATAACAGCCACTGAGCTGGTGGTTCAGATAACAGCCACTGAGCTGGTGGTTCAGATAACAGCCACTGAGCTGGTGGTTCAGATAACAGCCACTGAGCTGGTGGTTCAGATAACAGGCACCGAGCTGGTGGTTCAGATAACAGCCACTGAGCTGATAGTTCAGATAACAACCACTGAGCTGGTGGTTCAGATAACAGCCACTGAGGTAGTGGTTCAGATAACAGCCACTGAGGTAGTGGTTCAGATAACAGCCACTGAGCTGATGGTTCAGATAACAGCCACTGAGCTTATGGTTCAGATAACAGCCACTGAGCTCATGGTTCAGATAACAACCACTGAGCTGGTGGTTCAGATAACAGCCACTGAGGTAGTGGTTCAGATAACAGCCACTGAGGTAGTGGTTCAGATAACAGCCACTGAGCTGATGGTTCAGATAACAGCCACTGAGGTAGTGGTTCAGATAACAGCCACTGAGGTAGTGGTTCAGATAACAGCCACTGAGCTTATGGTTCAGATAACAGCCAATGAGCTGGTGGTTCAGATAAGAGCCACTGAGGTAGTGGTTCAGATAACAGCCACTGAGGTAGTGGTTCAGATAACAGCCACTGAGGTAGTGGTTCAGATAACAGCCACTGAGGTAGTGGTTCAGATAACAGGCACTGAGCTGGTGGTTCAGATAACAGCCACTGAGGTAGTGGTTCAGATAACAGCCACTGAGGTAGTGGTTCAGAAAACAGCCACTGAGCTGGTGGTTCAGATAACAGCCACTGAGGTAGTGGTTCAGATAACAGCCACTGAGCTGATGGTTCAGATAACAGCCACTGAGGTAGTGGTTCAGATACAGCCACTGAGGTAGTGGTTCAGATAACAGCCACTGAGCTGGTGGTTCAGATAACAGCCACTGAGCTGGTGGTTCAGATAACAGCCACTGAGCTGGTGGTTCAGATAACAGCCACTGAGCTGGTGGTTCAGATAACAGCCACTGAGGTAGTGGTTCAGATAACAGCCACTGAGCTGGTGGTTCAGATAACAGGCACCGAGCTGGTGGTTCAGATAACAGCCACTGAGCTGGTGGTTCAGATAACAGCCACTGAGCTGGTGGTTCAGATAACAGCCACTGAGCTGGTGGTTCAGATAACAGCCACTGAGCTGGTGGTTCAGATAACAGCCACTGAGCTGGTGGTTCAGATAACAGGCACCGAGCTGGTGGTTCAGATAACAGCCACTGAGCTGGTGGTTCAGATAACAGCCACTGAGCTGGTGGTTCAGATAACAGCCACTGAGCTGGTGGTTCAGATAACAGCCACTGAGCTGGTGGTTCAGATAACAGGCACCGAGCTGGTGGTTCAGATAACAGCCACTGAGCTGGTGGTTCAGATAACAGCCACTGAGCTGGTGGTTCAGATAACAGCCACTGAGCTGGTGGTTCAGATAACAGGCACCGAGCTGGTGGTTCAGATAACAGCCACTGAGCTGGTGGTTCAGATAACAGCCACTGAGCTGGTGGTTCAGATAACAGCCACTGAGCTGGTGGTTCAGATAACAGCCACTGAGCTGGTGGTTCAGATAACAGCCACTGAGCTGGTGGTTCAGATAACAGCCACTGAGCTGGTGGTTCAGATAACAGCCACTGAGCTGGTGGTTCAGATAACAGGCACCGAGCTGGTGGTTCAGATAACAGCCACTGAGCTGGTGGTTCAGATAACAGCCACTGAGCTGGTGGTAGACATACAAGTAAGACTGGTCTAGCCATCAAAACAAACAAGGAAGTATCCAAGCTTGTGTTTTATTTACCAAAGGATCTGACCCCAGAGTCACATTGTATCAGTAACTTATATTAGCCAATCAGGATTTCTAAGTAACTATGTATTTCTAAGTAACTATGTATTTCTAAGTAACTATGTATTGATATTTATTCCGTGACTCGGTAGGCAACGCTCTCGCTCGGCCGGGTGGAAAAGCTGGGCATTTTTTTAGATGCCAGATCAACCAGGCTGTAAGGGATATGTGGGGCAACGGGCCATCAGCAGCAATAGCCTGGTTGACCAGGCAAGCACCAGACGAGTCTGGCCCATGGCCGGGCTCCGAGAGTAGTAAGACTAGAAATTCGTCAAAGGTTTATCAAAGGTAGCCAATCAGAGTTTCTAAGCGACTTCACAGTAGCCAATCAGAGTTTCTAAGCGACTTCACAGTAGCCAATCAGAGTTTCTAAGCGACTTCACAGTAGCCAGAGTTTCTAAGCGACTTCACAGTAGCCAGAGTTTCTAAGCGACTTCACAGTAGCCAATCAGAGTTTCTAAGCGACTTCACAGTAGCCAATCAGAGTTTCTAAGCGACTTCACAGTAGCCAGAGTTTCTAAGCGACTTCACAGTAGCCAATCAGAGTTTCTAAGCGACTTCACAGTAGCCAATCAGAGTTTCTAAGCGACTTCACAGTAGCCAGAGTTTCTAAGCGACTTCACAGTAGCCAGAGTTTCTAAGCGACTTCATATTAGCCAGTCAGAGTTTCTAAGCGACTTCATATTAGCCAATCAGAGTTTCTAAGCGACTTCATATTAGCCAATCAGAGTTTCTAAGCGACTTCATAGTAGCCAATCAAAGTTTCTAAGCGACTTCATATTAGCCAATCAGAGTTTCTAAGCGACTTCACAGTAGCCAGAGTTTCTAAGCGACTTCATATTAGCCAATCAGAGTTTCTAAGCGACTTCATATTAGCCAATCAGAGTTTCTAAGCGACTTCATATTAGCCAATCAGAGTTTCTAAGCTACTTCATATTAGCCAATCAGAGTTTCTAAGCGACTTCATATTAGCCAATCAGAGTTACTAAGCTACTTCATAGCAGCCAATCAGAGTTAGTAAAGAGTGCAGATTCATTGTCTTCACAGTAAAAGGCTTCTGATACATGGGATCAACGTCAGTGTGTTTACAAGAACATTTATGTCCATCCTGTAATATAGACACCAGAAGTGAACAACATAATCTAATGAGGACTTACCAAGGATACATAAAGTCCAAGCATAATCTGGGGATTCCTCAGGATTTGTTATTTATACCTCTTGATATAAGCCCAAGAATGTATTTAGATTTGTTACGAACACTTATGCTAACCAGAAATCCTAAATATTTTTCTCATTCAGAATGATTGAGGTCTGCTTTATTTAATTTAAAAGATATTTCCTTTTTCTAAAATTAGAACCGTACTTCTGTTTACAGCTGCATCTGTCACTTCGACCACTGCATCAACCCATCCAGATTTTCCTGTGGTGCTCTACTGTCCTCATCACAGTTTATTTGACGGCCTATTTTGGTGTTATCGGCAAACTTGCTTATGTCGCTGTTTATACCCTAATCTGTGTCGTTTGTGTAAATTGTGAACAACGTAGGGCCCAACACTGACCCCTGTGGAACACCGCTTGTGACGTGTCACTACTCTGATTTCTCCCAGATGATGCAAATTTCCTCAGCCTGGACTTGACTCCAGGCTGAGGGACTGTTTACCTCAAACTCCTCCTTGTTGGCGAAATGTTTTCTCAATATTGATTTCCAAATGTTGCAAAAGTGTCTAATTCTTCAAACTCTCTGTTGCGTATCGGTCAACCACGCCTCGATCCAGGAGATAATTTCCCCACCTACTCCGTGTACCGCTACTTTCCTCAACAATCTCCTGTGTGTAACTCTATCAAAGATCTTACTGAAGTCCTCATACACAATATCGTATTCTATATGTTGGTCTACTGCCTCTTCTTAGCTAATTACAGTGTCTAAACTCTTTATATTAGTCAATTAGAGTTTCTAAACTGTCATGAACTAACCGCAGAGTGGCTGGTCTCACACTAACCGCCCGTGAGCCAATCACAACAGTGGTTAACATACACACACTCTTCCCTCTCTCTCTCTCTCTCTCTCACAACAACGCACTCTTGCGTCATCCGGCCCACACAACCACGCACCCCTGTGCCTTTGTGTGTGTGTGTGTGTGTGTGTGTGTGTGTGTGTGTGTGTGTGTGTGTGTGTGTGCGTGCGCGCGCGCGTGTGTGTGTGTGTGTACTCACCTATTTGTAGTTGCAGGGGTCGAGTCATAGCTCTTGGCCCCGCCTCTTCGCTGATCGCTACTAGGTCAACTCTCTCCCTGCTCCATGAGCTTCATCGTATCTCTTCTTAAAGCTGTGTATGGATCCTGCCTCCACTACGTCACTCTCCAGATTGTTCCACTTCCTTATAACTCTGTGGCTGAAGGAACACTTCCTAGCATCTCTGTCACTCATCTAAGTTTTCAGCTTTCAGTTGTGACCCTTTGTTGTTGTGTCCCTTCTCTGAAACTTTCTGTCCCTATCCACCTTGTCAATTCCCCTCAGCATCGTATATGTCGTTGCTATGTCTCCTCTATCCCTTCTGTCCTTCAGTGTCGTCAGGTTGAGTTCTCTTAACCTCTCCTCGTAGGACATATACCTCAGCTCCGGGACTAGTCTTGTTGCAAACCTTTGTACTTTCTCCAATTTCTTGATGTGCTTGACCAGGTGTGGGCTCCATACTGGTGCTGCATACTCCAATATGGGCCTGACGTACACGGTGTACAGAGTCCTGAATGACTTCTTTCTCATGTATCGAAACGCTGTTCTTAGATTTGCCAGGCGCCCGTATGTTGCAGCAGTTATTTGGTTGATGTGCGCCTCAGGAGATGTGCTCGGTATGATACTCACCCGAAGATCCTTTTCCTTGAGCGTGGTTTGTAGACTTCGGCCTCCAAGCCTGTACTCTGTCTACGGTCTTCTTTGACCTTCCCCAATCTTCATGATTTTGCACTTGGTGGGGTTAAAATCCAGGAGCCAGTTGCTGGACCAGGCTTGCAGCCTGTCCAGGTCTCTTTGTAGTCCTATCTCATCCTCATCCACTTGATTTCTCATCATTAGTTTCACATTGTCTACAAAGAGTGTCACCTCTGAATCTATCTCTTCCGTCATGTCATTCACATATACCAAAATAAAGCATCGGCTCTAGGACTGACTTGTAGAGCCCCGCTCTCCACAAGTTCCCATTCTGACACCTCTTCACATACCATGACTCGTTTTCGTCTTCCTGTCAGGCATTCTCTGATCCATTGCAGTGCATTTCCTGTGATTCCTACCTGCTCCTATAGCTTTTGCAATAATCTCTTGTGTGGAACTGTGTCGAAAACCTTCTTTCAATCCAAGAAAATGCAATCTGCCCCACCTCCTTTCTCTTGTCTTACTTCTGTCACTTTGTCGTAAAACTCCAGTAGGTTTGTGACACAGGATTTCCCTTCCCAGAAACTGTGCTGGTTATCGTGTGTAAGCGTATTCCTTTCTAGGTGTGTGTGTGTGTGTGTGTGTGCATGTGTGTGTGTGTGTGGGTGTGTGTGTGTGTGTGTGTGTGCATGTGTGTACTCACCTAATTGTACTCACCTAATTGTGGTTGCAGGGGTCGAGACTCAGCTCCTGGCCCCGCCTCTTCACTGATCGCTACTGGATCCTCTCTCTCTCTGCTTCCTGAGCTTTGTCATACCTCTTCTTAAAACTATGTATGGTTCCTGCCTCCACTACTTCACTTGCTAGGCTATTCCACTTGCTTACAACTCTATGACTGAAGAAATACTTCCTAACGTCCCTGTGACTCGTCTGAGTCTTCAGCTTCCAGTTGTGACCCCTTGTCCCTGTGTCCCCTCTCTGGAACATCCTATCTCTGTCCACCTTGTCTATTCCCCGCAGTATCTTGTATGTCGTTATCATGTCTCCCCTGACCCTTCTGTCCTCCAGTGTCGTCAGTCCGATTTCCCTTAACCTTTCCTCGTACGACATTCCCTTGAGCTCTGGGACTAGCCTTGTTGCAAACCTTTGTACTTTCTCTAACTTCTTGACGTGCTTGACCAGGTGTGGGTTCCAGACTGGTGCTGCATACTCCAGTATGGGTCTAACATACACAGTGTACAGTGTCTTGAACGATTCCTTATTAAGGTATAGGAACGCTATTCTCAGGTTTGCCAGGCGCCCGTATGCTGCAGCGGTTATTTGGTTGATGTGTGCCTCCGGTGATGTGCTCGGTGTTATGGTCACCCCAAGGTCTTTCTCCCTGAGTGAGGTCTGTAGTCTTTGTCCACCTAGCCTATATTCTGTCTGCGGTCTTCTTTGCCCCTCCCCAATCTTCATGACTTTGCATTTGGCTGGATTGAATTCGAGGAGCCAGTTACTGGACCACATGTCCAGCCTCTCCAGGTCTCTTTGCAGTCCTGCCTCATCCTCGTCCGATTTAATTCTTCTCATCAACTTCACGTCATCTGCGAACAGGGACACTTCAGAGTCTATTCCTTCCATCATGTCGTTCACATATATCAAAAATAGCACTGGTCCTAGAACTGACCCCTGTGGGACCCCGCTCGTAACAGGCGCCCACTGTGATACCTCTTCACGTACCATGACTCGTTGCTGCCTCCCTGTCAGGTATTCCCTTATCCATTGCAGTGCCCTTCCTTTTACGTGTGCCTGATCCTCCAGCTTCTGCACTAATCTCTTGTGGGGAACTGTGTCAAAGGCCTTCCTGCAGTCTAGGAAAATGCAATCTACCCAACCCTCTCTCTCGTGTCTTACTTCTGTTACCTTGTCATAAAACTCCAGGAGGTTTGTGATACAAGATTTGCCTTCCATGAACCCATGCTGGTTTTCATTTATAATCTTGTTCCTTTCCAGGTGTTCGACCACTCTCCTCCTGATAATCTTCTCCATGACTTTGCACACAATACATGTCAGAGACACAGGTCTGTAGTTTAGTGCCTCGTTTCTGTTTCCTTTCTTAAATATGGGGACTACATTAGCTGTCTTCCATTTCTCAGGTAGTTGCCCAGTTTCAAGGGATGTGTTGAAGATTGTGGTTAGAGGCACACACAGCATCTCTGCTCCTTCTCTAAGGACCCATGGGGAGATGTTGTCCGGTCCCATCGCCTTTGAGGTGTCAAGGTCACTTAAGAGCTTCTTCACCTCCTCCTCAGTTGTTCGTATGTCATCCAACACTTGTTGGTATATTCCCTCTTGATGTTCCCTTCTGTGCTGTCTTCCCACAGCCCTTCCTGTCTCTACTGTAAAAACTTCCTTAAATCTCCTGTTCAGCTCCTCACATACCTCCTGATCATTTCTTGTGAGTTCTCCACCTTCTGTCCTTAATCTGATCACCTGGTCTTTGACTGTTGTCTTCCTCCTGATGTGGCTATACAACAGTTTCGGGTCAGTCTTGATTCTCGATGCTATGTCATTTTCATACTGTCGCTGGGCCTCCCTCCTTACCTGTGCGTACTCGTTCCTGGCTCTGCGACTGATCTCCCTATTTTCGTGTGTTCTCTGCCTTCTGTACTTTTTCCATTCTCTATTGCACTTTGTTTTTGCCTCCTTACACCGTCGGGTAAACCAGGGGCTTGTTCTGGTCTTCCCGTTGTTACTGTTGCCCTTGGGAATGAACCTTTCCACTGCCTCCTTGCATTTTGTTGCTACATATTCCATCATTTCATTTACTGGCTTTCCTGCCAGTTCTCTGTCCCACTGGACCTCCCGCAGGAAGTTCTTCAACCCTATGTAGTCCCCTCTTTTATAGTCAGGCTTTTCCCATTCTACTCCTGTTATTCTCTCCACTTGCAGCTCTACTATGTATTCAAAGCACAGAACCACGTGGTCGCTAGCTCCTAGGGGACTCTCATACTTGATGTCCTCAATGTCTGAGCTGCCCAGGGTGAACACAAGGTCCAATCTTGCTGGTTCATCCTCCCCTCTCACTCTGGTAGTGTCCTTAACATGTTGGTGCATGAGGTTTTCCAGCACCACGTCCAACATCCTGGCTCTCCATGTTTCGGGACCCCCATGTGGCTCCAGGTTTTCCCAGTCAATCTCCCTGTGGTTGAAATCCCCCATAACCAGCAACTTTGCTCTGCTGGAGTGAGCTCTTCTTGCCACCTCAGCAAGTGTGTCCACCATTGCTCTGTTGCTCTCTTCATATTCCTCTCTTGGCCTCCTGCAGTTCTGTGGTGGATTATACATCACTGCAATGACCACTTTGTGTTCCCCAGACTGAAGTGTACCTGCTATGTAGTCTCTTTCTCCTGTCTCATCTATTCCTTCCATTTTCTCGAATTTCCATCTGTTTTTTACGAGCAGAGCAACCCCACCTCCCCCCCTACCCCTTCTATCTTTCCTCATGATCTGGTATCCTGGTGGGAAGATTGCATCTGTTATTGTCTGTTATGATGTCTGGGGACTTCTCATTGATTCTTTCTTGCCATTCCTCATGTTTATTCGTTAATCCATCTGCATTTGTGTACCAAACCTTCAACTTCTGTTCTAATACTGTAACTGTGGTGCGGGGGGTGGAAACAGAGGGATCGGTGTATGATGGTTGGTTTGGAATGTTCAGTTGCCTTGGGGGTGTCGTGGCTGGAGTCCTTCTGCAGGTGTTTCTGGGGGGTGCGCTTGTCCTTCCATTTGATCCTGGGTTATTCTGCTCTCCTTTTTCATTTCCTCCCATTTCTCCTTTCGTTTTTGAACTCTCTCTTTCATTGTCTTCCTTTCGTCCTGTGTTCTGTCTCGGTCGAGGTACACACTCCGGAACTCCTGCTTGCCTCTCAGCCGTGCTTTCTCCTGCAGGATCATGGTTCGGGTTGATTCTGCCTTGAAAATTACTTTGAGAGGCCGATTCCTTTTCTTTGTGAACCACCCAATTCTCCGAAAATTTGCCACCTGGGTCATGTCCCCCTCGCCTATCACCTTCATGATGTCTTCAATCGCTTTTTTCTCCTCCTGCTTTCTTTCATCATAAGTTTCCCCTTTAGCTTCGTCTAGCCCATAGACAAACACGGATCTCTCCCTTTCCACCTCCCACTGTGACTCCCATTGCATCCTCTGATGTGTTTTAGTTCCTTCCCGTGGAGTGTTCCTTCCTTCAGTCCCTTCCCTCGTTATGGCCCCTATGCTTCTTGGTTTATCCTTCCTGCTCACCTGCTCCTGGCCCCCACAGGTATCTGGTAAGGTCCTTGCACATGTCCTAGTTCCATCAATGTCTTCCAACCTCTCTTTCTGTCCTAGAGTGCTCCCTGTCTTTGTTTTGGCCCCATGTGGGTTTGACAGGACCTCTGCATACAGTTTAGTTTCCATGCTTCCTTCGGACCTGTTGTCTGTGTTCGATGTAGCCATTGCCGATGCTACTTCTGTAATATCTTTGTCTCTGTGCTGTTTCAGATGTCTCAGCTCCTCTTCTAATCTCTCTATCTTGATTTCTGCTGCTGTGGCCTGTTGCTTCCACCTTCTGCATTCTGCTGCTAACCTCTCTTCCATCTTCCTTTCCAGCTCATCTAGTCTCCTTCCCCAGTCTTCCTCCCTTTTTTGGAGCTCTATCTCCCATTCCTCCCTCTCAGATTCGTCCTTGGAGCCCCTTGTCCTCATCCTGGTTAGGGGGAGGGGAATAGATGGTTAGGAGAGGGGATGGATGGTTGTGGGGGAGGGGGAGGATGGTTATTGGAGGGGCAGAGATAGTTGGGGGAGGGAGTTAGATGGTTTGGGGGAGAGAGGAGATGGATGGTTATGGGGGAGGGGGAGGATGGTTATTGGAGGGAGGGAGGTTGTTGGGCGGGGGTTAGACGGTTTGGGGAGGGGTTAGGTGGTTTGGGGGAGGGGTAGGTGGCTAAGGTGAGGTGGTTAGGGAAGGAGTGTTACGTGTTTGTGTCAAGTGTTTGTGTCAAGTGGCGGAGGGTGTGTGCGTGTGTGTGTGTGTGTGTGTGTGTGTGTGTGTGTGTGTGTGTGTGTGTGTGTGTATGTATGTGTGTGTGTGTGTGTGTGTGTGTGTGAGTGTCTACCCTTGTGTGTGTGTGCTTGTGTGTGAGGGAGGGAGGGTTAGGGGGGGGTGTGGTTGAAAGGTCCGTCGTGTAGGCACAAATTTAGTCTCATTTATCTTTCCCAATTATCTACTCTCTCCACTTATTGCCCTTTCTGGATTTACGTGTTAATTGTTGCTGGTTATTATCATTTTCCTTGTTCACATTGAGAGAGGACTTCCTAGCTTCCTAAGTATTCTTACTGCTAATAACTACCGGTAGTAACACTGCCTGTGTGCGTGTGTGCGTGTGTGTGTGTGTGTGTGAGTGTGTGTGTGTGTGTGTGTGTGTGTGTGTGTGTGTGTGTGTGTGTGTGTGAGAGTCTTGTGCGGTGTAGTTACTGGCCGCAACTTCTTGTGACCTGACAACTCTCCTGGGACCTACCCTAGCACCGTCTTACAATGTTGCCCTTAAAAGCTTGTCCCACCTACCTTCTCACACTCGTCAACACTATATTCTCTATGTCTATGCTATTTCTAATCTAATTCTGGTAATAACTTGCAGGAGTGAGTGACCAGTATCAAACAGTATACAAGGCCAGCCAGGGCCGTCAACATGCAAACCACAACTAGGCGAATAAACTTGCGGTTGACAGTTGCCAGCTGCTGATGACGTAGTCGTACGTAGGCCTTAAATCCCTATTTTGGAGATCCTTCACCCGTGATGATTATAACCATATATTCCGCTTCCTCACTTCACTCTTCACTGATGATAGTATACACTTCACATTATATACACTTCACTTCATATGTATAATGGCACACAACTTGTCGTGACTTCACTTCATCAGGCCTACCGCTACCAATGTGGCAACAGCGCCTAAGACCCCCAACGGTTTGCGCTTTGAAATATTATGATTTCAGCTTTCCTCTCACTTTCTTTAACTAATAACTTTAATTATCACTCGTAGTATTGTTCACTGACGTTCCACTACCACTGATTACTTCTAGCTGATATTACGCGTCTTTCAACGCTAAGGTTCTCGGAGCCTTGTTACCCATGTCTTCACCCCACGGACCCACGCGTGTGTGGTGTGTGTGTTGTGGTGTGTGTGTGTGTGTGTGTATGTGTTGTGGTGTGTGTGTGTGTGTAGTGTGATCATGGAATGATGTAATAAGTACAGCTAGGCGAGTACTGCTAGGTGAACTGGAGAGAAAATCTTAGGCGCTGGGGGAGGAGAAACTCCTCCCAGGTTGGGAAGATGTTAAGCTGGCTGGGGTGAAAGTCAATGTATATATCATTATCTCTCTTATTTCTCTCTCTCTCCTTCTCTCTCTTTTTTTTTTTTTTTTTTTTTTTTTTTACACAGGGTTTGACAAGGTTAAGGATCCCTAGCTTTATTGACAGCTATATTACAGGTTAAGGATTCCTAACTTTATTGGCAAGCTAAGAGCTGTTACCTACATCAGCTCATTTGAAAGCATTTTTATTGTTATGAGACATACAAGTACGGAACAGGATGAAGTTGGAGCCATCTGTGGGCCAGCATTTTCATTTGATCAACTGACTTTATCTCGTTGACATCATTATGCTGTACGAATGTGTTCCATACTCGAGTCATCCTGGGTATGTATGATCTCAGATGGAGTGATGTTCTGGAGAAGGGTACAGCCAGAGTGAAGTTGCTGCTTTCTGCCCGTCTTGTGGCATAAAAGCTTGTTTCACGCTGTCCTCGAAGTGGATCCAAGTGTGGTATTTTGACAATATTGGCCTTGTACATAACAGTAAGGCCACCCACATCCCTCCTATGTTGAAGGCTCTGCTGAAATGACAGATCTATCCAGGATGGGTCCAGGCGAGAGATGAGACGTCTTGCTCTGTTCTCTACTCTGTCAAGCAGTCGCAGATGAGAGGGGGGGCAGGCAAACCAAGAAAGTGAAGCATACTCAAGGTGTGAGCGTACTTGTGCCTCGTACAGGATCTTGCAACCCCTACTGTCAAGCAGATGCGAGATACGGCGAAGTGCTGTAAGCTTCCTGGCTGCCTTGTTTGCAAGATTTACAACATGGTTCTTCATGGTTAGTTTGGAGTCAAATTTCACCTCAAGGATATCAACTTCTTCTCCAGGTGCCAACATCCTCCCATTCATCCTTACTACTGCACCAGCATTACCATCATGGTGCCTAGAGACGATCATCATTTGCGTTTTCTCAGGTGCAAATGTTACTTGCCATCTATTTCCCCAAGCTGATATAGCTCTCAGCTGGTGATTGATGTAGCTTAGAGCAGCTGGCATTTCTTCTCTTGGATAAGTGAATGTCAGTGTACAGTCGTCTGCATATGCATGTGATTCTGGGATGAGATGAAGAAGGTCGTTGAAGTAGACATTCCATAACAGTGGACCCAGCACGCTTCCTTGTGGAACGCTTGCCCCAATAGGATGCCTTGCTGATTCCGCTCCATTGAGGACTACACTTAGAGATCTACCATGAAGGTAATCACTGAGGAGACATAGCGTAGAGCCTGCAATTCCCAGTGCTTGAAGTTTTGCTAAGAGGCCCTGGTGCCACACCCGGTCGAAAGCGACAGCAATGTCCAGTGCTACCACACAGCTGACTTTGGATTCATCCAGTGACTGGTGCCACTTAGTGGAGAGGTTTAACAACAGATCAGCAGCAGAGTGACCTTTCCTGAAGCCTTATTGACGATCACAAAGTAGTGAGTGGTAGTCAAAAAAATCTGTCATTTGTCTTGAGATTATTGTCTCAAGGATCTTACCAGTGATTGAGAGGAGTGACACTGGTCTGTAGTTGCTGATTTCTGCTCTGCTCTTCTTTTTGTGAACAGGGACTACATTTGCCTCTTTCCATAGAGAGGGCCATTTACACTGTACTAGGCAGTGCTGATAGATGCGAGTTAGAGGTGCTGCTAGCTGGTCTGCACATCTTCTCAACAATCTTGGGCTCAACTTGTCTGGGCCCACAGCCTTTTCTTGGTCAAGTGATTTAAGAAGGAAATGCACTCTCTCTCTCTCTCTCTCTCTCTCTCTCTCTCTCTCTCTTTCTCTCTCTCTCCATTTATTTAATAATAATTCCTTCAGTGATTAAAGAATTAAAGACTGACTGAACACACACACACACACACACACACACACACACACACACACACACACACACACACACACACACACACACACACACACACACACACACACACACACACACAGGATGACATACAAAGTAGACGAAATGAATTTGGTCTCGAAATATCCGAAAAACTCAAACCTCGGTAATAATAATAATAATAATAATAGTAATAATAATAATAATAATAATAATAATAATAATAATAATAATAATAATAATAATAATAATAATAATAATAATAATATATGGTCTACTAATTGAAACATCAAATCGTCCATTGTCGACTGATAGAGCCTCACGTCGACTGATAGATCCTCACGTCGACTGATAGAGCCTCACGTCGACTGATAGATCCTCACGTCGACTGATAGATCATCACGTCGACTGATAGATCCTCACGTCGACTGATAGATCCTCACACTGACTGATAGATCCTCACGTCGACTGATAGATCCTCACGTCGACTGATAGATCCTCACGTCGACTGATAGATCCTCACGTCGACTGATAGATCCTCACGTCGACTGATAGATCCTCACGTCGACTGATAGATCCTCACGTAGACTGATAGATCCTCACGTCGACTGATAAATCCTCACGTCGACTGATAGATCTTCACGTCGACTGATAGATCCTCACGTCGACTGATAGATCCTCACGTCGACTGATAGATCCTCACGTTAACTGAAAGAGGCGGGTCAGTGAGCATCTCTGCTCCATTACCTGGAAAGGTCAGAGTTGAGTCAAGTGCGCAGGAATGGTGCAGACCACTTGATCTGTTGCTTCCCCACCTCCAGCCCTTGGTCTGAGACCAGCCCTCCAGGGGCTGATCACACCATCAGGGACGGATCTACTATGAAACTACCGAAACTTAAGCTTCAGGGCCCCTAAACCCGGAGGGGCCCCCGAAACTAATTTACTACATATTGCTTTAAAAAGATGTTGGGTCTACTGTATGGGAAACAGGTTTTTAAAATAATAATAATAATAATAATAATAATAATAATAATAATAATAATAATAATAATAATAATAATAATAATAATAATTATAATAATAATAATAATAATTATAAAGAGAAGAAGAAAAACTTTATAAAACTGGGATGCTTAAATGTGCGTGGATGTAGTGCGGATGACAAGAAACAGATGATTGCTGATGTTATGAATGAAAAGAAGTTGGATGTCCTGGCCCTAAGTGAAACAAAGCTGAAGGGGGTAGGGGAGTTTCAGTGGGGGGAAACAAATGGGATTAAATCTGGAGTATCTGAGAGAGTTAGAGCAAAGGAAGGGGTAGCAGTAATGTTAAATGATCAGTTATGGAAGGAGAAAACAGAATATGAATGTGTAAATTCAAGAATTATGTGGATTAAAGTAAAGGTTGGATGCGAAAAGTGGATCATAATAAGCATGTATGCACCTGGAGAAGAAAGGAATTTAGACGAGAGAGAGAGATTTTGGGAGATGTTAAGTGAATGTATAGGAGCCTTTGAACCAAGTGAGAGAGTAATTGTGGTAGGGGACCTGAATGCTAAAGTAGGAGAAACTTTTAGAGAGGGTGTGGTAGGTAAGTTTGGGGTGCCAGGTGTAAATGATAATGGGAGCCCTTTGACTGACCTTTGTATAGAAAGAGGTTTAGTTATAGGTAATACATATTTTAAGAAAAAGAGGATAAATAAGTATACAAGATACGATGTAGGGCGAAATGACAGTAGTTTGTTGGATTATGTATTGGTAGATAAAAGACTGTTGAGTAGACTTCAGGATGTACATGTTTATAGAGGGGCCACAGATATATCAGATCACTTTCTAGTTGTAGCTACACTGAGAGTAAAAGGTATATGAGATACAAGAAGAATAGAAGCATCAGGGAAGAGAGAGATGAAGGTTTATAAACTAAAAGAGGAGGCAGTTAGGGAAAGATATAAACAGCTATTGGAGGATAGATGGGCTAATGAGAGCATAGGCAATGGGGTCGAAGAGATATGGGGTAGGTTTAAAAATGTAGTGTTAGAGTGTTCAGCAGAAGTTTGTGGTTACTGGAAAGTGGGTGCGGGAGGGAAGAGGAGCGATTGGTGGAATGATGATGTAAAGAGAGTAGTAAGGGAGAAAAAGTTAGCATATGAGAAGTTTTTACAAAGTAGAAGTGATGCAAGGAGGGAAGAGTATATGGAGAAAAAGAGAGAGGTTAAGAGAGTGGTGAAGCAATGTAAAAAGAGAGCAAATGAGAGAGTGGGTGAGATGTTATCAACAAATTTTGTTGAAAATAAGAAAAAGTTTTGGAGTGAGATTAACAAGTTAAGGAAGCCTAGAGAACAAATGGATTTGTCAGTTAAAAATAGAAGAGGAGAGTTATTAAATGGAGAGTTAGAGGTATTGGGAAGATGGAGGGAATATTTTGAGGAATTGTTAAATGTTGATGAAGATAGGGAAGCTGTGATTTCGTGTATAGGGCAAGGAGGAATAACATCTTGTAGGAGTGAGGAAGAGCCAGTTGTGAGTGTGGGGGAAGTTTGTGAGGCAGTAGGTAAAATGAAAGGGGGTAAGGCAGCCGGGATTGATGGGGTAAAGATAGAAATGTTAAAAGCAGGTGGGGATATAGTTTTGGAGTGGTTGGTGCAATTATTTAATAAATGTATGGAAGAGGGTAAGGTACCTAGGGATTGGCAGAGAGCATGCATAGTTCCTTTGTATAAAGGCAAAGGGGACAAAAGAGAGTGCAAAAATTATAGGGGGATAAGTCTGTTGAATATACCTGGTAAAGTGTATGGTAGAGTTATTATTTAAAGAATTAAGAGTAAGACGGAGAATAGGATAGCAGATGAACAAGGAGGCTTTAGGAAAGGTAGGGAGTGTGTGGACCAGGTGTTTACAGTGAAACATATAAGTGAACAGTATTTAGATAAGGCTAAAGAGGTCTTTGTGGCATTTATGGATTTGGAAAAGGCGTATGACAGGGTGGATAGGGGGGCAATGTGGCAGATGTTGCAAGTGTATGGTGTAGGAGGTAGGTTACTGAAAGCAGTGAAGAGTTTTTACGAGGATAGTGAGGCTCAAGTTAGAGTATGTAGGAAAGAGGGAAATTATTTCCCAGTAAAAGTAGGCCTTAGACAAGGATGTGTGATGTCACCGTGGTTGTTTAATATATTTATAGATGGGGTTGTAAGAGAAGTAAATGCGAGGGTCTTGGCAAGAGGCGTGGAGTTAAAAGATAAAGAATCACACATAAAGTGGGAGTTGTCACAGCTGCTCTTTGCTGATGACACTGTGCTCTTGGGAGATTCTGAAGAGAAGTTGCAGAGATTGGTGGATGAATTTGGTAGGGTGTGCAAAAGAAGAAAATTAAAAGTGAATACAGGAAAGAGTAAGGTTATGAGGATAACAAAAAGATTAGGTGATGAAAGATTGGATATCAGATTGGAGGGAGAGAGTATGGAGGTGAATGTATTCAGATATTTGGGAGTGGACGTGTCAGCGGATGGGTCTATGAAAGATGAGGTGAATCATAGAATTGATGAGGGGAAAAGGGTGAGTGGTGCACTTAGGAGTCTGTGGAGACAAAGAACTTTGTCCTTGGAGGCAAAGAGGGGAATGTATGAGAGTATAGTTTTACCAACGCTCTTATATGGGTGTG